>NC_138370.1:29355785-29393863 GCF_054177405.1 Leptonychotes weddellii
ATGCCACTGATTTCTGTGCATTGATTTTCTATCCTGCCACTTTACTGAATTCCTGTATGAGTTCTAGCAGTTTTGGGGTGGAGTCTTTTGGGTTTTCCACATAAAGTATCATATCATCTGCAAAGAGTGAGAGTTTGACTTCTTCTTTGCCGATTTGGATGCCTTTTATTTCTTTTTGTTGTCTGATTGCTGTGGCTAGGACTTCTAATACTATGTTGAACAGCAGTGATGATAGTGGACATCCCTGCCGCGTTCCTGACCTTAGGGTGAAAGCTCTCAGTTTTTCCCCATTGAGAATGATATTCGCTGTAGGTTTTTCATAGATGGCTTTTATGATATTGAGGTTGGCTCAATTTTTAATTGGGTTGTTTGTGGGTTTTTTTTATTGTTGAGTTGTAAGCATTCTTTGGAAATTTTAGATAGTGGTCCCTTATCAGATGTGTCTTTTGCAAATGTTTTCTGCCAGTCTGCGTCTTGTCTTCTCATGCTCTTGACAGTGTCTTTTGCATAGCAGAAAATTTTAATTTTAATGAGTCCAGTTTATTAACTCTGATATTGTTTTCTAGCTGTTTTATAGTTTTGTGTTTCATGTTTAGGTCTTCAATCTATTTTGAGTTAATTTTGTGAGGGGTAGAAGCTCTGTGTCTGGATCCTCTCTCTCTTTTTTTTCCTTCACATGCAGATGTCTAGTTGTTCAGCACCATTTGTTGAAGACTATCTTTGCTCTATTGTATTGCTTTTGCTCCTTTGTCAAAGATCAGTTGATTCGGGGCGCCTGGGTGGCTCAGTCCTTAAGTGTCTGCCTTCTGCTCAGGTCATGATTCCAGGGTCCTGGGATCGAGCCCCACATCGGGCTCCCTGCTCAGTGGGAAGCCTGCTTCTCCCTCTCCCTCTGCTCCTCCACCTGCTTGTGCTCTCTTTCTCTCGCTGTGTCTCTCTCTGTCAAATAAATAAAGAGAATCTTAAAAAAAAAAAAAAAGATCAGTTGACTATATTTATGTGGGTCTATTTTTAGATTTCCATTCTATTCCATTGATCTATATATCTATTCTCCCACTGACACTACACTGTCTTGATATTGTAGTTTAATCGTAAGTCTTGAAGTTGGGTAGAGTCTGTCCTCCAATTTTGTTCTTCTCCTTCAAGATTGTGTTGGCCATTCTGAGTCTTTTGCTTATCCATATCAACTTTAGAATTAGTTTGTCAGTATTCATAAAATAATTCGTTGGGATTTTTAAGTAAACTCTACCCTCAACATGGAGTGCTTACAACCCTGAGATCAAGAATCACATGCTTTACTGACTGAGCCAGCCAGGGGCCCTAACTTGCTGGGATTTTGATTGGGATTGCATTGAATCTGTAGGTCAAGTTCAGAAGAACTGATATCTTGACAATATTGAGTCTTCCTGTCCATGAATACGGAGTATCTCTCCATTTATTTAGCTCTTCTTTGATTTTATTCAATAGAGTTTTGTAGTTTTCTTCATCTAGATCTTGTATGTATTCTGTTAGATTTATAATTAAGTATTTAAATTTTGGGAGGTGACAATGTAAATAAATGGTATTTTGCTTTCAGTTTCAAATTCCACTTGTTCATTGCTGGTATATAGGAAGGCAATTGATTTTTGTACATTAGCTTTGTATTCTACAATCTTGCTGTAATCAATCACTTATTAGTTTCAAGAGTTGTTTTGTTTGTTCTTTCAGATTTTCTGTTTTTTCCTTTAGAGTTTTTATTTATTTATTTAAGTCATCTCTACACCCAACGTGGGGTTTGAACTCATGACCCCAAGATCAAAAGTCACATGCTCTTCCTACTGAACCAGCCAAATGACCCTCTTCCAGATTTTTAATAGACAATCATGTAATCTGTGAACAAAGGCCTTTTTATTTCTTCTTTCCCATGTATACACCTTTTGTTTCCTTATTTTATTGCATTGCATTAGCTAGAACTTCCATTACAATGTTGAAAAGGAGTGGTGACAGGGGACATCCATGCCTTGTACCTGATCTTAGAGGGAAAATTTAGAATTTCTCCCCATTAAGGATTATTTTTTTGGAATTAAAAAAAAATGCGTGCATGTATCATCAATTAAAAGGTAGATCTTTGACTTCTTTCAAAAATGAAAAGCCAGGGCGCCTGGGTGGCTCAGATGGTTAAGCGTCTGCCTGCGGCTCAGGTCATGATCCTAGGGTCCTGGGATCGAGTCCTGCATTGGGCTCCCTGCTAGGCTGGGAGCCTGCTTCTCCCTCTGCTTCTGCCTCTCTCTCTCTCTCTCTCTCTGACTTTCATGAATAAATAAATAAAACACTTTTAAAAAATGAAAAGCCATTAAATGAGAAGCCAGAGGCAACATGATTTATGGGAATGGAAGGATCATGGTTTTAAACATCTCAAAATAGAATGCTCTTTACAAGAGCAAGGATCATGCTTTATTTCTGAATGCCCAATGCCTAGCTCAGCATCTACTAACAGTAGGACTCAATAAATGTGTCTTGAATGAAAAAAAAAATCTTGTTATCCATTGTCCAAATACTATCTCCTCCCTTAAGCATTTCCTGACTCTCCCAAGCAGATTTCTCCTTCCCTTGAAAATCTCATGCCGTTAATTTTTATCTTTTAAACATATGTTATAGCCTGCACTGTTTTTTTAGTTACTTACAGACTTTTTCTAGCATCTTTTTCTGGATTTCAAGCTTGAAAGCAGAGACCTTACTCATCTTTGTATTCTCAACTGTGCCAAACATTATGCCTTACACATTGGGTTCTTGATAAATATTTGATGAATTGATTCTAATTGAATCATTTGACCACATACTCCTGCAGTTTTTATTTTGCTGTTGCTGACTGCCAGCAGTAAGCAAGCTCCTCCTACTCCTTCTCCCACCACATTTCCTTAGTGCAGCATCTTTCAGAATGCCTTTTTCACACCTGCCCTGGAGGAGTAATAAGCTCAAGAAGAAGTCATTTGCCCATAGCAATTTTTCCTCCCTGGTCTATGTCATTCTAAAAAGCTTGGTTCTGGGGGTGCCTGGCTAGCTCAGTCAGTGGAACATGTGACTCTTGATCTCAGGGTCCTGAGTTTGAGCCCCACAATGGGCATGGAGCCTACTCTAAAACAAAAGAGAAAAAATAACACCTGGTTCTGTGAAATACATGGTGGAGCTGGCTTCTTGGTAGCCCAGCAGCCCTTATTTAGCCGTGCCTCTTTGGATAAATTTCTTGATTTCTGACACTTGCAATCTGAGGAAAGGAGTATTGAGATCCTCTGAGGATGGAGGCCAACAAAGACCTCTTGGGTGCTGCCCCAGTGTCAGTTGGTGTCTGGCTTTGGAGTGATGAGGGCTGGGACCTGTCTCATTTTGGCACATCGCTGTTGCAGGAAGACGGCTGTCTGAACTCAGGTCCCAAGCACATGATGAAGGGCATGGTCTATCTGGTGGCGGCAGCAGACTGTATGCTATACTTTTACAAATCAGGTTCAGAGAAACTCACTGTAGCTGGTAGATGGAGGAATCTCTGTTGAAGTGTCATCTTGAAATGGCACGACTTTTTCCCCATCACTGCTCTTATTTATACAGTGTAGACCTTATGGCCTGCTGGTTAGCACATCCCTTAATGACTCCTTCGGTGGGTGCTGTCTTTTCTGGCACTTTGAGTCATTTGCACTTTCTCGTTCCAGCATTTAAGACTCAATCCTGTTTACTTTTCAAAACTTCAATCTTGGGCGCCTGGGTGGCTCAGTTGGTTAAGCGACTGCCTTCGGCTCAGGTCATGATCCTGGAATCCCTGGATCGAGTCCCGCATCAGGCTCCCTGCTCGGCGGGGAGCCTGCTTCTCCCTCTGACCCTCCCCCCTCTCATGTGCTCTCTCTCTCTCATTCTGTCTGTCTCAAATAAATAAATAAAATCTTTAAAAAAAAAAACAAACAAAAAAACTTCAATCTTAAGCACAATGCAGTATTTATCTCCTCCCTGCTGCTGGGCTGGCAATACTTTTGGCTCCCAGCTGCTTAGAGAGCAGGGGGAGGGGGTGTAGTCTGTTTCTGAGACCCTTCCTTCTTTTCTTTCTCCCTGAAGGGATTGGGGGGCCGGAAGGAGGGGTAGAGGAAGTGGGGATTTCCTTACCTTAGCAGCCCGGTGTCAATGTGGGGAGGTGTTCCAAGCCTGTGGCCCCCTTCAAGGTGAGTAATACTTTTCAGGAGGGCAGCAGTTTCCCTTTGGGCTGTCCAGTGGAGCATACCCCACTTCTGGTTTCGATGTCCTATTATTCAGCTCTGTGGCTACCCTGGAGCCCCTGGTTCCTGTCTCTCCGCTAACCACACGTTCCTTCATGCACAACCACAGGAATCCCTGGGTTTCCTTCATATCCTCCGGAAGCCATATAGCACTAGAATAGATAGATGGGAGTTACCCACCATCCTTTTAGACACTCTAGGCTACAGTCCCTTCAAGTCCAGCTGACACTGCCCAACCCAGTGAGCCTCCCACTCTCCCACTTTCAGAAATATCTGGTCCAAAAACAGTATACCAACAGTATCTGTTATGGGTTGAATTGTGCCCCTCCCCAAAGATATGTTGAATCCTAACCTCTAGCATCTCAGAATGCCACCATATTTGGAAATAGGGTCATTGCAGATGTAATTAGTTAAGATGAAGTCATACAGGAGTAGCGTGGACCCCTAATCTAATCTGACTGATGTCCTTACAAGAAGATGACCATGTGAAGACACACACACAGGGAGAGTGCCATTCAGTGACAGAGGAAGAGACTGAAGTGCTATAGCTACAAGCCAAGGAAGACTGAGGAATGCTGACAGACCACCAGAAGCTAGGCAGAGCCAAGGAATGATTGTCCCCTATAGGTTTCAGAGACAGCATGGCCCTGCCAACACCTTGATTTGGGGCTTCTAATCTCCAGAACTGTGAGACAACAAATATCTGCTGTTTTAAGCCACTCTGTGGTTCTTTGTTATGGCAGCCCTTGGAAATTAATAGAGTGTCTGCTCACAAGGGTTTCCAAATATAAAGGAATACCAAGCACCCTCTTTTGGTCTCTGTAGGTGGAGGGGAACCAAAATGCCATTGCACTCTGCTGCTAGGCTCCCAGAATGTTCTCTGCAGTTTCTCATCTCCTTGCAATCCAACGGGTTCTATAGCTCAGCCATTATCTAGTAGGGGGGATGAGATGACAGTCTTTCCTTCTTTCAGACATCTCTAACTTTTATGAGTGCTTCTCTTGGAGTCCTCCTCACTCCTTTTTTGGGCACAGGCAGCCCCTTCGTGATTACTACAGGATTCTGAAGTCCAGTGACCCTGCTTCTTGTCCTTGGACCCTTCTTATATGAACTAGGAGCTGGTTTTGGCTCCTCTCAGCCTGTCCTATGTGACCTGATTGGTAACCTTGAACATAGAATGTGAGGTCCTAACTGTAGTTTGCCTTTCTTGCCCTCATGTTAGGTCGTGGCTGTAATCCTCGAAAACTCGGAAGAGCCCCATTCAACATCTTGTTCCCTCATTTAGCGCAGACCCTTTGCTTTACCAAAGGAGTCCAAGTGGGCTAAGACATGAGACTGACTGCTTCTGGTTCTCTAGGGTGAGAGAGCAGATGCCTTTCTAAGAAGAAAACGTATGAAGATAGAGATAAGTTCCCAAGATCTATGTTGCCTCAGAATGATGCTCGCCTAGGCAACCTCCAGGGAGGGCTGGGTCTTAGACCATCTCTGAGGGGAAATTGGAATCTCTCAATCAATATTTTTTTTAGTGAGGAAATCCCACTACTGTGACTATCCAGGGCAGAACTGAAAGTAGAAAGGATCACAATCCAGGGTGAAGCCCAAGATGGGTGTGGAGATGGGGAGAGCCAAGCCTCAAGCCTTGCCTTGGTTCTAGTAGATGAGGAAAGGAAATGTCACTAGTGGAATCAGTTTTCCACCCATGCCTTCCCCACATTCGTCTCTGAGGGGCTGCCTGCTTTTCACAGAGTGGGGCTAATGGTTTGCTGAACCCCAGATCTCTCTCTTGTCTGGGTTACCCTGAAGACCATGGAGACAGATACTGATGTCCTGTGGGGGCCAGAGCAGGCCAAGTTGGCTACTCTGAGGCAATGGATGTGGGGTGGCCTTGTCCACATATCTGCCCCCCATTCCATGTCTGAGGAACCATCTGGAAAGAAGTCGGTTAAGCTAAGGTCTGGTTTTGCTTGGCTCTATGGTTTGCAAGGAACCACCTGGAGAACCACCTGGCTCATGCTGCCTCAGAACTAGAACCAGACAGCTGTAGTTGCCTGGAGGCTCTAGGAAGTGGCTCCCCACAGTGCTCCCTCAGGCATGTGGTCTCCCTGTAGTGGTGCGCTCCCTTCTCTCTGTGGGTCTCATTTCTGACTAGCTTCCCAACCTTCCCTTTTTGTCTACATCGCGTGTGAAGGAAGCTGGTCCAATAGGCTGAATTCTTTACTTCAGGCTGCCTCAAGGGTTGCCAGCTGGCCTGTGGGTGGGATGCCCTGGGGTCAGGTGTCCAACTCTGGTCCCGTTATAGGCCAGGCCTGGACAAAGAGCAGCTTAGCTTCGCAGCCCCCCTCCCACCCCCCGAGAGGCAGGCAGACCGAGCTGACAGGCCAGAGTGGGCTTGGCAGTTCGTAGCTGACACATTTAGCATAAGTGTTTATTTCACAACCATCTATCTGTCCCTCCCTAACTTCTCTTCCCCGTCCGAAGTCAGCCCTCTGATTAGGCTAAGGCTGTAATTTCTCTCAGTGTTAAGTTCCTCGGGGGACAGGAGAGGCAACAGAACAGTGGGTGCTGGTGGGAGAAGGGGTTGCTGAACGGGGTGAGAGAGGTCTACAGAAAGGGTGGTGAGGCCCAGGTGGTGACCAACCTAGCTCTTTTTGTCCTGCACAGAAGGCTGAGACCACAGGCTCTTTCAAGGTAACAAAATCCCAGGAATCCCCCTTCCACCATGCCTGTGGGATGAATAACTTAAGGCTGTCTCCCAGAAGTTCTGTGTGGAGGCCATCACTCCCATCTTCTTCTTGCCCCGGCTCTGGTGCCCCCAGCCCCTCATTCCACCTTCTGAAAAGAGGCAGCAGGAGGAAAAACCCAGCAGTGCTAAGTGTGATACCAAGCCTATGCGTAGACATGGAGACCCCAGGAAATGGCAGTGTAGGCTGGGGAAGGGGGTTAAGGAGAGCTTGCTGGAAGGAGTCAGAGATGGGCCCTTCTCATCTGGGACTCGGAGTGGGGATAGGAGCAGTACCAGAAATCCCTGGAGGTTTAAAAAATTGTAACAGGTTTCCATCTCGTCTTCTCTTGAACGTGTGATGGTTCCGGGCAGGAGGATAGATGAATGTATTTTGAAAAACTTCTCTCCAGGGCATTCTGATTCTCTTCCCCGCTTCCCATGGATCTTTTTGAGAACCACTGTGCTATACCTGTCATCTCTAAACTTTTTCGATCAGGCATCCCATGGCTAAAAAATTTTAAGTAGTATCCTTGATGTTTGGATATTTATTTTAAAATCATACACATATACTCCTGTTATTAAATAGTCATCATAAAGACTTTCATCAACAGAAAGCAAACTTTAAATACCAACAGAACTTGTAATATTTTCTTACTGACCCCTAATTCACCCAGGGCCCCTCTCCAGGTGTGTGTACCCTTTTCGGAGACCTCTGCTCTCGGTTCATATTTGTACCTCCATGCCTAGCTCAGGGCCTAGCATGCAGTAGGTGTTCAATAAATAATTTTGTGAAAAAGATGAATAGCCAATGGATGAGTTAGGGCTAGATCTTGAAGAATATGAATGTTTGAAAATCTGTAAGTGAGAAGAGGGAATGAGCTGAGAGCCTCCCTCATAGATGAACATTATGATTTATTGAGCTTTCTTAACAGAAACATTAAAATCAGACCTTACGGGAGGACTTTATGTTTGAGTAATGATTGATTGTTTAGTTAATTAAATTAAATGTATTTATTTATCCCTCATCTCCTAGTATAGTGGCCCCGTATTCCCACATTCTAGTTGTGTGAGCATCTCCTGGCTGGGTCAATCCACCTTGTGAGACAGGCTCTATCAGCAAGACAACCAAGGGCAACAGGGAAGCTACTCTGGGGGAAAAGATTCAGTGAGGAGTCTCCCGGGAGAAAGTAGCCCCAAATCTCGGCTATTAGTTAATTAGGTGCCGAGTAAAACAGGCTTGAAGGACCGAGTGAAAAGGATTATTACAGGCTCTTAATGGTTGGGAATTGATTTATTAGCGTGGCAGCACATTTGCATGCAAGTCAGAAAGTTGGTAGTAACCCAGAGTGGGGTTTTGTAGGCAGAGGGATGGAGAGTTCAGGGCCACTGGGATGGCCTCTCTGAGGATTTCTTTGGACTTTAACCTGCTCACCCACTCCAAGAGACTTTGTTGGGGGGGCGCCAAGAGGGCGCCGAGACCATTCTCAAACCCTGCCTTCAGGAGTGCCACACACTTTACCAACAGAATGCCAAGACCACCCTTCTTCCTCCCTCGTTTTGTAGATAATAATTGCAACACGTATATGTTGCTTACTTACAGTTTCTGTGTTGGACTCTGTTCTCAAAATGCTTTACACATGTGTTGACTTACTTAATCCTTGCAACAACATGGAGGATGGTGCCAAGGGTTTCCTTCTTTTAAAGTTGAGGCAACTGAGGCACACAGTGGTGAAGTAACTTGCCCAAGCTCGTTAGGGTTAGGGAAGCTTGTTAGTGGCTGGTAAGTGGCAGCTCTAGAAGTCAAACCTCAGCAATCTGACCTCAGTGACTTGCCCTCAACCACAGTGCCATCGATGAGGGAGTAGAACTTCCCCTGACTTAAAATGACTTAGTTTGTTTTGGGCTCAGTTCACAACTTTCCTCCCCCTCGGAACCCTGATACCCTAGGCTCCTGCTTCCTAATTTTCTAAATTAATCTGGTTCCAGATCCCTCATTCACACTAAAGTGTAAATGACTGAGAATCTGTTAAAGGACTACCCCTCTCCGGGAAACTTTTTAGCAGGATCCAGAATGTTGAACTGAAAGGATGAAGCTTTAATGGTGGAATCCGAAGCAACTTCTGGAACATTTGTTGTGGGTATTTGATTGCTTCCAGGTCTCACTCTGCAGACTGGAGGGCAGGCAAATGCTTTCTCATTTGGGGGCACAGCTGCCCAGAGGCTGGAGCTGCACAGAGCCTCAGCCTCGCCCCCGCCCTGGCTGCAGGTTCGTGTTCATGGTCTCCGCGGGAGCCCCTGGGAGCACTGTAGAGCAGAGGAGCTGCCAGCCACCACCAACTTCATCGTTAGAAAACCTGGTATAAAGTTTATAGCCTATTTCACAGTTTTAAAAGTGTGTGTCTGATGTCAATCTTCTCAAACTACTCACCGTCATGGAGCATGTTGGCTTGGTCCTCGTGCCAACCGTGCAGCCGTCCTGGACACATGGGACTTGGAATGGCAGTCCCTGCAGCTGGGATCAAAGGCAGGGGTGGGGGTGTGCTAGCAACAGGAATGGCCTCTTGGAAGATGTGGGGAGAGAACAGAGACCCCACTGAGTGGACAAGAGAGGTCCAGGTCCTCATCAGGTGTCATTACACATGTGGTCTGCAGAGAAGAGCCTTTTGATGGAGTCCTGGGGAGCCCAGAGTTGCAGGCGGGGATCACAGAAACTTCTAAAGCTCCCGCTACAAGGGAAGCAGGCCCCGCCCTGGCTCCATGACTCGTGTGTGGCCTTTATGGGCCGTGACCAATGGCTCAAGGCCTGGGCTGGCAGCCGTCAGCCTTCATCCCAGGCAGGAATTCTAATTAAACTGGGACTCCTGGGTCTCACTTACAAAGAGCTCAGCACCAGATTCTGCCTTTCAGGCCCCACCCGCTGGTCACACTCTTGAATGCCACCTGCAGGGACACCCAGCTCAGGGATTCCTGGCTTGCCTTCACAATGGGCTGCAGAGGATGTGAGCCAGGTTGATCCTTGTGGCGGGCCCTGAGCTTTGATTCTAACAGAGCTTTAGAGAAAAACATCTGATGGCCTCTTGGATCATTCAGGTCCTTCTCTTGCCACTCTCCTTGCTATTTGTACCACTCTTTTGTATCTGTTATGTGCATCTCTTGTCTTCACAATAAATTGGGTTGGTTGAGGTATTCAGGGATCCAGGGAAATTCAGAGTGGTAGAATCCCCCCATTCGGGCTTCTCCAAGGAACCCATGGGTGGGGACTCATTTAGAGAGACCCAGCTGAGTACCAGGCAGACCATGAATTAACATTAGGTCCAGGCTCGTGAGGGATGGATGCCAGAGAAGCTGGACCCGGAGCTGCATCCTGAGGGATTGGTAAGGATTTGTGGAGGCAGAAAGGAAGCCCAGGGCACAAGGAAATAGCTGCCTTGCACATTTTAAATAAAATGGGAGGTTTATCTGCACATTAGAAATCCTTGGTTCCCAAACTTATCCAGTACCGCTAATCCCTAAAGGGAACAGTCAGAGCAACCCTGCTCCCTTCCCATATTCAGCAATCAGATTGTCCTGTCCCTACCTGTTTCTGCCTTTCAGTGATGTCCATTTTAGTCTGGCTTCAGCAGTATAAAGTGAGAATGTGTGTGCGTGTGGCTGATGATGGCTGTGGTGGGGGGTGGGGAGGCAACATCCCCCTGGAACTTTGACTGAAGTTTTGTCAGCAAATGTATCACTGTGGTCAGTCTGCCCCCCGGGACCTCCTGTCCTCTTCACAACGCCCCTCACCCTAACTGAGCCCAGGCCTGGGTCCCCTTTTCCATGCCCTCCCCCCAAGTCCCATTCCCTGGTGAACAAAATGCTGGTGAAAAGAGGGTGGTAGGTCAGGGGATGAAAGAAGAGATCTAAAGGCTAGCTGGTGCTGCATTTGGGGAATAGAAACTCGCCAGCCTCTGTGGGTCTGCACAAGCTAAGGCCTGGGCTCTTGGCTGACTTTCCTGCTGGTCCAGAAGACACCCACACACCCAAACCGTGGGGAATGCGGCTTGCTGACCTTGGCAGGAAGGAGGGCTGACTCGGCCTTTTGTGTAACATAAATACTCAGCACAGCTGCCTATGACCTGCCCATTTCTTGTCAAATCCAAGAGGGAAAGACCTACTGGCCAAACCCTTTACCCCACTGCACCTCAGACCCCAAGAACTTGGGCTCTGCTCAAGTTAGTAAGCTGGAGCTTCCCCCCACCCCACAAAACTGGCTCCCCCCTACAAAACTGGAGGAAAAACCTGGGTGAGGAGGACAGTAAGAAAATGTGAGGAGCTGCCTGGTCTAATGGAAAAATAAAAGGTCTGCTGTTGGTAAATGTGCTTGGGAAGGCTCCTGTTGGGGAATCTCTGGGCCTTTCTGCCCTGGCTGTTGGGGGGCTGGGGGAGAGGGAGGAAAGAATAAAAGAATTTAATTTGGCAAAAGAGATTGTCTCTCCCAGTACTTTTCTCACCCATCCTCAGCGCCAAAGTTGGACCCCTCATCACCCTCCCAACCCCATTCCTGGCGTTGACCTGGATTCAGTCCTTCGTTCATAATGCACCGTCACCCCCCTCCACCACCACCACCCTTGCTGCCACCACCTCCTTCCTCCTCTCTGCTTGTCTAGGTCCCATGAACCCTTCTAGACCTGACTGGAGTCCCATGACTTCCATGAAGCCTTCTCCCACTCCTTGATTCCTCACTTCTTGGAACCCTTGACATCCTGGAGTTAGTCCCACACATGCTGTTAGCACTTAATTTTTCTCTAATAGTTGCACGAAAGTTAGCTCCGTCTTACCAGCTTGTTGTCATCACTTAGAGAGCACAACCCAGTTGCATCCTGGGATGGGCTCAGTAAGTACAGAATTGATGGACGGGTTCTTGGAAAGATGGCAAGTTCTTCCAACATATGGCCACTGTGGCCATTTTCCAGGGTCTACCAGACCACAGGGTAAATTGGAAGGGGGGTCTTTGGTCTTGAAATTTGGAGATGAGTCTCCAGCAGGAAGAACTGAGCTACTAGATGTATGTATGCTTTTTGGTTGGAGCCCAGCTCCATTCCAGGGTGGCATTGGCTGCCCTTATGTGAGGGCTTGTCAGGAGGTGAGTGGGCAAGATGTTGCCTCAGCATTTTAGGGCCACAGTTTCCTTATCTGGATAAATGGTTTGACTAGGTTATCTCCAACGCCCTACTGCTGTGAACTAAATTGTGTCTGCCCAAAATTCATGTTGAAACCCCAACCCCAATGTGACTCTTTGGAGATAGGGTTTTTGGGAGGTACACGAAACACTGTGGCATAATGGGACATTACTGAACTGGAAAAGGGGAGCCTCCTCTCTGCCATTAACCTCTCTAGGTCTCCATTGTCTCCTGTGAAAAGTATGGATAATAACACCCGTTCTGATAAAAGGCAGGGACTAACCAGATGATTGTTTGAGGGTCCTTCTTACTCAAAGATCCATTAATCTAAGTTATAAGGAGGGAGACTGCAGCCTATCACAGAGAAGAACACTTCTAACCCTAAGTGCCATTTGACAATGGAAAGGGTATCGTGTCAATGGTTGTGTTCCGTAGAAGCTGGGTGACATCCTATGGGGATACACTAGAGGCTAGATGACTTCCAAGGTCCCTTCCAGGACTAAGGGTCTCCTACAAGGCTATGACTCATGCCTCTTTATGCTCCTTGCCCTTTCTTCAGGTGCCAGCAGCCACTTGTAGTCAAATGTGACCCCATATTATGTCTGAGTAGAAAAACAGAACACAGCACAGAGCCAAGTCCAACTGTGAGGTTCTCCAGATTCTCAACCTGATAGTTGTTACCATTTGCCTTTTGAGTGAGGAGGTGGTTTGTGTCTCAGGGCCCGGGACTTCCAGTCACATAAACTTAAAAAGGGTCAGATATCCTGGCAAAGACACCTAGTGAGATGGTGGCTTTGGGGTAAGGATATATGATGGATATGGAGCAAACGGGTCCTGAATCAGATGCTTCTCAAGAGCACCAAGGGGTCCCCTGCCCCTCTTGGGTTCTTTCAGAAATGCCTATGCCTTTTTCATCTCTCCATTAACTGCCCACCTGTCTTCCTCTAGAGTCTCATCTGTGCTGTACTCTAATGGGCATCTTTATGGATCTACAAAATCCTAGCATTTTCCATCTGGAAGGATCCTTTGAGAATATGTAATTCAGTGTTTCCCCAAATGTCAGTCTTTCACACACCACTTTCACAGTTTTTGACAAATACATATGCCAACTGTTCTATTATTTACTCATAGCTTTATTTAAATTGGGACTTTAAAAACCTACACGTTTTTATATTACCAACATAAATGGAAAACCAGCCTTACTTGCATGCATTCAAGATAACCATAATTAGTATTAACCATTAAAATGAAAAAATGTTTCCCCTTGGGGCACCTGGGTGGCTCAGTCTGTTGTGTCAGACTCTTGATTTCAGCTCAGGTCATGATCTCAGGGTCATGAGATTGAGCCTTGCATCAGGTTCCACACTCAGTCAGGAGTCTGCTTGGGATTCTCTCTCTCCCTCTGCTATTCCCCCCTCCCTCCCTTCCTCTCTCTCTCAAATAAATAACTTTAAAAAACCAGGTTTCTTTAAAAAAAATGTTTCCCCTTGTACCCATGTAAAATTATCCCAAGTACCTTACCATGGTATACCCATATCATACTTTTACAAACACGGATCTACTGCAAACCTCTCTCTGAACATTCATTGTGAACATCCATATGGAAACTAAGGCCCAGAGAGGTTTAGGCACTTGTTCAAGTTCAGCAGGTGATGAGTGGCCTGCACTTTTGACTCTCAGAGACTCTTGGTTCATTCTATCTCATGCTTCTTTGGATGAAGCTGATGGGGGTTAAAGAAAGATATTTACCATCTGTATTAGTTTCCCAGGATAGTGGTAACAAAGTACCACAAACTGGGTGTCTTAAAACAATAGGAATTTTTTGATCTCACGGGTTCTGGAGGCCAGAAGTCCAAAATCAAGGTGCTGAGGGGGCCATGTTCCTTCCAAACCCTCCACAGGGAGGATTCTTCCTGCCTCTTTCAAGTGTCTGGTAGCCCTAGATGTTCTTTGGCTTGTGGCACCATAATTCTAATCTCTACCTTTGTCTTTACCTGGTACTCTCCTTGTGTATTTATTTCCGTGTCTTTACGTGTCCATCTTGACATAAGTATAAGGGCCTACTTTACTCTAGTATGATCTCATCTTAACTAATTACATCTGCAATGACCCTATTCCAAATAAGTTCCCATTCTGGGGTACTGGGGGATTAGAACTTCAACATATCTTCTGGGGACAATACAATTTAACCCTTAACCCCATTCCAAAGGGACTTGAATTTCACTGGGGGCATTGAAAGGCCCCCAGAGGGATGCCTGGGTGGCTCAGTTAGTTAAGTGGCTGCCTTCGGCTCAGGTCATAATCCCAGTGTCCTGGGATTAAGCCCTGCATTAAGGGAGTCTGCTTCTGCCTCCCCCTGCTCTTGTGCTCTCGATTGCCCGCTCTCTCTCTCTCCCTCTCAAATAAATAAGTAAAATATTTTTTTAAAAAGTAAAAAAAAGAAAGACCCCCAGATACACAAATAAAATTAAAATGATGGAATTACAGACATTGATAAAATAATAACTTGCACTGGACCTTGTGGTGTGCCAGTATAATCTCCTTTGTTTGATCCTTACTTAGCTCTCTGAAGTAACCAAGTGTGGTAGATTCTTACGGTAATGGTCCCCAATGAGTCATTCTTCCTGTATCTATGTCTTTGTGTAGCCCCTTTGACAATGATTCTGGGCTTGGCCTTATGACTTGCTTCAGCCAATGGAATATTAGTAAATGTGATGCAAACGTAGGCTTCTTAAGCACTTATATATTGGGGTTTTGCCTACTCTTGTTGCTGGGAACTCTTCTACCATGATGCGAAGAAGCCAGGACCTGTCTATGGAGGATGGGACTTCATATCACAGAGACAGGTTGTCTCAGTTGAGGTCCTACACCAACCAGCCTCCAGCTGATCTGCCAGCTGATTGCAGCTACATGAGTGACCCCAGGAAGAACAGGAGAAGAACCACCAACTGAATCCAAACTGATGGCTGACTCACAGAATCATGAGCAAATAAAATGGTTGTTTTAAGCCACTAAGCTTCTGTGTGGTTTGTTACTCAATGATGTGTAATTGACACAGAAGATATTGCTTCTATTTTATAGATGAAGAAACTGACTCTCCAAGGATTTGATTGAATTGCTCATCATGACAAAGACTGGAAAGAAAGAGAAAGCCCCATCCTTCTTTGATGCAAGAACTTAGCAGTTGAACACAGTGCTATGGGCATTTCTGATCTTCGCTGATCAGTAATACATGACCCAGTTTGAGAAATTCTAGAAGAAAGGAATAAAGTATTCTAGGGGCTGAAGTCTGACCAATATAAAGAGACTACAGAGATGAGGCTCTTTTTGTCTAGAAAGTCAAACATGGGTGAAATAGGAGAAGTAAAGTCTGCAAAAACATGGTAGAGAGGTAGACACAGACTAATCTGAAAATCTGAAAACTGGGGAGGAGGAGGACAGCCTCCAAAGCTTGAAAGAGGCAATTTTAGGACAAATGAAGGATAAGGCTTCTTTTCACAGTGAGCATTCAGTTAATAGGACTCGTTACTTTCAAGTGTGGTATAGGTTTAAAATGTAAATGGTCTTATTTACTTATTAATATATACAATCACATTTATTGAGGACATATTATATGGTAGGCACTGTGCTAGGAGATGGGGATTCAGAAATGAATAGTACACAGTCAGCTCACTCATATTCCAGCAGAGAGAGACATGTTGATTACTCAATCCACATATGCTGATTGAGCACTATGTGGGCCAGATCCTGTGCTAGTACAGTAGATAGATTGGTGAGCAAAACAGAAATCACTCCTGCTCTCCTTGAGCCCACAGTTTCTTAAAGAAGGCAGATGTTAGAGAAATAATTAAATTATAACACATGACTAATTAGTCACTAATGAACATGGTGTTGCAAGAGAGAAGTACAGGGAGCTTTAGGAATATACAAAAAGGAGTCATTATGTAGTCTAGGAAGTCATAAAAGATCTCCCTGAGGAATTTAGGTGTAAGCTGACAACAGGAGGCTGAACAGCAGTGAAGTTGGCAAAGAGGGGGGAGGGGGGAAGAACATTCATAGAGGGAACACCGTGTGACAAAGGGTGGAAGAGAGTTATTTGAGGAACTGAAAGATGTCTAGTATGGCTGTGTTGGAGGAAACAATAGGGGTAAGAATGGGCTAGAGTAGGTCCTTTTCTGCTGTGCTCTGCAGTCCCCAGAGGCTGAACACTAAAAACTGCATCACCTGGGCTACATAGCCCTCTGACTTCCAGCTGGGTCTGGGCAACAGAAGCATGAGTAGGAGATCAGAGAACATAGGGGAGAGAAGGCATGATATTTATTCTACTCTCACCCTGCTTGGGTGCTGGGTTCTGGCAATTGCTGTATCTTATAACAACAGTTCCTGTTGGGTGGCCCCACTTCTATGGCCCCAATTTTATTAGTTTTGGTAACACCCTTTGTTCACTCTGCCCATTAAAGCCTAGCAGTCACAATGACTTCCCACTTTTGCTAGTCCCAAGTGCCTTAATCTCCCTTTTTGTTCCTTTAACTTCTGTAAACAGTCTCTTTATTAAACTGTCTTTAAATTCCAGTTGAGGGTGCCTTCTGTTTTCTGCTCAGGAGACTCACTGTAAGGACTTTGGACTTAGTTCTACGGGCAATGAGAAGATGTTTCTGAGATTTCAGCAAAGGAGTGACATGATATTTGCTCTTTAAAGTATCTTGGGGTTTCTGCTTCTAGTAATGACAGAGTAAGATCTTACCAGACTGTCTCTCCTATAAAAATCAACTAAAAATCTGGACAAGTAGCAAAAACTGTAGCTACGTGAGGCAGCAGAGAATCAACAGAAGCAGACAGACTCTTCATGGAAGTACACTCTCAGAGGAAGGGAGTTTTTTTCCAAAGTAAGTTCTCATTTTTGTGGCTTTTCCCCTGGGGACAAGTGCAGTGAGGTGGCAGGGCGTTTGTGGAAAAACTGGAATCTCTCTGGGTTGGGAAACCAGGAAATTGAAGCCAGAGAAATTGTGGCTGCTGAAGAGAGTGGAGGAATCACAGAAGGGAAAGAGCCGAAGAGGATCCCAAATTCTGACTACCCATATCTCTCAGTGGCCCCTCGTACCATACATTCACAGAACAGACTGATAGCAATTCAGTTAAAGAAAAAATATTTGAACAGACACAGGAACACAGGTACTGCTACCCAAGAAACAGTTAGTTGTTCTTATCAGAGGGAAAAAAACAAAAAACAAAAAACCAGAATCAAGAATTTCCATAAACATTTACAATGACCAGGATACAACCCAAATTTATCTGACATACAAAAAGCCATGAATTTGGAACACATTCTTGAGAGAAAACAAAATCTGAAAATGACCCTGAGATGACCCAGATATTAGAACTAGCACACAAGGATTTAAAAATGGCAACTATAGGTGCCTTCTTAGCGCAGTGGGCAGTGCGTCAGTCTCATAAAAATGGCAACTATAACTATCCTCAATGAAGTAAAAGAAAATATGCCCATGATGAATGAAAAGATAGGAAATCTCAGCAGAGAGAGAAAAATGATTTTTTAAAAAACCTAAGTGGTTAGAAAAAGGAAAAAAAATCTAAGTTGAAACTTTAGTACTGAAAAGTACAATATCAGAAATCAATGGACTTAATATCCAGTGAAGATGACAAAGGAAATAGTAAGTGGACTTGAAAATGGAGCAATAGAAATTATCCAAGGTGAAGAACAGAGAGCAAAAAAAAAAAGGGGGCGCCTGGGTGGCTCAGTCATTGGGCATCTGCCTTCGGCTCAGGTCATGATCCCAGGGTCCTGGGATCGAGCCCCTCATCGGGCTCCCTGCTCAGCGGGAAGCCTGCTTCTCCCTCTCCCACTCCCCCTGCTTGTGTTCCCTCTCTTGCTATCTCTCTCTCTGTCAAATAAATAAATAAAATCTTTTAAAAAATAACAAAATAAAAAAAATGCATCATAGTCAAACTGTGGAAAGTCAAAAATAAAGAGTAAATCTTGAAGGCAGCAAAAGAAAAACAGTACATTACATAAAGGGAACAACAATTCAATTTAGGTTTCATTTCCCATTAAAAACCATGGAAGTTGGAAGAGTAGAATATCTTTAAAGTAGAGAAAGAAAAAAACTGTCAACCCAGAATTCACTACAGTGAAAAAGTCCTACAAGAATCAAGGTTAGCTTTCCACATGACTGCTGCTGAGCAGCCATCATGGACACAAGCTGTGTGCAGCCCATCAAGCTGGCCAGGGTTACCAAGGTGATGGGTAGGACCAGCTTGCAGGGACAATGCACACATGTGTTTGGAGTTCATGGATGACGTGAAATGCTCCATCATCTGCAATGTGAAATGCACTATGTGTAAGGCCACATGCTCACCCTATTGGAGTAAGAGCAAGAGGCTCAGAGGCTGAGCTGAACTTGTGGCTGGGTCCTGCATGCCTGGTTGACCACTTGGCCCACAAGGATGATCTGTGATTATTGATAAAGCACTTATATTATTTTTTTTAAAAGGGTCAAGGTTAAATAAAGATATTTTCAAATGAAAGAGAATTCACCATAAGCAAACATGTACTACAAGAAATACTAAAGGAAGGAGCACCTGGGTAGCTCAGTAGGTTAAGCTACTGGCTCTTGGTTTCGGCTCAGGTTGTAATCTCAGGGTTGTGATTTTGGGGTTGTGAGATGGAGTCCTGTGTCAGGCTCCACAATCAGCATGGAGTCTGCTTGAGATTCTCTCCCCCTCTGCCTCTCCCCTCTGCACACACACTCCCTCTCTCAAATAAATAAATCTTAAAAAAAAAAAATACTGGGGCACCTGGGTGTCTCAGCAGGTTGAACAGCTGGCTTTTTGTTTCAGCTCAGGTCATGATCTCAGAGTTCTGGGATCAAACCCCGGGTCTGGGCTCCACACTCAGCAGGGAGTCAGTCTGCTTGTGGATTCTCTCTCCCTCCCTCTGCCCTTCCCCCCAGGTCACACACGTGAGTGCACTCTCTCTCTCAAAAAAATAAATAAATCTTAAAAAAAAAAAGAAATATTAAAGGAAATCTCTTTCTACATATCAACTACAACAGAAAGGATAAGATAGGGTGAAGGAATATGGATCAAGACAGTAATGAGGTTTTTATTTTTTTAAGATTTTATTTATTTATTTGAGAGAGAGAGAGAGAGAGAGCACGTGAGCAGGGGGAGGGGCAAAGGGAGAGGGAGAGGGAGATAATCCCAAGCAGACTCTGCACCAAGTCTGGAGCCCAACCCTACAACCCCAAGATCATGACCTGAGCTGAAACCGTGAATTGGTCGCCTAACTGATTGAGCCACCTAAGTGCCCCTTGCAAGGTTTTTATAATTTGTGTGAAATAGAGCCATGTTTACTACAAGCATTTTGTAAAAAATTAGGGATGTGTATTGTAATTCTTAGGGCAACCACTAAAAATAATGCAAAGAAGAAAAGCTAAAAAGCCAACGGGAAAATTAAACTTAAATCTTAAGAAAAAGTTGAAACAATAAAAAAATAGGAATGGAGGAACAGTAGAACAAAAGAAAACAAAAACAAAAACAAAAATATAAAAAACAAATCTAAATGGCAGCTCCAAATCCAACCATACCAATAATTACATTAAATACTAATGGATTAAAATACTTCATTTAAAAGATAGAGATTGTCTTATTGAAGAAAACAAGATCCAACTATATGTTGTCTACAAGAGACACAATATAAAGACACAGACATGTTGAAAGTAAATAGATGAAAAAAAATACAATGTGAACACTAAGTATAGGAAAGCTGAAGTGGCTATATTAATATCAGAAAAAGGAGACTTCAAGACAAAGAGTATTACTAGAGCCAAAGGGAAACATTTCACAATGATAAAATGGGTCATTTCACCATGACTTTACTTGCAAATATGTATATGCCTAATAACAAAGCTTCAAAATATATGAAACAAAATTGATGGAATTAAAGAGACAATTCCACAATCATTCGTGATTTTATCATCTCTCCCCAGCAATTGATAAAATGAGACCCCCCCAAAAAAAAAATCAACAAAAAACTGATTTTGAACAACAGTGTCAATCACTTTGGCTGAATTGTTATTTATAGACTATGATACCTGAATGATGACAAAACACACATTTTTTTTTTCAAGGGCACATGGTGTGTTTACCAGGATAGATCATAAGCTGGGCCATAAAGCAAGTCTTAAATTTAAAAAGATTGACATCATAGCTTTTTGGCTTTTGGCTGGGAGGAGGTGAGGGTGCAACTGTCTTCGGTTCTCCCAAATCTGGGTTCATCTAACACTAGCCGCCTCCACCATGCCACCTAAGTTCAACCCCAACCAGATCAAAATCATATACCTGAGGTGCACTCGTAGGGAAGTGAGTGCCATGTCTACCCTGGCCCCCAACATCAGCCCCCTGGGTCTATCTCCAAAAAAGGTTGGTGATGACATTGGAAGGGTCTGAGGTTTACAGTGAAACTGACCATTCAGAACAGAGAGCCCAGACTGAAGTGGTAACTTCTGCCTCTTCCCTGATTAACAAAGCCCTCAAGGAACCATCAAGAGACAGAAGGAAGCAGAAAAACATTAAGCACAGTGGAAATGTCACTTTTTTTTAAAAAAAGATTTATTTATTTATTTGAGAGAGCGAGAATGAGAGACAGAGAGCATGAGAGGGAGGAGGGTCAGAGGGAGAAGCAGACTCCCCGCTGAGCAGGGAGCCCGATGCGGGACTCGATCCCGGGACTCCAGGATCATGACCTGAGCCGAAGGCAGTCGCTTAACCAACTGAGCCACCCAGGCGCCCCCACTTTTGATGAGATTGTCAACATTGTCAGATGTGGCGCTGATCTTTAGCCAGAGAACTCTCTGGAAGCTTTAAAGACATTCTGAGGACTGCCCCGTCTGTGGGCTGCAGTGTTAATGGGTGCTGCCCTCATGACCTCACAGATGACATCAATAGCGGTGCAGTGGCATGCCCAGCTAGTTCAGAACTACAAAGGAGAATCTTTCAATAAAGGATCATTTAACAACCAAAAAAAAAAAAAAATCACATCATAGAGAATATTTCTCTGATTATGGTGGAATTAAATTAGAAATCAGTAAGATACTTAGGAAAACTCCATATATTTGGCAATTGGGTACCACACTTCTAAATAATCCATCAATTAAAGAAGAAGTCATAGCGGAGATTAGAAGATATTTTGAATTAAATGATAATGAAAATATAACACATCAAAATTTGTGGGATGCTGCTAAAGCAGTGCTGATTGTAGGACTGCAACAGGGGATAAACAAGATGAACCTAGAACATCTTGTGAAAGAGAGTAAGGAAATGCTCAAAAATCAAAAGGATAGGGGCATGTTGAAGGGATACAGGAGCAACCTAAAAAAGCTCCATGACCACAGTTGGGACAATTTGAGTTACAAAACCAATAATGCAGTATTGAATTATAGCCCAAAATATGAAATAAATATCCATGAATCTATATTGATATAAATCAATGACTGAATAAACAAAATGTGAGAGAAGAGACAAGTCTTCAGGACAGAAGAATTCCAGATAAATTATGTGAATGCTTCTTGAGTATGAGCTGTGGAATAAAGTATGGAAAGGGATTGGGGGAGAGGAGGATGGGAAGTAACTTTACAGTGGAAAAATGTGACAAACACAACTCCAGACAACTGATCAAGATTAACATTGTCATTGATAAGCCATGCTGATACATACTCTTTATATGATATGAGAATGGCACTTCACCTTCACGGTCTTTCTCCTCAAAACCCATAACACCAGTCTAACCTGAGAGAGACAAACTGAGAGACAGTCTACAAGATACCTTACTGGTATTCCTCAAACAGTCAAGGTCATCAATATCAAAGAATCTGAGAAATGGTCACAGTCAAGAGGGCACTAAAGAGACCTGATGACTAAATATAATGGAATATCTGGATAGGATTCTGGAAAATGAAAAGGACATTAGGGAAAAACTTATGAAATCCAAAAAAGGTATTGATTCAGTTAATAGTAATATATTAATGTTGATATCTTAGTTGTGACATGTACCATAGCAATGTGAAATGTCAACAATAGGGGAAACAGGGTGAAGGGTATATGGAAACTCTGTACTATATTCACCACTTTTCTGTAAATCTAAAAATATTCTAAAATTAAAAATTTATTTAAAAAATTATGGTATGGACCTAGAGCAGTGCATAGAGGGAAATGTATAGGTTTAATGCTTATATCAGAAAAAAAAAAAAACCCTAAAATCAATTACCTAAGTTTATCACTTTAGATGTTAGAAAATGAGAAATTAAACCCAATGTAAATAGAAAGAAGGAAATAATAAAGACCAGAACTCAGTGAAATAGAAAATGAACAATGAAGAAAATAAAAATTAAAAAGCTGGTTCTTTGAAATGGTCAATAAAATTTGTAGGGCTCTCATCAGACAGATTAAGACAAAAAGAGACAAGGCACAAATTAACAATATGAGGAATGAAAGAGAAAACATTACTATAGATCCTACAGTCATGAAAAGAATAATAAAGGTATATTGTGGCCAACTTTGAGCTGGTAAATGTGACTACCTATATGAAATGGACACATTCCTTGAAGGACCAAAATTGCCAAAAGTGATTTAGAAAGAAGTAGAAAACTTTAATAGACCTATATAAAATACAGAAATTGAATCCATAGTTAAAACGTTATCCACAAAGATAACTTCAGGTCCAGATGGCTTCACTGGTGAATTCTATTAAACATTTAAGGAAAAAAAAAATCACACTAACCTCACAAAAATTCTTTAAGAAAATAGAGGAGGAGGTAACACTTCCCAACTTATTTTATGAGGCTGGTATAACCCTGATTCCAAAACCAGATAAAGACATTACAAAAAAAAGAACTATAGACCAATATCCCTCATGAATAGAGACATAAAAATCCTTCATAAAATATTAGCAAATAGAAACCAGTGACATATAAAAAAGGTAATACATCATGACCAAGTGGGATTTATTCCAGGAATGCAAGACTGGCTTAACATTTCAAAATCAATCAATGTAATTCAACAAATTAACAGAATAAAGGAGGAAAACAATATGATCGTTTCAACAGATGCAGAAAAGCTTTTGTCAAATTAGACACCCTTCCATAAAAACAAAAAAAACAAAAACAAACAAACAAAACACTCAGCAAATTCGGAATAGGAGGGAACTTTCTCATAAGGGGATCTTCTAAAACCTACATTTTACTCTAAGGTGAAAGGCCCAGTGATTTCTCCCTTAGATTAGGAACAAGGCAAAGATACCTTCTCCCATCACTTGTATTCAGCATTGTACCGGAGGTTTTAGCCAGTGTAAAACGTCAAGGAAAAAAATAAATGCGTATATATTGGACAGGAAGAAGTAAAACTGTCCTTATTTGCAGATAACATAATTGCATATGAGGAAAATCCCAAAGATTCTAAAAAGAGCTGCTAGAATTAATAAACTTAAAAATATCTCAGGATATAAGGTCAATATAGAGAAATTAATCTTTTTTTTTTTTTAAGAAGGCTCCACACCCAGCGTGGAACCCAAAGCAGTGGCCCAAACTCATGACTCTGAGATCAAGACCCGAGCTGAAATCAAGAGTCGAATGATTAACCGACTGAGCCACCCAGGTGCCCCTAATCTTATTTTTATATATTAGCAATGAACATTTAGAAAATAATTTTTTTAAGTCTCCATACTTAGGAATAGATTTAATAAAAGATGTGTAAGATCTGTATGCCGAAAACTAGAAAACATTGCAAAGGAAGACTTAATTAAATGAATTCCATGTTAATGGATTACATGTTTATGCATTGGAATAGTCAGTATAATTAAGATGGTAATTCTCCCCAAACTGACCTATAGATTCAATGCAATCTTAATGAAAATCCTAGAAGGTATTTTTGAAGAAATTGACATGCTGATCTAAAATTTATATGAAAAAGACAAAATCCATAGAATAGCCAAAATAATTTTGAAAAAGAAGGATAAAGTTGGATCACCTACATTACCTGATTTTAAAACTTGTCATAACTTATAGTGATCAAGATGTATGGTATTGAAATAAATATAGACAGATCAATGGAACAGACTAGAGAGTCAGAAATAGACCCACACTTATATAGTCAACTGATTTAAAAAAAAAAAATAGACTAAGGGCACCTGGGTGGCACAGTTGGTTAAGTGTCCAACTCTTGGCTTTGGCTCAGGTCATGATCTTGGGGTCCTGGGATCAGCCCCATGGTGCACTCCCTGCACTCAGCACAGGGTCTGCTTGGGATTCTCTCTCCCTCTCCCTCTGCCCCTCCTGCTCAGGCTCTCTCGCTCTCTGAAAAATAAATCTTAAAAAAAATAAAAATAAAAATAGACTATTTTTTCTCTTTTTAATAGACTTTATTTTTTAGAGCAGTTTTAGGTTCACAGCGAAAGTGAGTGGATAGTAAAAAAAAGTTCCCATACACATCCTACTCTGACACATACACAACCTGACCTACTATCAACATCCCACACGAGAGAGGTACATTTGTTATAACTGATGAACCTATATTGATCTCATCATTGTCATCCAAAGCCCTTAGTTTACATTAGGTTTCACTCTTGGTGTTGTACATTCTATAGGTTTTGACAAATGTGTGGCCGATATCCAACACTAAGTATCATGAAGAATAGTTCCACTGCTTAAGGATCATCAACTGACTTTTGACAAAGGTGGCAAGGCAAGACACTTGGAAAAAAATAGTCCTTTCAATATATGGTGCTGGGATCACCAAATATCTGTATTTAAAAAATTAAGCCTTGTTCCTTACCTTTAACCATGCAGAAATATTAACTCAAAATGAATCACAGGGCTAAACATGAAATGACAACTAGAAGAAAATATAAAAGAAGATCTTCGTTGCATTAGGTTAAATAAATATTTCACAAAGATCCAGAAAGCATGCATCAGTTGATAAAATTCGCTTCACTAAAATTAAAACATTTTGGGGCAACTGGCTGGCTCAGTTGGTAGAGCATCTTGATCTTGGGGTTGTGAGTTCGAGCACCCACATTGGGTGTAGAGATTACTTAAAAATAAAATCTTTTAAAAAATGAAATTAAAACCTTTGGCCTTTCAAAAGACACAAGTAAGAAAACAAAAAGCAGGTCACTGACTGAGAAAAAATACTTCCAAAGCATACTTATGAATAGGATTTGTATTCCGAATATACAGAATATATTTGTACTCAGAATATACAGAGAACTCTTATAACTCAATAAGAAGACAAGCAACCAGTAAAAAATGGGCAATTTGAACACATCCTTTTCAAAAGAAGATATAAGAATGTCCAGCAAATATATGAAAAGATGTGTCACTAGTTATGACGTAACTTCATAGTAAGCTCCAACAAGATACTCCTGCACACCAACTAAAATAGGTCAGGTTAAAAACACCAATAAAATGAAGTGGTGGTGAGGATGTGGAGCAACCAGAACTCTTCCACATTGTCAGAGGGAATGCAAAATCGTACAGCCACTTCAGAAGACATTTTGGCAGTGTCTTATGAAATTAAACACTCACCCTATGAACTGGCAATCCCACTCCCAGATACTTACCCAAGAGAAGAGAACACATATGTCCACACAAAGACTTGTACCTGAAGGCTCACAGAAGCTCTATTCAAAAATAATTAAAACTGGGGAAGAAATCAAATGTCCATCTACTGGTGAGTGGGTAAGCAGACTGTGGAATACCCATGTGCTACTCAGCACCAAAAAGGATGAGAATCCATGCAACATGGACAGATCTCAGAAACATGACGGTAAGTGAAATAAGTCAAAACAAAAGACTATGTGCTGCCTCGTTCCATTTATATGGAATTTTAGAAAAGGTGAAACTGTAGTGACAGAAAACAGATTGTGGTTTCCTGGGGTGAGTGTCGGGTGGGGGGGAGGGTATCAACGGTGGTGGTTGCAGGAGAGTTTTTATGGTGCTGGAAAAATCTATGTGTTGAGAGTGGTCGTGTTTACAGGACTATGTCCGGTTACTCAATTTTCATCAAACTTTACACTTAAAATGGGTGAATTTCATTGTATACAATTATACTTGGTTGCAGTGTGTTGAAAACATTGAAAGGAGCAAGAGTGGGTGCCGGGAGGCCAGTTGGGAGGCTGAGGTGTCTCCTCATCCCGCACCTTTCAAACAGTGCCCCTTTCCAATTGCTTAGCAGCTGGAGAGTCTGACAGAGCAGACGTGGTGGACCTGGTTATTTTCCAGCTCGCTATGATATGAAGGATCAAATCACCACCACGGCTCTGGCCACTATCTCCATCTCTGGCTGGTTCCCAAGGATGTTATTGGGTTAACTGAGATCTTGTCTACAAAGCAATCCCACTTCCATGGAGACCAATATCCACTAAAGCCCAAGAAGGTTACAGGGTTCATCCACTGCAACTTGATTTCTCTCAGCCTCTGTTTTTTTGTCTGCAAAGGGAAGGGCTTAACTACATGGCCTCCAAAGACCCCGTGAGCCCTAACATCTTGTGATTTAAAGTACAATGCAGACTTGATTTGAGTTTTTATTTATAGTCTTCATATGGATGCTCCTCAGCAGGAATGCCCTGCTCAGCACCTGATTGCATCTTCCTCAGCCTGCAAGAGCCAGCTAAAGTTTTCTTCAAACCCCATGAAGACCCTTCTTACTCATCTAAGTCCTGCTGATCGGGCCTTCTCTTGCAGTTATGGTCTGTTCTGAATAATTTAGTATGTATGTGCACTGTAACACAAACCCTTTTGGCTGTGATTTTATATACGATATTGGTTTTTTCTCCTCAGTCAGTTTGCAAAAGCCTGGAGGGTCTTATGTTTCTCAGGTTTTCCCCTTCCCCAACACCCCTGCCCAACACACACACAAACACGCGCGCGCACACACACACACTTAATGCTCACCCATTGCTGTGAGCTTTGAGCATTTGGTACATCCTCAATACCATTTTGTTAGGTTACTGTTGCTCTCAGTCTGCTTCTAGAACTTGCTTTTCTTCACTTCTGCTGAACTGTCTGCCTTCTGGACTAACACCAGCTGCTCTTGTGTGGGGACCAAGTCGGCGACCTATAGCTAGTTCTCAGGAATCATTAGGAAGTAGAAATCCTCTCTAGCTGTCCAAATGCCACCCACAGTCCTTACTGTTCCGAATTTCGCTAGAAGTTGACAGTATGTATACTCAGAAATCTTCCCACCAAACAGATGCCTTGGCTGAAGGTGGGGGAAGAAGAGATCTAAATGAGAAGACTTTTTTCCATGTTCTCTCAGAGATGATCACTGGCCCGATAGTGTGATTTCTTTTGGGTGTAGACCAATTTCTATTTGGTCTTAAGCACATGGGCCCCAGACACATGTAGATCAAGGCTCATTTCCAGGGTTTTATAGAAATAAAACCAACTGAAGTAAAACCAATTTACCATATGTTGAGATGTATGGTCGTGGAAGTCAACTAGACCTAGGGTCAAGTCCTGGATCTGCCACCTACCAACTGTGTGACTTTGGTCTAATGACAGAACATCTCTGTGCCCTTGTTTCTGTATGTTTAAGGTCTGAGAAAAACAGAGAAAATGACACATGTACAGTGCTTTGCACAGGGGCTGGCATATATTTAATTACTCAACAAATGGTCCTCGTTATGCTCTTTGTGTTGTGCCCAAAATGCAGGGTGCAAAGCAAAACCGTTCCCC
The DNA here is from genome assembly GCF_054177405.1 of Leptonychotes weddellii. Lineage (NCBI taxonomy): Eukaryota > Metazoa > Chordata > Mammalia > Carnivora > Phocidae > Leptonychotes > Leptonychotes weddellii. The sequence continues at coordinate 29,383,651 of NC_138370.1, forward strand.
TTTTCCACCAGGGAGGCCCAGGCTGGGTGTGCCCGGGAGGGGAGCCTGGTGGGACGCACTCCCGGATTCCCGTCGAGTCGCTCTCCAGGGCTGTGCCGGGAAAGGCTGCCTGCAGCTGGAGGCTGTGGTATTCTGGGCGGGTCCCTGCAGGCTTCAAAGGCTCAGCCCTTCCTTTTGAAGGGGAGTATTTGCAGCTCATTAGCTCTGTGGCAGAGACCACCAACCAAAGCAAATAAGCGTTCTGGTTTAGCCTGCACAAGATCCCCGCAAAGACCTCTGCAGCTTTTTAGAGGAGAGACGTTTGCTTCCCCTAGACTGGCTCCACAAGGAGAGGCGGGCTGTAGAGCACAACGGTATGAGGGTATGAGCGCATAATGGGCCGGGGCTCTCCATGTTGCAGAGAAAGCTTCAGACCCTGCAGAATGATCCAGCTTCATCGGCCTAGCACAGTGTCATGCACATCTGGACAATTCGAAAAAAAAAATGCGATGATGATGTTGGTGCGATAACATCATTCCCCGAAGAACTCAGGCAAGATATACATCGGAGACCAAGACAAATATCCACACCAGGCCGTGCTGCCGTCCTGATCGGAGCCCTAGAATAAAGGGGTGGGGCTTCTTGCTGTTTCCAGCACAGAGAACCCCACAATCATGGGGCTCCCACGAACTCCAGCCCAAGATTCTGTGTCCGGGCAGCAATGTGTCTAAGTTAACCTAATTGTAATGAGCACACTGAGTTCTGTCTCTCCAGACCTTTGGGGGGGCGGGGGAGGGGGCGGGGGAGGAGGGAGATTTCACAAGTGCCCCCACTCACCACTGGTGGTATCTCATAGCTTTCTCTACCCCAGGGCTGTGGCCCTCTTAACTTGGCTTCCAGGGATTGGGCTCTAGGCTGGCCTCAGAGGGAAAGAAGTCTACAGTCTACATCAGGACCAGGGAAAAGAGCACTTTGCCCCCTTAAACACCTTTCCCTGGGTGGGTGCTGCCTGCAGTAATTTTAAAGCCTTTAATCCCGCAATTAGGGAAGACTGAAAGGCAAATATTTGTAGGTTAACCTAACACAGGGTTTTAAATCCACACATAAGTACAAATGGTGGCGTTTAAAGATAGTTCCCCAGGGCATGTTTTACTAGGCAGCCAAGAGATGGTTAAGGTACTAGGTTTTACAAACCTGGCAGGAAGGAACCAGGACCCGCTGGATAGTTCCGCCCAAAGCTTTTACTTGGGGTGGTGGATTAAGGGCCTTTGTGGACCACAATGACCCTTCTTTATTGGAAGTCAATAGAGGGTAGATGTGGATTGATTGGCAAAGTCTGGGTGATGCCGTGTGGTGGGTGCTTAATCCAGACACCCAATGTATTCCTGTCGGCAACAAGGTGACATTCTGGTGAACTTGGAAGGACAGACCTTTGGTCTTCTCTGTTCATTTAAGATGCCTGGATGTCCCTAAGGATGCCAACACTCTACCTCATTTAATCAGGAGATTTATGGGGAAAGAGATTAAGGTGGTCCTGAGAAAGGACAGTGTTTGAGGCACGTGAAGAGTCACATTTACTCAGGTACTTGTGAATGTAAAGAAGTGGGGTTGGGATGGAATTTGAGCTGGGCAGGGGAATTGGTGGGGAGTGAAAGATGAAGGAAGTAGAAAGAGGGAAAAGGAAGCACAAGAATGCTTTTTAAAAATGTCTTTATATTTTAAATGGGAATAAGTGCAGGGGGGAAAAAGAGAAAGGGGAGAGAGGCAGGGGCAATGTCATAGAGACTTTTCAGATCCTCGAAAATGGACCTTTTATTTCCCCTCCTCTCTCTGAGCCAGGAATCAAGATTTTTTTTTTAAAGATTTAATTTATTTATTTGACAGAGAGAGACACAGTGAGAGAGGGAACACAAACAGGGGGAGTGGGAGAGGGAGAAGCAGGCTTCCCGCGGAGCAGGGAGCCCGACGTGGGGCTCGATCCCAGGATCCTGGGATCATGACCTGAGCCAAAGGCAGACGCTCAACAACTGAGCCACCCCAGGTGCCCCAAGATGTTTTTCAAGAACATGCTTCCTTGTCCAGCCGTGCAGGTAGACCCCACATGTCACTCCCATATCCTGGCTCCTTTTCTGAGACGGAGATGATTTTCTGAAGCGTCTTCTCTTTTTTCTGAGGCTTTGCGGCTAGCCAGCAAATAGTTAAGGTTCTCTCACTTTTCCTCTCCTCTCTTCTATTCCTTTCCTTTCCCTCCCATCCCGGCTGCCCTTCCATACTGCCTGCTCCCTCTCCTTTTCCTCCTCCACCCCCCTGCCCTTCCTCTCCTCCTCTCCTGGGCAGGCCTGGCGTCCTGTGAGAAAGGGCAGACAGGATTATGCCAAGCAGCCCACAGCTCCAGCAGCGTTGCTGGAGACAACTCAGCCAAGTGGCCCAAACTAATGAATTCAAGACCTGCTGGGCTGGCCCATAGAAATTGCTAGGCCTCGGCCTTGCAGGAAAAAAACAGAAAAGTGACCCCTTGTCGGGAAGATTTACACCCTGAGGCCCAGCAGGCCCTATTGTGTCAGGCAAACAATTACTCGGAAAACTACATTTTGTTGAAACAAAGGACACTCAAAAAAATCATTTAATTCCTTGTTGCTGCCTCCCCCCACAGCAGTTTTGCTTTCCCAAGTTACTGGCTCCTTCCTCATAGCGTCCCACGGCCCACAGAGAACCTGGGTTTGGCTGCTTTGAAATCAGATGAGCAGGCCAAAGTACTGCGAAAGAAACTGAGGGCTGCTGGAGGGGAGATGGGGGAGTAGATGGGGTAACTGGGTGATGGGCATTAAGGAGGGCACGTGCTGTGATGAGCCCTGGGTGTTATACGCAACGGATGAATCATTGAACACTACATCAGAAACTAATGATGTACTGTATGTTGGCTAATTGAATTTAAATTTAAAAAAGTAAAAATAAAAATAAAATAAAAACAAAGTGCTGCATCTGGAGGATGAGACGCCCCTCTAGGAAGGGGAGTTTGGTAGGAGCAGGAAACCCAAGCCCAGGGCTTGACTCTGGTTTGCACCCTTCACCCCTCCAGCAAAAGCACTTGGAATTCCCTCCCGCTGGGGTGGGGCGGCTGGGCTAGCGGACTCGGAGAGGGAGTTCCCAGCACTGCGGCCCTGCTACGTGATCCGGAGCCACCCAGCGCAGCCTGGTTCCAAAATCCCCACTCGTTAGGGGCAGCCACAAAACACAGTCCCCCCAAAGTGGCCACAAGTCTTGGAGAGCTCTCTGTGGGACTTGATTACTGTTTTCAAGTACTTAAAAGCTATCATTTGGAAGAGAGAGAGATTTATTTGGTGTGGAGCCAGAGGAGAAAATTAAGGCCAAAAGTGGGAGTTATAAGAAAACAGAGGCAGGGCTCAGTAAAAAGCAGCTCAGTGTTGCTGCTGGTGTCATTGGGTGGGGTAACGTGTGGCCTGGGAGGCAGGGGTGCCCCCAGATCTGGAGGTGTTCAAACAGAGGGAATTTTGAGCCGGGCGTCTTCCCCTACTGGAAGAAAGGGCCTGTTTTTCAGGGCTACATACAGTGCCTGGCATGTACACAGCAGGTACTCAATGTTTGTTGAGTGGGTTGATGACTGTAAACCAAAGGGCAGAAAGTTGTGTTAAGCAGTACCTAGAGTCTTTTCCAACAATGACTCTCTGGGAGTCTCTGAATGTTTTCTCGCTTGTCAGAGGCCAGAAATAGAACAAAGTTTGGAATCTGAGAGAACTAGGTGCACACACGGAGCTCACTGGAGGCTGTGGCAGGAACAGGAGTGAGGCTGCAGGCCTCCTTTCCTGCGGCCTCAAACACCGGGCTGGTTTCTAGCAGGACCCAGGAACCACACAAGGGGCTGGAGCAGCAAGCTCTTTCCTTCTTAGCTTTGAACGTAACTCCTCACAGTGCTCCAAGAGAAGCCTGGGGGCCTGTGAGCCCTCTCAACAAGACCAAAGGGGAGGAACGGCATGGGTGGGGGTGGGCAGACGTGCGTCCCTCTTGCCTCTGTCCAACAGACCCGCTGTGCTTTTCTGTGTCTGATATACTGGAGTCCCCTATAATGTTTTTTAAGACAGGGCTACATGCTGAGAAGTTGGAAAATTATAGGTCTACAGGATTCACCTACTATGTACCAGACATTGTTCTAGGTACTGGGAAGACAACAGTGAAATGCGTGGACAAAACTGCCTGGCCTCAGGAGCTTGTATTCTAATGGAGGCAGACAAACAAACAGCAAAGCAGAGGGTGTCAGAAGGTGCTAAGTGCTGTGGAGAAAAATAAAGCAGAGAGAGGGAAGAGGGGCTGTGGAGAACTGCAATTTTAAATTGGGCAGTCAGACAAAGCCTCACGGAAGAGGTGACATCCGAGCGAAGACTTGAGGGGGGTGAGTGAGCCCTGTGGGAAGTGCCTTCCGGGCTGAGGACCAGCTGGGACAAAGGCCTGTCTCGTGGGTTGAAAAACAAGGAGGCCGGTGTGGATGAAGAAGGAGCATGTGATGGGCAAGCTTTCACGGTGGCTCCCAGTGATCTCTGCCTCCTGGGATCCATGCTTTTGTATAATCCACTGCCCTTGAGTGTGGGCTGGACCTAGTGATTTGCTTCCAACAAACATAATACAGCAAAACAGGTGGGCCGTCATTTCTGGGAATAGGTTACCAAGACTCTGGCTTCTGCCTTGCGTGCCTCCTCCTACTGTCTCATTTGCTTGCACCTGCCATGTTGTGAGTTGCCTTATGGAGAGGCCTGCCTGACACAGAAGAGAGGGAAGCCGGAGGCCAACAGTCTGAGCAGCTGAGGCCCTCAGTCACATGGCCCGCAAGGAACGGAGTCCTGCCGACAACAGGGTGAGTGAGCTTGGAAGTGGATTCGCCCCTAGGTGAGCTTTGAGATGGCCACAGTTCCAGGCAACACTTTGATTGCAGTCCTGTGAGAGACCCAGAGCCCTCAGATGCACCTACGCCACATCCTGCCTCCTGACTGGAAACTGAGATAATACATGATTCTTCTCTTAAGCCACTAAATTTGGGGGTAATTTATTATGCATTCATAGATAACTAATACCCAAGGGGAGGCTAGTAAGCTTACACAGGGCTAATGGGAGCCAGACCATTTTGAGTTCGTTGGTCGTTAAAGCCCTTTGGCATTTCCCTGAGGGAGGTGGGAAGCCTTTGGAGGGTTTAAAGGATAGGAGGGATGTAATCTGACTTACAAATCTTTAAAGAAGATCATTTTGGTTGTTGCCTGGGGAATAGACTTAGAAGAGGGGCAAGTATGGGAGTAGGGAGACCTGTTAGCAGGTCATTGCCTGCTAATAATCCAGGTGAGAGATGATGGCTTAGACCATGATGGTAGCAGTGAAGGTATGGGAAGTGGTCAGAATCTGAATTTATTTTGAAGGGGAGCCAACAGGATGTGATATGTATGGGGAGCGTGAGTCCAGAAGACTCTAAGTTTTTTGATGGAACAGATAGAAGGCTGGAGTTGTCATTAAATGAGATGGAGAAGACTGGTAGAGGATTAGGTTTGGGGAAATAAGTTCTCGATGCCTATTGGATATCCAGATGGGGACAGAAGTACACTGTTGGGTATTTAAGTCAAGGGTTCAGGGGAGAGGTCTGAGCTGGAGAGGTAAATTTGGAAGCCATCAGCAAACACATTTTAAGTCATGAGACTGGATGAGATCACAGTGGTGTGAAGAGAAAAGTGAAGAGGTGCACCATTTGATCAGCCACCCCACTTCTGGATATACACCCAAAAGAATTGAAAGCAGGGTCTGGAAGAGATATTTGCACACCCGTGTTCATAGTAGCATTATTTCTAATAGTCAGGAGGGGGAAACAACCCAAGTGTCCATCGATGAATGAATGGATAAATAAAATGTGGAATATACATACAGTGGAATATTATTCAGCCTAAAAAGGGAAGGAGATCCTGTTACATGTTACAACATGGATGAACCTATAGGACATTATGCGAAATAAATAAAATAAAGTAAGTAAAAATGAGTAAAATAAGCCAGTCCCAAAAAGACAAATACTGCACAATTCCACTTATATGAAGTACCTAAATTAGTCCAATCCCTAGAGACAGAAAGTGGAATGGTGGGTTGCCAGTGGCTAGGTAGGGAGGGGAATGGAGGGTTGTTGTTTAAGGGGTATAGAGTTTCAGATTTGCAAGACGAAAAAAATAGTTCTAGAGATTCTCTAGAGTTCTAGAGATTGCTTACATGATAATGTGAGTGTGAATGTACTTAACTGTACCCTTAAAAATGACTAAGATTGCAAATTTTATGCTATATATATTTTACCACAGTTAAAATATTTTCAATGTTACAATAAACAAACACTAGCTTCAAAAAAAAGGAGGGGGGCAAGGCAGTCCAAGTCAGAGCCCTGGGGTACTTGAACGGAGGGACGTCAGGGAGCTGGGGAGGAAGTAGAAAAGGCTGATGACAAGGAGCATCTAATGAGGTAGGAGGAAAAGCAAGAGAAGGTGGTATCTGGAAGCTAAGTAAAGTGAGTACCTCCAGGTGAAGGGGGTGATTATGTCAAATGCCCTTGAGGGTCGAGAAAGATAAACACTGGATTGAACAATGTCGGGGCCATGGGTGACCTTGGCAAGAATAGTCTCATTGGGACGGTAGGGATGGAAGCCTGAATGAATAGGTTGAGAGGAGAAGAACTGGGGACAATGAGCATACCTAGCCTTCCAGGAACTTTGCTCCAAAGGGGAGCAGAGCAGTGGGGTCAAGGAGGTTTATCTGTTTTAAGACAGATGAAATAATAGTATGTTGGTATGTGGACAGGAATGAGACAGTAAAGGAAACGCATGAATGAAGCAGGACAGGAAGGGGGAATTGCTGCAAGGATGTCCTTGAGGAGGCAAGGGGGATGCGATCTAGTGCACAAATCTCCTCCCTGAATGAGCCACCAACTTTCCTGTTTCTGGACCTTTTGCTTCCTCCACAGGGAATGTTGTCCTTCACTGTGGCCCCTCTAACTCCTGTCCTCATCGCCCCAGGAGAGGGAGTTTCTCCCTCACCCCGCAGAGTTCTTAATCATGCCTTCCTGATTTCCGTTTCTACCCCGAATTGCTGTGTTCCCTCCCTTTCTAGACGGAGAGCTCCCTGCGGGAAGCAGCCACTACTGAGTCTTCATCCGCACCCTCAGGGCTGCGGACACGTAAGGCGAGCTCGCTGCGCGCCCCACTGCGCTGAGCGCGCCATCCCAACAAGACTGAAACGTAACTTGACGAAGGAGCCAACAGAGGCTTGGAAGAGCTTGTCTGAGTCACCGAGACAGAGAGTGACTCGTCGGGGCATCCCAGGCTGGCCTGCTGTGGCAGCCGCGCGCCCCGGGGTCCTGCCGAGCGCAAGCTGGGGGCGGTCGGCAGCAGCGAGGAGCAGCGAGAAGCCGGGGGGCTCTGGGACGGCCCCTGCCTGGCTCAGCTCTGAGAGCTCCCCCAGGCTGAAGACATCGGCGGCAGAAGGGGGGCGGGGGCGGGACGGGAAGAGAAAGAGGAAAGAAGGGAGAGCAGAAAAGGGGACGACAAGGGGAGAAAGCAGCCGAGGAAAACTGGGGTGTGAGCTGGGGTGGAGAAAAGGAAGAAGAAAGCAGAGTGGGAGAGAGGAACCGCCATTCCTTGGGCCCTTTGGCCCCGTGCTCCGGGCGGGGTCGCTCTCACTATCCCCTTGCCTCATTCTGAAGGAAAGGGGCACGGGAGGCTATTCCCGGGAAGCAGAGGGGGGGCCCTCTCCATCCCTCGAGGTCGGTCGTGGTGTGAGCAGGCCAGCAAGTGGGGAGGATGTCCGGCCTGTGGAGAGCGCGCTCCGTCATAAGGGGCTAGCCTTGGACCAACGCTCCTCTGCCTCACACAATCCGGCCTCACACGGCTTCCTCCCGCATGTGCTCGGCCTTGTCCTAACAGGCGTCACGTCTAGCAGTTAACTACAAGAACTGTAAAATGGTGCCATTTTGGAGAGTGTGCCGTTATGGAACAATTGTTTCTCCCTGGCATCCCTCTCAGAGTGATGTCCCTTTTGATAGGAGTACTTTAGGTGGGATACGTGGGCTTCTCGGGCTCTCTCTTGAGAGCGGCTTATGGCTGGGGAAAGAGCCACTAGAACACCCGTTGGTGGGGAGTGGGAGAACAGAACAGAGTGTAAATCCAGAAGGAGCTGGAGTTGTGCCAGAACACACCCATCCTGAAGGCCTCTGGGCCCCCTAGACAGCTCGGGCTGCCCTGGAGCCAGGAGCTCTGAGTACACTGGGACTCGGGTGGCAGACTTTGGCCTTTGTTCTGGTCCAGGAATACTCTGGGGCCTCCTGGAATGGAGCAAGCCATCCAAGCCCCTCCTGAGGACTCTGGCCTCTGTCATGTGGGGAATTGAGGTGGCCAAGGTCTGTCTGAGTTAGGCTCCAGGGGAAAACATCCTGGCTCCACTCTACCCCTGGGCCCATGGCCCAAGGCAATGAAAGGGATAGGGAGTGTCCTAGGGCAGGGCCCTGCCCTCTACACAGAGGATTTGATTTCAGGCCTGGACCATTAAGGGAATGCCATGGTGAAAAAAGAGAGTTTGGCAGGTTTTTAAAAAGCTAAAATAATTGGCCATCCACGCCAACAGCTCATTAGTTCAAGCTGGATGCTTCATTGCAGACAGACTGCCTTGCACCCTGGGCAAAGGGTGCCCTGATTTCTGCTGCTAGCTGGGAAGGGGTGCCTACTGCTGGGCTTGCCTTGGCAGCTGGCTCCTTATCCAGCCTAGGAGATGAAGTAGACAGCCATTCATCAGCATGATGAGCACCTCAGCGCTGAAACGCCTCCAGATTTCACACTCTTGGCTTCCAACTATCTGGTGGAAAAGCAGAAGAAATAGAAAGGCTAAGAGCCCTGGCTGGAGGTTGAGATCCTGTCCCCTAAGAGAAGAACTAGAGCCTTAGAAAGTGGCTTTATTCATAGCTGGAGGAGATCTCCATGGGGTGCCAGGAAGTCTTGCCATTTGCAAACATGCCTGCCAAGTTTATCTTCTTGTCATCCCACCTTCCCACTTTAAAGAACTCTGCATGTAGAGTCAGAAGGCCCATTCTGCCTGGTCACCAGAGGTGGGACCGTAGGAAGGCCAGTGGGCCTTTCCAGACCTTGTTTCCTCATCTGTATATTGGGATTGTGATTTTACAAGACCAGGTGAATGAAAGTGCTTTGTAAATAAGGAATCAATAAATAAGGAATTCATAAATGTGGGTAGAGTTCAAAGTTAATGTCATAGTGGGGGCCTCATAAAATCTGATTAATCAGGTCTGGCTACCAGGAATATTTTATAAGTGAGAAATGGAAAAGACATCTCTGGGGCTAGTGGTTAGGTCTGTCTTGGAGAGTAGGGCTGTCTCCCAGTAGGACTGGTAGGACCTAAGACCCCAGAGAGCTCACTGAGAGTTAGAACACAGGAAGAGGAGATCATCCAGGGTTTGTTCGTTAACTCCTTCCATTCCAGGGGCCTCCTCTTTTCCTGCATAACACTGATCAGAGCATCTGAGGTCTGCTCTGGATGGGTCAACTCTGAGCTCCAGCCTCCAGAGCCACTGGAGGCAGAAAAGAAAGAACTCCCATCTGGAGATTGGAGCAACCCTCACTGACATTCCAGCAGATTCCAAAGAGGTAGAGTTTCAAAAATGCATATAAGGCCAAGTCAGTCTCAAGACCAGATGCTCCTGAAAGCCTGGGGGCCAGTGCCCTGCTGACTCCTGAGGTAGTCAAACCCTGTTAAAGTGCATAGATGTGCTCAAGATCTAGGGCTACCCCTTTCCTTCAAAGACAAATCATAAAATTAAATTATCTCATTTTTCATTTTTTAGATGGTCACATGTAAATTCCATGAGAGGCAAATTCTGCCTTAGAAGGAGTTTGGCACTAGGTAGTTACTTAATAAATATTTGTTTAAATGAATGAATGGTATGGCCTTCCATCTTGCTTTTTTATTTTTATTATTTAAAAAAATTTTTTAAAGTAATCTCTACAGGGGCGCCTGGGTGGCTCAGTTGGTTAAGCGACTGCCTTCGGCTCAGGTCATGATCCTGGAGTCCCGGGATCGAGTCCCGCATCGGGCTCCCTGCTCGGCGGGGAGTCTGCTTCTCCCTCTGACCCTCTCATGTGCTCTCTCTCTCTCTCATTCTCTCTCTTTCAAATAAATAAATAAAATCTTTAAAAAAAAAAAA
>NC_138370.1:29394363-29433935 GCF_054177405.1 Leptonychotes weddellii
AAAAAAAAAAAAGTAATCTCTACACCCAATGTGGGGCTTGAACTCACGATCCCGAGATCAAGAGTCATATGCTCCACCAACTGAACGAGCCAGGCGCCCCTCATCTTGCTTTTTTTTTTTTTTTTTTAAAGATTTTATTTATTTATTTGACAGAAAGACACAGCGAGAGAGGGAACACAAACGGGGAGCGGGAGAGGGAGAAGCAGACTCCCCGCCGAGCAGGGAGCCCAATGCGGGGCTCGATCCCGGGACTCCAGGATCATGACCCGAGCCGAAGGCAGTCGCCTAACCAACTGAGCCACCCAGGCGCCCCCCTCATCTTGCTTTTTAATCTCTTCCCCCATGTCCTGTTCTTTTTATTTTATTCTGACCATCCCTACTCCAGCTTAGGAATCCATATGGATAAATGAATTATATACTGATAAATAATGGGGTTTTGCCTAGGCATAGACCATTCATATGTATATTCATTCATTTATTCACTCAACCTGGAGCTATATATCCATATTAAATGTTTTATAGATGCTTCAATTCTCACTTTTAAAGGAAATAAAGAGAAACAAAAGTAAAAAGATTAGAGAGGAAAAAATGGAACTCATTGCTCACAGATTCCATGTACTTAGAAACACTGAAAGAACCCTCAGATAAACTTGGAATTAGTAAGCGAGTTCAGCAATGTCACTAGATATAAGAGCAATGTGCAAAAATCAATTGTAAACCACTTAGTAAATGACATTTCTAAATGATACCATTTATAATAACATAAAAACTAAAATGTTTAGGAATAAAATCTAACAAAAGATATGCAAGAACTGTTCACTAAAAATTATAAAACATTACTGAGAGATATTCAAGAAAAGATCATTAAACATACCATAGAACATACCATGTTCAGGGACTGGAAAACTCTGTCCTGTACAGAGTCAATTCTCCCAAAATTATCAATAGACTCAATGCAATTCCTATAGAAATCCAGGCAGAGTTGTGCTGTTGGTGGAAACTGAGAAGCTTATTCATAATCTACATGGAAATGGGCCTATGCACAGCAAAAACAATTTTGAAGAAAAGGAACAAGTTTGGATGAGTTGTATTATTAGATATAAAGACTCATTATAGATCTACAATAATTAAATTATTAAAAGATAGACACACAGACCAATAGAACAGATGAGAATTCAGAAATAGACCCAAATATATGCAGTCATCTGGCTTATGATGAAGGTACCCCTGAAACGTGGTGAGAGAGTGATAATGATGATGATGATAAATGATACTAGATTCATTACATGTCCAACTGGAAAAAATAAATTTGATTCCTACCACACGTTATACACAAGAATCAATTCTGGGCAGCCCATAGACAAATGTGAAGAGCAGAACAATAAAGCTTCTAGAAGAATATATATGAATATTTTTGTGACCTTAGGGTATGGAAAGGTTTTATAAACAGAACACAAGAAACCCTTGTCAAAAAGGAGGAAACTTTGTTAAAATTAAGAATTTCCATTCTTCAAAAAACACCATTAAAAGAGTGACAAGTTAATGTTTTTGTGTTACATACATCTGACAAGGGATTTATCTTCAAAATATACAAAGAATTCCGACAATTCAGTAAGAAAGAAAAGAAAAAAAAAAAAAAAGAAAGATGACCCAAGAAAAAAAGAATTTGGTGAATGACCAGTATGGCTAATTCACAGGAGAGGATCTCTAAGTAGCCAATAAACATATGAAAAGGTACTTACAGGAGAGGCTAAAGTGTGCAGCCCAGAGCACCTCCCTTTTTTAAAAAAGATTTATTTATTTTAGAGAGTGGTGGGGGGAGTAACAGAGAGAGTGGGCAACTCAAGCTCAGCATGGAGCCGGATGTGGGATTCCATCCCACAACCCAAGATCAAGACCTGAGCTGAAACCAAGAGTCAGACGCTCATCTGACTGCACCACCCAGGCGCCCCAGCCCAGATCCCTTTTAGGACTAGAGCACTCATTCCCCAGCTCCTGGCAGTATTGCTCTCGGCTTTGTCCCTCTCTGGGCATTGCCTTTGGCAAAAGAGAACTTTTACCCACAGTCATACTCCTTCCCAGGGACAGCCCACATCCAGTGATTGGTCAGTACTGGGTATAAACACCTGGCCCCTTGCCTCAAGGTGGGACAGCTTGGAAGGGTCAGGCCAGCTCCAGAGCTGCCCACAGGATCAGCTGACGCTTACTGCAACGGGATGTCAATCCTGCCGCCTTCATTCTCATCAAGGTGTTCTCTAATAAACTTCCTGTGTATAAATCTCCATCTTGGTCTTTCTCAAGGAACCTGACCTGAGACAGTACTCAGCCTCATTAGTAGTCAGGGAAATGCAAATTCAAACCACCAGGTGGCTAAAATGGCTAAAATTAAGATATTGACAATATTGGTATTGGTGAAGGTGAGAAGCTGTAGCAGTGTAAATTGATACAAGTACTTTGGCAAACTGGCATTATTACTAGAGTTAAAAATACAGATACCCTGTGGCCCATAAATTTCACTCGGGTATATACCCAAATGAAATGTGAGCATATGTTCACCAAAAAGACCTGTATAAGAATATTTATAGCAGCAATATTTGTAATAGTCCCAAACTGGAAATAACACAAATGCTCACCAACAATAAAATGGACAAATGAACTGTGGTATATTTATGCAATGCAATTTAAAAAGAACAAATTACTATGATATCAGATGAACCTAGATATCAAAGAAAAAAGCCAAACAGACACAAAAGAGTATGTGCTGGATGGTTCCATTTATTTGAGCTTCAAAGACTGGCTGAATTAATTTATGATGTTAGAGGTCAGCATAGTGGTAATTTTTAGGGGGTGTGATAATAACTGGGAGGGGAAACTAGGGTGCTGGGCTGCTGGTAATTTTCATAATTGATTTGGAGACTCACCTTGTAAAAATTCACTGGGTTTCAATGTATATGTGTTATGATTTGATAGAAAAAAATGGAGAGATTGAGTGATAAAGAGAAATTAGCTACCAAGCCACAGAAAGACACAAAAGAAACTTAAATATATACTGCTAAAGGAAAGAAGCCAATCTGAAAAGGCTATGCACTGTAGGATTCCAACTCTATGACATTCTGGAAGAGGCAAAACTGGAGACGGTAAATAAATCGGTGGTTGCCAGGGGTTGGGGTGGGAGGAGGGATGAAGAGAGGGAGCACAGAAGATTTTGAGGGCAGTGAGACATTGTGTGTGACAGAGCAATGGTGGATACATGTCATTATACATTTGTTAAAACCCAAGGATCTAGAATACCAAGAGTGAAGATAATCATCATAGGGAAAATCGGGTGTGGTGGATGAAAGTGTATCAGGGAACTCTGTACTGTCTGCTCAACTTTTCTGTTAACCCCAAACTGGTCAAAATATAGCCTATTAAAAAAAAAAAAAAAAAAGAGTGAGGAGCCCAGAGAAGTAAAGTAATGCTCCAGTTTCCGCTCATAAGAAATGGTGGAATTTGGAGGTGAATCCAATCTGCCTCATTTCTATGCTCTGTGTTCTTGCTGCCAGTCACTATTCTGGGTGCTCACTCAGCTCTGCTTTCCCTAGGGAAGGTATCTGTATTCTGAATCTTCTCTTTTAATATTATGATTCTGCACCCAATTCCAGTGTGTGGGGAAAAGAAATTCTCAGACACCAGCTGGAGGGTCCTACAATTTAACTTAATTCTGACACTGTCTATCAGGGGTAGCATCCCAACCCACAGTCCTACAAGACTGCCCTTCTCCTCCTGCATTCCCCTTCAGATGCCAATGGCAGGTCCAGAACTCAGAGAAAGGGTTTTACCCTTATTATAAAAGGATATAACTCAGGAATAGCCAGATGGAAAAGACGGAAGAGCAAGGTATGGGGAAAGGGTCATGCAACTTCTGTGCCTTCCCTGGGCTGGCCACTCTCCCATGTCCAGCTGTTCACAGCTCAAAAATTCTCTGAACACTGTTCTTTTGAGTTTTTATAGAGGCTTCATCACTAGGCTGATTGATTCAATCATTGGCCATTGGTGTTTGAACTCGACCTCCAGGTGTACGTGGGCGGGAATGAGACTGAAGGTTCCAACCCTCTCATCACATGAGTGGCTCCTTTGGCTACCAGCACTATTCTTAGGTGACGTGGGGCTTTCCAAAAATGACTTCATTAATATAACAAAAGACATTTTCCACCTCTCATCACTCATCACAATTCCCTGGGGTTTAAGAACTCTGTGCCAGGGACAGAGAAGACATCAAATATATAATTCCTATGGTAAGTCACAACATCATACATATTTATCCTCAAAATGTTGAAAAGTTAGAAAGTAAGGATAATAGAGTATCGATGCAAAGAAATAACAGTTGAAGATTGTGCCCCTTCAGGGGATGTTCATTTGAGCCCAAAAGAATGAGGCGGAAGGAACAGGACATACCCTGAAACAGGGAGGGAGCTCCCTCCATCCCCCAGCCCTCCTACTGTCCTCGGCCATTACTGCTCACTGACCTACACCTTTTCAGATATTTAAATGATCTCTACATACCAGCCTCCCTCCTTCCCTTGCCATCATAGCAAAAGTGTCTACCGTTTGAAGGGAGGAAAGAAAGGAGGCAGTCAGGGTAAGGGGTAGGTACAAGCTAATTTTTGGCCCCAGAATCACACCTTTTGAGGTGGTAGTTATTTGGGATTGATCCCTGCTCATAGGAAAGAGATTGCACTCGTTTCTCAATTTTGAAATACACTCAATCGATCGTCAGCCAGGATGTAAACTATATGACATGGTACCTGGCATACAAAGAACCCTCAATAAATATCAAATTTCCTTTTCTCACAAGGGTGCGGCTCTGTTTGAGGCTCCCATGGAGGGAATACAAAGAAATACAAGGCACCGACCCAGTCTTGAAAGAGCTTAGTGATGTAACAACATTCAGCTTGAATCCAACCCACGAGAATGAAGAAAAAGGCACCCAGATCCCTCTCCACTGAACCACAGCCTCTTTGAAAGGTAGAAGTCAGAGGCATCAGTATCGGCTTGCTAAGCCTTCTGCCCCTCTCTTCCCACTCACCAAGTTTAATCCGTTTAATTATTTCTTCATGTGTGCTCTAGAGAGCCTGTTATTTTTATGGGTCTGTGTCCATTAATTTTTCTTCCCCAACCTTTCCTCTTTCAGCACAACCAGAGCCGTGCAGACAGAGAGCTAGAGTCAGGCTCCAGTGAACAGAGATTACATAGATATAGAGAGAGACGAGAGGAAGCAAGCAAATGCGGTTACCTCTGAGGCTGCAGAGAAGCTGTTAAGTGCTGGAGATTTAAAGCTTCATTCGCCTCTGTGCTAACTTCAAGCTGTTCTAAGCCCAGTCTCCCAGACGGCCAAACTCAGACCAGCTGCGAGAGAAAGGATATTACTCCCTCCGGAGCCTTGGGTCTGATTTAGAGGGTGCTTAGAGGAGGCAGGCGGGAAGGAAGGAGTAGAACAATCAGAGTTTTATTTCTGGGGAAACTTTCTCTGCTGAAGAGGAGGTGAAGGACAGAAAGAAAGCGCTCATCCGTCATTTGTCCCGGACACAATGGAGATGAGAAGTGGGGCCTCAATGAGGGCAGGCGACTCTCCGGTTGTTAAGGAAGAACTCCTCACCTACAAGAGGGATTAAACAGCAGCAAGATTGTCAGAAGATAGGGTAGAATACCTGTCTTTGTAAGATTCAGAGAGTCACCCGTCCAGGAGCAAGAGGTGGGACCCAATGACCTCAGAAAGTTTTGTTCGTCTCAGGAGCAAGGCAATTAGGTTTCCAAATAAGACAGGACTGGTGGAGTGGAGTAAGGATGCCAGGCTGCAGGGCTGGGGGTACTTACCTGCTTCACTCCCCCACTGGAGCAAGCAGAGATAACTCCGAGGATCCTGTAGTAGAAAAAAGCCTGAATCTGAGAAAGGAAAGGAACAGCAGAGAAGGAGTAGGTGGGCAGGCGTGTAGCAGCTGAGGAGGAGTAAGGATAAAGAGAACTTCCCCATCTGTTGGGAAACCCAGAGAATTTCAGAAATCAAATCGAGGAACCTTTCATGCAAGTGCAACTGAGGCTGAACTTGGGCTTGACAATGAATTCCAAGGGCATGCTTTGGGACTCTGAGGGGCAACGGTGGACAGATTCATCCCCGAATCAGGTGCAGAAGCTTTATATAATGAGGGGTTCTCTGGGATAGCTGTGGCCAGTGAGCACTCAGGCTTAAGAATCTACAGGTAGAGAGGTTCTTTTGTTTTGTTTTGTTTTGTTTTGTTTTCCTCTTCCAAAGGTGTGTGTTTGGATAAAAGAGAAAATACTACATTTTCCTCAAAGAAATGTCCGGCTTACAGATCAACATGGAGCTTCCCTCCTGAAATGAAACTACTACAAGGAAGCAACTGGGCATGCACCCAGTAACCTTTGGAGTTACGGGCATGCCTCACATCCTGAAGCCATACTGCCGGCCTGCGTGTAGCCTGGGAATTTCTGGGGAAGGCCCCCTCTTGGCAACAAGGTTGAAGCTTGTTTTTAGGGTTCTCCTTTGTGGAAAACCCCTCTAGCCACCTACTTTGTTCTCCTTTCTTCTAGGACTTCTCTATCAGTATTTTGCCTTCCTAACTAAGGGATGGTTGAATCAATGAAAAAAACATTTATTGAACCCACCGTTTGTCCAGCAAGCATGAACAATCCATTCATATGACCCCTTATGCCTTGACTGCCAGAAAAACAAAGGCCAAATTTGTTGCTAAAATATCAGAAGCAGAACATTCTGTTCTGGAAACCATCAATTCCTTCTGATTCCTTCAGATGAAGACCATTTAAACTGATGATAAACTGTATCCTTCTTTAGAGGTACCTTGAGTCATATCAAAAGTAGGTTGAGTACAAGATTAAATCAATTACATATTAATTTTCATGCTCTGGACAATGCTCTGCCAGTGGGTGGGGCCAACAAAGAACACGCTCCCTGCATCATCCCTTCAATACACACATGTCGGAAGACAAGATGCACAAAGATGATGTATCTCAAGGTGGTTTGACCCTATGTGGTCAGAGTTGGAATCAAATGAAAGATAGTTCAGACTTTGTTCTTCTACCAATCCTTCCAGTCAGAACTTATCCTTGGGCCTAGCCAGATTTTCCTGCTGCAAGTTAGGGTTTCTCTTCTCTTAGTTGTCCGACAAAGGGGGAAGCTGCACTCCAGAGAGGAAAGGTGATCTGCCCAAGGTCACAGAGGAAGTCACTGTATATAAAAAGTACCAGAGAACCCATGCGATTGCTAGGATTTTAGAGAAGGGAGAGAGCCCTTTGCACAGAAGAGAATATGGCACCCACAATTCCAGTCGAGGTTCTTTCAAGGCTCCCAAGGAATCTAACAGCAGAATCAAGGAGAGCATTTTTTTTTTTTTTGAGAAGGGAAGGTCTTCCTGGAACCCGTCAAGTTGCTTGATGATGTAAGGCCACCTGAGTGGTTAGGCTGCAGTGCCCAGTGCTTTGTTTTCCATGAGAATGAAGGTTTCTGGGGCTTCACCCGTAGGAGAGCAATGTGAGAGGAAGTGTCGGTGGAGAAGGAGTGAATTTGGAGAGAGGCATTTTATACAGAAAGCAAGAGGTCCACTTGAGACAGAAGAATAGTTCAGGGAGGGAAGAAAGGGGCAAGATGCTTAAATATCCAAGGCTAGTAAATGGGAGCAGAGGGACATGAACTTTCCTCTTGATGCCTCTCTGGGTGTAGAGTGAACTCTTTCTGGAAAGCTTAGTTCCTCTCAGCTAAGACAATGATTGCATAACCTTTCATTTTCAGCCAACTAATGGGCTGCATTAATAGCTTTTTTTATTAGCTTTTTATGAGAGGATGATAGAGTCCTGGATCTTTAGTAGTTAGTCAAATTGTCAAGTTGCCCATAAACTAAGACAGATTAGAAGTGAGCATCCTCTCTCCTGAAGGAGTCAAACATGCCTAGTGATGATTTTTTCTGAGTGCTCAGACAGGAAGGAGGGTGACTGAAGATACAGTGGAGGTGAGAAGATTATCCCCTAGAGCTTACGCACTTTTTAATTCAACAGCCCCAGGGATGGAAGAATTATTCAATTCTGGACTCAGTAGCAAGAAGCCAAACGCAAAAGCCAGGAGTTACGATTTAATGAAACTTAATTAAGTATCATTTCCATTTGAGGAAGATTTTCTGGTCATTAATCTGCAATCTTCCTATTGCAACAGTTTCCTCGCTGGGAGAAGGGGAGAAAATTTCTTCTTCCTTTTGAAGGAATGGAGGAAAGGATTTCAGGAATTTAATGCCCAGATTTCCCTTCTATGAGGGTATCTTAGAAGCCCCATGAATTCAGGTTAGAGTAGGGCTGGGATTTAGAGTTTAGTCAGAAGTGATATGCTGCTTTGGGTTGGTGGTTTCTAAATGAATTATATAATGTAAGAGCTAACAGACCTTAGAGATCAATTAACCTAAGTGCTTCATTCTACAGATGAGAGTCAGAGAGGAAAATGCACCTGCCCACCCGCAGAACAGAGCTGCCGATATCCACTGAAACCCTGGGTCTGCTGATTCCCATTCCCTTCTTATCTTGGAACTTCCATGTTAAGAAAAGCCATACTCCTGGGCTGGGTGGCCCTACCAGGGAGGCACAGTTTCTTTCTTCTTTGGTAGTCCCCTCCTTCCATCCATCCCCTTTATTTCTAGATCCTACTTATTCTCCTAAACTATCATCCATGCCAGATAGCAAGGCTTGAGTAGGGTATTTTGCATCCTTAGCAATGCACAAAGAAGGACAAGACCCATCTATGGCTGGGATGCCTAGTCTTTCCCAACGCTTGCTGCAACGGCTTATCTTGAGTTAGAAAATGCTGGACACTCACAAGGGCTAAATCTTGCTCCTACTCGTTCTTGCCTCCCTTCCTTACTCTGCTCTTCCTCCATGTCATTTATGCATTCATGTTGGCGCTGGGCAGGTGAAACATTGAATGATGGAGTTCATTGCCTTCTAACTCCAGAACAGATCCAAAAGTGGTAGAAAGAAGCTGCTTTGATAGGACTCTATCTCTTCTCAGGAAAGTGGCCCCCGCTCTGTCCGTTACCAGGAAGAGGACATTGGCCACAACCCACCCTTTTTACAGAGAGAAACTGGAGGCATAAAGAAGGTAAGCGACTACCTAAGCTCACTAAGCAAGTCAGGGGCAAACTTGGGAATAAGATCCACATCTCCCGACTTGTGCTCTTTGTTCTCTCTTTCCAATGCACTTCACTTTTAAAAATCAATTATCAATGCACACTAGCAGGCAGAGTTCCACATTAATGGAGTCTCCACTTGATAGATTTCTTCAGGTATTATTAACTCTCATTTACTAGATTTTTGCAGCCATCTTTCCAAAAAGTTCAAGACACATTTTTTTTCTTTAAAGATTTTATTTATTTATTTGAGAGAGAGAATGAGACAGAGAGAGAGAGCATGAGAGGGGGGAGGATCAGAGGGAGAAGCAGACCCCCTGTGAGCAAGGAGCCCGATATGGGACTCGATCCCGGGACTCCAGGATCATGACCTGAGCCGAAGGCAGTTGCTTAACCAACTGAGCCACCCAGGCGCCCAAAAGTTCAGGACATATTATATACAGACATTGACTCTTGCCATTGAAAGGATAATTGAAGGCAAGGAAGTTAAGTGGAAAGAACAGGTGATAAGAAAACACTGATTCATGCTTTTATTCGACAGGTATTTATGGAGGGCTTACTATTCTTCAGCATCCAGTGCTGGCTGCTGAAGGAGATCTAAGAAAAATGCAAACCAATATTTCCTCTCCATAGTCTTACCCTTAATTAAAACACACAGAAGGAAAGATCACTGGAGCCTTGAGTGGTCAGAAAGGGTTTCATTGATGAAAATAAACTTGAGGTAGACCTTGAAGGGTTAAGAAGTTTGGGACTGGTATGAAGAGAACAGGGAAAGAAAGAAGGTTCAAGGCAAAAGGCAAGGTTGGGGTCAGAATAAGCATAACTTATTTCAGCTCTGATGGGAAGTAGTATTTGCCTTAAAGGAATGGAGATGAAATTGAATAGGTAGGGTAGGGCTAGAGCATTGAATGCCATGAGAAAGGGGGTTGTGAGCAGAAGTGGAAGGACTAAGCAATATTTAATTTAAAACTTCCAGCAAACTGAGATCAAAAGAAAAAAGAAAGAGCCATCTTAGGCCAGCCTACCCAGGATGAACAAAAGATGCAGGCACGCAGCGATGAACGTGAGCCCAAGTCTTACAATAGTGACAACCCCAGCGCCTGGGGTGGTGGGTGAAGGATCCTTGGGCTCTCAGTGCCCGCGGGCATCACAGAGGGAGAGGGAGGGCGCCCTAACGCGGTTACCATTTTCCTGCATGTGTTTGAAATCTGGATGACAAGACGAGCTGGATAATTTTGCTCAGTTACGTATTGAATTCTCCTCTCTGTGGTACAGGATCCCCTTGAAGCGTGACAGCTGCAATGACTTCCAGATGTTCGCCTCCTCTCTTCTAGCGGACTAGGGTGGATGTGGTAAACTCCACGATGGAAACCAAAAACCCAGCCAGATGTACCATGTCAATGTCAGCAACACACACATCTGGCTTCAATACCGGCAGCGATAACCAGAACAAATGGCTGTTATTCCCGCTGTATTCAGCTTGTCAGCATTCCCCGTTAAAAGGCGGTGGGGGCGGGGACGGACGGGCTTTGGGGAGCGCCGTGGCAAGGCTAGGCCCGGAAGGGGGTGCGGGTCCCAGCCCCGGCCGCGGCCTCTGAGCAGCCAGGGTAAATATTTGCTTTGCTGGCTTTGGACGTGGAGCCTCGGTCGCCACGGGAAGGCAGCGGCCATGGCGGCCTAGCTTTTCCTACCCTTGCGGAGGGTCCCGGGGGGGGGGGGCAGCCTCCAGGAGGGCAGACCTCCGCAGAGCGCGCCCCTGCAAGGAGCTGTCCTGCCCCGGCTGGCTCGCTCGGGGACCCCGACCAGGCCTCCCGGGCCTCCTCGGGTCCTTCCAGGCTTGCCCGGCCTCCTGGGCGGGCTGGAGCTGGGCTCCTTCCTCTTGCAGTTGCTGTGGGCTGGGGTGGGGGGCCAGAGTGCTGACCTGGAGGGAGGTGAAAGTGAGCCCAACTGGGCCTGAGGCCAAGGCCAGGCCTGGCTCTGGTCTCCCCAGGGCCCTAGCGGAGGAGGCTGTGGAGCCTCAGTGTCTCTGCCGGCTGGATGGGCCCAGGGCCCACACCCTGAGCATCGCAGGCGGGTGATGTGGGAAACAAAGGCAGAAGAAAAATTATTAAATTTCCTTACTACTTATATCCCACTGACAAGTCCTTGAAACAGGCAGAGTGACATTCCTCTAGGGACTCAACTGCCTCGGTGTTGACACTTTGCTAAGAGCTTTAGCCCAACCCGCAGGATCCTGTAAGTCTACTTTAGCATATAAAAATTCCTTTGGAAACTTCCTTTATCTCTACCCCCCACACCCCCAAGATACATGTTGGCAATCATCCCCCAAGCATGTGACCCACTGATATACATCTGAAGGGTTCTCGTGAAGACGGTTTTATTAGGCAGTAATAAATGACCTTTTCCTAACAACAGCTAGCCCCTCAAGGTCCTGGAATCCTTGCTTCCAAAATTCCTTTGAGACTTACCCTATCCCTACCTGCTCCCAACTTGGAAGTATACAATGGGCCACTCCTTGTGACCCTGGTGCCGCTCTTCCTGCCCGCGGGTCCTGTCCCCGGGCTTTCATAAAACCACTTTTTCACCAAAGATGTCTCAAAAATTCTTTCTTGGCTGTGGGCTTAGAACCCTAAAATCTTCCCTCCATCAGCAGGGATGGGAGTGGAGCCCAGGGCTGCTCTGGGAGGGAAGCTGTGACCTGAGATCTGGGCAACCACGGGCCCTCCCACAGCAGCTTGACTCCGCTTTCTCCCCTCCTAGCCTCTGTCTCTCCTCCTGAATCAGTGAACTGGGCTCACCACAGTGATAGTGCAGTAGTAAGCCTCAGTGTTATTATTTCTATGATCACATTTTCTGAATGAAAAAAATTGGACAAATGGATGTTTCTGAAAACAGGAGACAGTTCGGAATCTGGACTTCCTGGGAAGGAGGGTACCTGTGTCCCTACGCAGTCGGGGAGGAGCTATCCCTGGTATGCTTCTGAGCTGCTTCTCTCTACCCATGCTTTTGGGTTTCGTTCCTGGTTCCGATGCCAGCCAGCCAGGTGATGTGAGATATATCCTGATTTTCTTCTCTATAAATTGGGTGTTGTTTTTTTTTTTCCCACAGAGTTTCTGTGACTCTTAACTGAGACAGTGTTTACAAGCAATAGTGAACTATGTGTCCCACTATTAACCAGTTGTGTAATTATATGTTAACTCGCTTCATTTCCCTGAACCTCAATTTTATCTCCTAAAAAAACTAGCTTGGGGAAATGGAAAATGAAAAGTAGCTCTGAAAGGTATGATGTACTATACATATGCAGGATTTGTTATATGTTAATTTTTCACAACAGAAAAAACTGAGGCTCAGAGAAATTAAGTGACTTGCCCCAAAGCCACAAATTAGATAAACAAGTGAAGTTTTATTACTGATTTTTGTTTGGCTTAGGTTGACACATAATTAGGTTTTAATCAGTCATCTCAGTATGGCTTTGCAGTTCATCATTCCTTCTACCTTCAGTTTTAAGGCCAGAGCTGTTTATTTTAGCTGATGAAGGAGTCTCGAGTTAGCCCAGGTCAAAACAGCTCTGCATAAAGCCACTGGAGTGCTAACTCAGTAGCTTCCCTGGATTCAATCCACAGAACTTCCATGGACAAACGTTCAGGAGTGATGTCTCTGCCCAGTCTCATTCGATCTCTTCCCTACTCATTCTCTCTGGCTCTCTTACTTTTGGCTTGTAATTTCTCCAAGAATACTACCCTTTTCTTTCCACTTCTTGTGGAAATTTCTCTCTCTCTCTTTTTGTATAATTTCCCCAGTTGCTTCCCTTGCATAATTACCCACTCAGGTTCTCTTGACCTTCTCTTCTGGGTCTCACTTCATTCTCTAAGTTTACTTAGCCAGGCACATTCTTTCTGTCATCTCTCTTTTTTAAAAATTTATTTTGGTCAAAGTGATGTTTATTTTATTTTAAAGATTTATTTATTTATTTGAGAGAGAGAGAGTGGGGGGAGGGGCAGAAGGAGAAAATCTTCAAGCAGACACTACCGCTGAGCGATTCCTTGACCACTCCCAGTTACTCCCTGACTGGAAGCAATCACTATAAATGCTTATCTGTTTTGTCTTGGTATTTATGTCCTTATTTATTTTTATTTATTTATTTTTTAAAGATTATTTATTTATTTATTTGACAGAGAGAAAGAGACAGTGAGAGAGGGAACACAAACAGGGGGACTGGGAGAGGGAGAAGTAGGCTTCCCGCAGAGCAGGGAGCCTGATGTGAGGCTCGACGCGGGGCTCGATTCCAGGACCCTGGGATCATGACCTGAGCCAAAGGCAGAGGCTTAATGACTGAGCCACCCAGGCACCCCATATGTCCTTAATTATTAATAACATGCTTATCCTGTATTTCTCTGTTTATTGATTTTACGTATTGTCTTTTGACTTCCTACCACAGAAAGCGAGACTATGTAGCGTAATAATAACTGAGAACATGGACTCTGGACAGAAATTACCTGAATTTAAATACCAAGTCCAATTCTTATTGTGTGATCTTATGCAAGTTGCTTAACTGCCATGTGCCTCAGTTTCCTCATTCCAGTTCATGTTGCCTGGATTATATATATGGTAGAAACTGCTGGTTATCTTCTCAAATTCATTCTTTCCTTCTTCCATAGTAATAGAATTGTAGCTAATATGTGACTACCCAGCTGAAGACTACATTTCCCAACTCACCTTTGAAGCTAAGTGTTACCACATAATCAGGTTTTGCCAAGTGAATGCAAGTGGAAGCAATATATGCCATTTCCTGGTCTTCCCATAAAAACCTTCACACCTTTTCCCTTAGGTGACCTGGAACATGGAAGTAGCTGCAGTCAAACTTTGATGATACAGAAAAGGATAATGCCCTAAAATAGTTTTCAAACCTTATCAGAATTACCTGGAAGTCCTGTTAAAAAAGATTTCCGGGCTCTACTCCTAGAGTTTCTGATCCATTAGACCTGGTGTTGGGACTGAGAATTGGCATTTCTAACGAGCTCTCAAATGATGCTAGTCAGGAGATTACACTTCAAGAACCATTGTTCTGAGGGGTGGCAGAGAAACAAGACAGAAGGAATCTGGTTCCTCAAATGACTAAATGGAGCAGAGTTGCCCTGCAGACCTGGAATGTTTACCTTAGACTCTTATGTGAGAGGAAAAAATAAGCTTATGTCTTCATTAGCCACTAAATTATTTTCAGATTTCCACATTACAGCAGTCAGCTTTTTTTTTTTCTTAAGAGAGAGAGGGGAGGGGCAGAGGGAGAGGGAGAGAGAAGCTTTTTTTTTCAAATTGCATTTATTTATTTATTTATTTAATTTTTTATTTTTACATTCTTAAGGAGGCTCCACACCCAGCACAGAGCCTAACACAGGGCTTGATATCTCGACCCTGAGATCATGACCTGAGCCAAAATCGAATCAGAGGCTTAACCGACTGAGCCACCCAGGTGCCCCAGCAGTCAGCTTTTTCATTGCCATTTCTTCTCCTTTTCTTTACTCTCCTAGTTTTAGCAAAGCACATCCACCAGTAGCTTTCTGAGCAAAGAAGATACATTTTTTGAGACTTCACATGTCTGAAACTGTGTTTTTAAAAGTACACTTTATGTATAGTTTGGCTGGGTATAGAATTATGGTTTAAAATCATTCCCTCAGAATTTCTCCATTGTTTTCAATTGTTCTTCTGAGTCTCAGTCTTTTTAAGTGACTTGTTTTTCTTTTTAGAAACTTTTATGTTCTTTTTATTTGTGATGAAATGAAATTTCAGAATGATGTATGCTAGGTATGCCTTTTCTTATTCACTGTACTATGTGTCACTCTCCTTTAGGTCCGACCCAGTATTATTAATTCCTGAGCGATTTCCTCCCATCTGTTTTCTTGGTTCTCTCTTTCTAGAAACTCTGTCTCAAAATTTCCTAAACTTTACACCTTCTATAACTTGTTGTTGTTGTTCCACTTCCTGGGAGATATCTTCAACTTTATCTTTCAAAAGAAAATTTGATATTTTTTCTCATATTTAACGATTCAGAGCATTTTCCTGCTTTCTAATTTTTTTATAGCCTCTTGTTCTTATTTCATGTGTATAATGTTATCTCTTTTTCAGAGATTTTCTTCTGCTTCCTGCCCTGTGTTTTCTGAGTTCCTCATTTTGGGTAGTTTTGTTTTGGTGTGTTTCATGTTAGTGGCTTTTATCAGATGTCTAGTGATCCTTTTCTGCATGGGGCAGGGGCAGAGGGGGGCCCTTGTCAGTTGTTGAACTTCACCATAGTTTATTCAGAGAACTGACCTCTTTGGGGTCCTTTCCTAGTCTTCTCTCTTGGATCTATAAATTGCTTGTAGAAGAATTCTCCAATCCCCTCTCTGGGGTTGGGGAGAGGGATAGAGTGTGTGAGCTTGGCTGCCATCACTCTGGGAAAGGAAATTGAAAGGGGTCTGAGAGTCTTACCATTCAGTTGGTATGTCAACTTTCACTGAAATGCCTCACCGTTACCCCCCTCCCACACACACACACACACACACAGTGTCTGATGTGCCTGATCCAGACCTACCTGGCTCAGCCTCTTTAGAGGGTAAATCTTCTGTCTCCTTTCAGGGTCAAGGCAGGATCTGGAGGGTCTGGCTGCTTCTTGTAAAGCCAGTCATAGATTTAAGTCATGGCATGGATTTTCATTTCCTATGATCTACTAAGTCAGTTATCACTCATCTGGTCTGCTTTTCAGTTCTCAAAATTTTTACCACATCTTTTGGCTGTTGTCATCTCCTCTTCCATTCTCTTTTTCATTATGGGTTTATGCTTTTCTTTTAGTTATTTATTGGCACTTTAGTGGGTTTCAGAAGAGAGCAGAAATAATAAACATCTGCCCATCTTTTACTTGAAGCTTCTATTCTTCTAAGTAAAAAGGAAAACATCACAATATCTTAATCACCCAAATTATATTAGCAATTGTATTAATGTGGTAGAATTGTATTTTTTTTTCCTTGCCCTATTTTCTGTAATGTGTTTATATTCTTTTTAGAATGTTTTAATTGCATTTCTTTTGATTCAGTGGTTCTAGTTCTGGGAATTCATCCTAAGGCAACAACCAAAAATGTGTATAAGAAAGTTCTACAGGGTGGTTCCTCACTGGATATTTATAATGTCAAATACTGGAGACACCTGGGTGGCTCAGTTGGTTAAGCATCTGCCTTCGGCTCAGGTCATGATCCCAGGGTCCTGAGATCAAGTTCCACATTGGGCTCCTTGCTCAGCGGGGAGCCTGCTTCTCTCTCTGCCTGCCACTCCCCCTGCTTGTGCTCTCTCTTTCTGACAAAATAAATAAAATCTTTTTTTTTTTCCATTTGAGAGTAGTCATTTATTAACTGATGAGATTATAAAAATAATCATGGTAGATACCTTAGTTCATCCTTCTAATAAGCCTATTGATCTGGTCTTCCCTAGTTGACATAGCAACTGAATGGTAAGACTCTCAGACCCCTTTCAACTTCCTTTCCCAGAGTGCTGGCAGCCAAGCTCACACACTCTATCCCTCTCCCCAATCCCAGAGAGGGGATTGGAGAATTCTTCTACAAGCAATTTATAGATCCAAGAGAGAAGACTAGTAAAGGACCAGCATCTCCACCTTATACAAAGTGGGTGGTCTTTTTCTTCATTCCCCCTCGTGGAGAAGATAATTTGAAGGGCCATAAAAAGTTGTTTGCTTCTTTGAAACGTTTTCCAACAGTATAGATCTCGTGAATCAGATCCTCCATGCAGATGATGCCATATTTACCAAGAGATAAGGCAATCAATCTGTTATCTGTCAGGGCAATTCGCTTCTTGTTGATTTTGCCATAACCACGCTTGTAGATCAATTCATTCACTGACTTCAGGTTTGGGTACCCCCATGCTATATACGGTTCCACAATCCTTAGCATGTTAACTGAAGCCTCGTTGAGCTTAACAAAGGTGCCATTGAAGATCTGGCAAAGGCGAAGAAGCTGCAACACCTTTCGAACCTTTGGGCTCACACCATAGATACCTCTGATCCTGATGACAAATGCCAATGTGGGTTCCACAGGTACGTAGAAGTTGCCAGCTTTTCTTGCCATCCTTGCCATTCAAATCTCAGTTCTGTACATCTGCCTATATTCCTTGTGGTAATGCTTAGCTTTTTCGTAGATAAGCTTCCTTCTTGCCTTTCAAAGCATCTTTTGAGCAAACTTCTTCCTCAGACGCTTGATCTTCAACTCTGTGAAATTTCTTCGCTTCTTCTTAAGGGTTTCTGGCACAGCAGGAACCTTCATTTTCTTCTCTTCTGTACCCTCCATGGTTCCAGCTGGAAAAGAGCAATAAAATATTTTTTTTTAAGAAAAGTAGCAGCTGTTAAAAATGTTGTTTTGGGAGGCTAATGATGTGTTAAAATGTTCAGAATGCATTGTAAGTTAAAAAATTACCAAAATAGTATGGGAAGTATGTCCCTTTTTAAAAAAGAGTGTGTCATAGCTGGTGAATCTTGTTTTTCTTACGTACATTGTGAAAAATGATTTATAGAGTCAAAGGACATCAGTAAGCAGATAGACTTGAAAGTTACTGAAATCTATAAATAATTTGATTGTGTATTACATTTTATGGCTATACATAAACACATTGAAAAATGGAGGGTCTAAGAAATAAATGTTTGAAACTCCATACACATACACACGCGCATGAAGAGTGGAGTGTGTGTGACTGTATGTATACATAAATAGTATGGTAATGATATATGTATATATGCTAATGCTTATATTAATAGCATTATTGAGCATTTACTACTTGGTAATATTCTGAGCCCCTTATGTGGATTGCCTTGATTCATTCTCACAACAATTATATAAGGTTAGTGCTATTATTATTTTCATTTTACAGGTGAAGAAACTGAGGCCTCGGTAGTTAATGTAATTGACCAGAGGCACAGAGAGCCATGATTCACACTCAGGCCAGGCCTGCTGACCTCAGAGTCTGTCTGCTTAATCAAAATCATTATATGCCAAAATATTAAAAGGTCGGTGGCATTTCAAATGACCTTTATTTTCTTTGTGTGCCTGGGGATTGAAGAAGAGGGTGAAGAGTTAAGAAGGGATTTGAAGAGGTTGACCTTTGTTGCAATGTTTTCTTTGCAATTCATCAGTGGAAAACTGTCCCTTTCCCCATGTATTAGATTCTGTTTTGGAGGTCTGAGATTTAAAAAGTTTGTCTCTAATACATGTTTAGGGATAGTAATTTGTTGGTGCTTGTCACTTATCATTAGATGATAAATCGCTTCAGGGCACAAGCCACCTACTTGAAGTCAGATGCCATTAGAAACCAAACCCTACAGTGCAAATCGAAACCACAAAGAAATGTGAAAGACATGTCATCTCACACCTGTTAGAATGGCCATCATCAAGAAGACAAGAGATAAGTGATGATAAGGATGTGGGGTAAAGGGAACCCTTGTGCACTGGTGGTGGGAATGTAAATTGGTACAGCCACTGTGGAAAATAGTACAGAGATTCCTCAAAAAATTAAAAATAGGACTACCCTATGATCCAATAATCCCACTTCTGGGTATAAGTCCAAAGGAAATGAAATCACTATCTTGAAGAAATTTCTGTACCCCCATATTCACTGCAGCATTATGCACAATAGCCAACCTATGTTGGAAGCAACCTAAGAATCCATGATGAATGGATAAAGAATGTGTGATATTGTGAATATGTGATAATGGAATATTATTCAGTCCTAAAAAATAGGAGAGCCTGGTATTTGTGACATCATGGATGGACCTTGAGGACATGATGCCAAATGAAAGGAATCAGACAGAGAAAGATACACACAGCATAATCTCACTTACATGCAGAGTCTAAAAAAGCCAAACTCACAGAAGCAGAGAGTAGAATGGTGGTTGTCCGAGGCTGAAGGGTGAGGGAAGTGAGGAGATGCTGGTCAAAGGGAAATTTTCAGTTACAAGATAAATAAATTCTGGGGATCTAAGTTACCGCGTGGTGACTATGGTTCATAGTACTGTGCTGTTTATTGAAAGTTGTTCTGACAGTAGAGCATTTTAATGTTCTCACCATAACAACAACACCAAAGTGGCCATGATGGAATGTGAAGGCTGTGGTAACTAACCTTATTGTGGTAAACATTTCACAATGTATTGTGTTTCAAGTCATCACGCTGTACACCTTCAACTTACATGATGTGGTATGTCAATTATATCTCAATAAAATTGGAAAAAGAGAAAGAAGAAACCAAATGCTGTCACAAGAAATCCAAGCAGCAAAAAGACAAGCAAGTGCCATTTATTTTGAGCAACATTCTATTGACTTAAGTTCCAGAATAGAATTTGCACCCCCCCAACTTTTTTTTTTTTTGCTTGTGTTTTTCCATCATCCCTAGTGCCGAGTGGTTTACAGGCTCTCAATAAAGGCTGTTGGTCGGCTGACTAGTTGTACCAGGCAGTAATCTGAGAAACCTATTGCTGCCCCTCCCTGAGGTGTGCACCTACCGCCTAGGACTCAAGGAGCTAGGTTTACTGCCTTTGTTGTGCTATAGTCAAGGACAGGTGCACTCGGGATATTTGCGAGATGCCTGTGCCTGTCATCCTCCCCGCAAAAGCTGTGGGTCCCAGCTGAAGCTGATTGACAGTTCATCCTGATGTATGGAGCCCCCATCCCCACCCCCACCACTCCCATTCTCACCCGTGCTGCTTGAACTACTTCATTAAGATGCAGCAGGTGTTCAATATTGTTTTGCTATAAAACTAAATGGGCTTGAAGCGTTCAGAGATAATGCATTCCCGTATCAGAGTATTTATGAAGGAGTAAAGATATTCTGGTTTGGCCCCAGTCCCAATGTATGCTCCTTTCCAGACCTCACACATTAAAAACTGTGTTTTTTTCCTTTCTTGCTTTTTCTTTTTTTAAATGTCCCTTCTGCAATGTTTGGCTCTGATTAATATCCTTGTGCTCTCTGAGCCCCCGAAAGTGGTTTAGTTTTGCTAGGACACTTTAACAATATCGTGATTTACGGAGCAATTCATTGGAGCCAGGGGGCAATGTCATAGAACAAAGCATTTTTCACAGGCTTTCTCCCAGCATTACCACAAATGCAAAACCACTGAGAGGAGAAGCTGAGGTGCAGACAACACAGGAACTAAGGTGAATTCGCTGAAAGAACAAAAGGCAGTGGTTTCCAAAGGCCATTTTGAATAATGAAACATTTAGTAGGGACCCATTAACCCCAGGTAAACCCAAGGCAAGTGAAAAGCAGGTGGTGGGGAGTTCTCCTCGCTGTGATTCTAATCTGAGACATTGGTGTTGCCACTTAGCGATGTCAACCGCAGAGCGCATTCAGTTGGCGCCACTGCATATATCCGGCTAGCACAGGGCAGAATACAGCTTCCTTTCCAAATCGCCAACTGTCGTAATGATCTAGTGCTAAGGAGCAGACTAGAATCCGATCCATAGGACTCACTGGTGTGTGCTGATGACATCGTGTGAGGCAAGTGGCCCTTCCGCTCGGCCTCCCATTTCAGAGCCATGTCACAAATCAGGGAGAGATTTAAAAGGAAGTTCTGCTGGTTAGTGGCCATTTCCTCTGGGAGTGTTAGTGCCTGCCTGGCAAACTGCACACAAGCAGCCCAGGCCGTGCAGAAATGAGGCTTCCAACAGCCTCATGAGTTATTGGAGAGATCAATGCAGGAGAGACGTGATCATTAGCCCCAGCTTGAGGCAGCCGGCAGCCTCTGAGCCTCGGACTAAGAGCCAGGCTTCCTCCTCCAGCTGGGATGAGCAGCTGCCTATGGAGTTCTGCTCTGGACTTGACTGATGACTCATCTGACCAAGTGTTTTCCTTGCTGACTCAACTTCCCAGACTATAAAAAGGAGGCTTTGAGAAGGGCATCCGAATCAATCAGTACAGTGAATAACTCTTGATTAAACAGCTCCCATGTGTCCTGCATCGGGCTTGCTGCCACGGCTGTTTACAAATAAAAAGAAGACCTATGTTCCCTTCTCATAGGAGCCTACGATCGAGTTGAGGAAACCATCTAAGTACACATGAAACAATCCGGACATTGATGAACTGTGCTGAGCTGTACAGTGTTAAATCTAGATGCAAGTCTGAGTCTAGAAGTCTAGAGGACTGCTGTTGTTAAGGCGGAATGGGGTGGAAATGCTGGAGGTCAAAATGCAGGCAACAACATTCACACGCTTTCCTACACTGTAATAAGGTGGCAGAAACCAAATGAAGAGGAGGTATCATGGGTGGAACTGTGTTTCCTTCTGGCTGTTTAACAGGTGCACTATGGGATGGAGTGTTCACCAGAACTTTCAGTGTGGTAGCCATCCTCTGAGGCCACCCTAGTGACCCCTGGCTTCTGACATTCACTCTTGGGTGGTTCTGTCCATTGTACCAGGGTTGGTCTGTGTGACCAATAGAATATGGCAGCCATAATGATATGCCACTTCTGAGATTAGAGTTTAAAAGACACTGTGGCTTCCTTTTGTACTTGTGATCTCTCTCTCTGTCTTTGTCATGTGTACTGGGCAAAGCCAGCTTCCATGTCGTGAGCAGCCCTATGGAGAGGTCCACATGGCAAGGAACTGACACTTTTTTTTTTATCCTACAGATTTATTCCTGCATGGAGGTAATAACAAGTTCATAAGGTTATACATCGTAGCATTGCTTTAATATCAAAAGATTGAAAACAATCCAGACATCTATCAATAAGGGATTATTTAAGTAAATTATAGCATATCTGTATAGTGGAATATGATACAGCCATAAAAAATGAAGATACTCTTTATGTACATACTTTGAAAGATCTCCAAGATATTTTGTTAAGTGACAAAAATTAAGGTACAGCAAACTGAGTAACAACAGAGGAGAGAAAGAACACTTAACTAGATATGTATGTATTTGCTTGTGTGTGTGTCATATATACATGTCCAGGAGGATATGTAAGAAATTGTTAATATACAGTCCCTTGGTGGTGAGAAACTGGGTGTCTGGGGGATAGGTGGGAGAGAGAATTTTTCTTTTTTTTACTTTGTACCTGTTTTGTTCTTTATGGAAATGTACTACCAATCCAAATTAGCAAATAAAAACATTTTTAATAAGAGGAGTACTCTGACACGGAACTGACACTTTCTACAAAGAGCCATATGAATGAGCTTGGAAGTGGATCCTCCAGCCTCATTTGAGTCTTCAGATGACTGTAGCCCCCGCCAATGGTTTGACTGCAACCTCACAAGAGACGTTGAGCCAGAACCACCCAGCTAAGCTGTTCCAGCATTCCTGACCCACAGAAACTACGTGGAAAAAAAAAACCCATATATTTATTGTTTTAAGCCACTATCATTGAGCACTATCACCTTCTGGGCTAACCCCAACTCTGTACTTGTCTTCAGCTCAGGTGGTGCTTTGTTCAGACTCAGTAGAACCAGGACATCTAATTGCAACGCTCTTCTTCCTGGGACCAAATTTGTACCAGCTCTTTCAAATTCAAGGCTGTCAAAATTTATCCCAATTATTGAATCAGTCTCTGCCACTGCTCTGGGTTTCCAGGAGCAGCCAAAGAGTCCCCTGGCTGCGGTTACACCAAACAGTGCCACTGAGTAAGTACTATACAAGCTCGAGTCTTCAGTCTGCGAATCAGACATGACTTGCTGTGAAAGCCACAGCTGGGAAAAAATCTGCAAAGGAACAGCATCCCCCACCCCACCCCCAGTCTCCACGGTAGTGGACATGAGAGCATGAGATGCTCATCCAGAGACATTTCAGTGGATTCTGCAGTTCAGAGAATAGTCTGAATCAGGAATCATGAAGCTGCCCAGACATTATGGTGAAATCCTGTTGTAGGCAAAGCACTTAACGAAGCCACTGTTTTCTCTTGGCCAAAGCTGAGAGCTGATGATGTCTCTGGGTGGCTGGACTATGTCAGGGCTTGTCATACTGTTGGGAGGATAGCAAAAACCAAGTTGGGAAAGCCCAGTAGACCACAGCGGGGGAGGGAGAAGAGCAATGGTTCAGTATCATAGACACTTTGCTTGATGGCAGTTACTGTCTTCTAGCATTCTCTGTCTTGGCCAGTGACAGGAGTACTTACTCAGTTTTCTAAAGCCATGGGAAAGAACTGTTTTGAAGCACCCACACATCTCCATCCCCTTGTCCAGCCATCTTGTCTCGCAGAGGACCTCCTAATTGTCCAGCTCTTCTCCTAGTCTCCATTCCCAGTGCACTTGCCTCAGTTTGGGCCTTTGTCATTTCTTGTCTGGATTATCATAGTCGCCTTATACCTGATGATCAGAGTTCTCTCTCCAAGATAACTTTCCAAGAGTTTTCTATCCAAAGACCTGCTGGTGTAATACCTCTGCTCAAAAACATTCAGCATCTGTCGTCTACAGGATGTAATCTAAACTCCAGAGCATGAGAAGGGGGCAGAGTTCTAGTTCCATTACTGAAAAATCGAAATAGCTCAAAATAGGCACACATAGTAGAAGGAGTTTGGCTTGAATTCACTTCCACCACTTATCAAGGTTTCTAAGGCTCAATTACCTCTTTTGTAGAATGAGATAATAAGACTTGCCTGCTGCAGAGTCTGGCACACAGTAGACATGCCACAAATAATTGCTGAATGAGAGCGTGTATTCTCTATAAACCTGTAATTATCTCTTGTGTGTGGTAGTGGTGTTGGAGAGAGTGAATTGATGTATTAATTTGCCCTCTTTCTTTTTTTTTTAAAGATTTTATTTATTTGAGAGCAAGCAAGAGAGAGAGAGCACAAGCAGGTGGAGGAGCAGAGGAAGAGGGAGAAGCAGACTCCCCGCGGAGCAGGGAGCCCGATGCGGGGCTCGATCCCAGGACCCTGGGGTCATGACCTGAGCCAAAGGCAGATGCCCAGCCAACTGAGCCACCCCGGCTCCCCAAATTGCCCTCTTTCTTAACTGTAACCATCTGCCTGTCAGTGCGTGTGCACATGTGTGTGTCACTACCAGTTACTGAACAACTTCTTACAGACTCTGACCTCCATCTTTCCATCCATATTCAAGCACGGCACTCATTCTTCCATCTTGTCCTTGATTGATTTGCTTTCTCTTCATAAGGTAGTATTTTCTTCCTGCTCCTTGTGAGCTTTTTTTGGTCTCTTTGGTTTTTTTTTTCCCTAGATGTTTACTGAAATCCTTGTGAAAAGGAAGCCTATCCTCCTGGGTATTGTTCAGGCCTCTCTACCCTTCTCTTCTTCTTACAACATTAGTAAACACACTCTTTGTGCCCTCGTGATTTGATAGAAATATCCTGGATCCATCCCTACAGGTCATTTTTTAGAACTTTCTCTCTCAGCAAGGAAGTTTTCCACATCTTTTGCTGGTCATGAGCCAAACAAAAGCCACTTGCAAAGCCTCGGGTGAATAGAACCTCTCCTCTGACTCTAGAAATCCCAAGACCAAGAGCAGAAAAAATTATGTGACGACAGCCCCACCTAAGATAAATTTCATGTCTGCAAAATCACAGAAAGCAGAAGAAAACAAACTAATGTATGTAAGTAAGTTCCTGGCACCGAAGAAGTATTAAGGACTCCACTTCCCACTTTATTCCTTTCATATTTATGTCAGACAATGTTTTTGGGTTGCAAACAATAAGACCAACTGTAGCTAACTCAAGGAAATGGGAATGAATTAAAGAGATTTTGCCCAGACACTATGCGGGAATGAATGCTCTCTAAACTTTCTTTTTTCCTCCTGGTTTTCTCTGTTCTATCTTCAAAGTTCCAGGAGAAAGAATTTTGGTATTTCTAGCATGGTCTAGCTTATGACAAGTGCCCAACCTTGGGTGTTATTAGGAGTGGCGAATGGATGCTGGATGGTCAGGAGGTCAACATACATGTGCTAAAATGACATGTAAGAGCCTTCCCAGCCTGACCTACATCTGCCCTCCTGCCCACATGTGCTCTGATCTCTTCTCACTCACTCCTTTGTACCCTATAGGGCTTTTGTTACTTTATTCCTTCTCCTTGGTATCTCTTTCCCCATCCCTCACTTTAGACATCCTATTCATCCTTCAAAACACAAATGTTGGGCCCCTGGGTGGCTCAATCAGTTGAGCATTTGCCTTCGGCTCAGGTCGTGATCCCAGGATCCTGGCATCGAGTCCTGCATTGGGCTCCCTGCTGAGCTGCTTCTCCCTCGTCCTGACAGTCCCCCTGCTTGTGCTGTCTCTCTCTCTCTGACAAATAAATAAATAAAAGAAAAGAAAAAAAACCACAAATGTCAAAAAACAAAACAAAACCAAATCCCAAGATGACAAAAAGACAAGAAATAACAAATGTTGGTGAGGACGTGGAGAAAAGAGAACGCTTGTGCCCTGTTGGTGGGAATATAAATTGGTGCAGCCAATGGATGGAAAACAGGATGGCGTTTCCTCAAAAAATTAAAAATAGAACTACCATATGATCCAGCAATTCCACTTCTGGGTATTTATCCAAAGAAAACAAAATTACCATCTCAAAAAGATATCTGTACCCTCATGTTCATTGCAGCATTATTTACAAGAGGCAAGACATGGAAAAAACCTCAGTGGTCCACCAACAGATGAATGGATAAAGAAGATGCAGTGTATATACACAATGGAATATTGTTCAACCATAAAAAGAAGGAAATCTTGGGGCGCCTGGGTGGCTCAGTCGTTAAGCGTCTGCCTTCGGCTCAGGTCATAATCCCAGGGTCCTGGGATCGAGCCCTGCATTGGGCTCTCTGATCAGCGGGAAGCCTGCTTCTCCCTCTCCCGCTCCCCCTGCTTGTGTTCCCTCTCTCACTGTTGTCTCTGTCAAATAAATAAATAAAATCTTTAAAAAAAAAAAAAAAAAGAAGGAAATCTTGCTGTTTGCAACAACATGGATGGACCTTGAAGGCATTATGTTAAATGAAATAAATCACACAGAAAAAGACAAATACTATATGATCTCACTTATATGTAGAATCTGAAAAAACAAAACTGAACTCACAGATACAGAGAAGGTTGCCAAAGGAAGGGGGAGGAGAGCAGGAAAAAGGGGTGAAAACTGTCAAAAGGCACAGACTCCCAGTTATCAGGTAAATAAGTCTGGGGATGTAATATGCAGCATGGTGACTATATTAAAACATTTTTTTAAAACTGTTTTTAATTTTTAAAAAGGGTCACCCAAATTTTATAAGCTACTACTTTACAAAACTAGGATACATACATATATATAAAATAAGGTATCCTTTGATAATGTCTTTCAAGGAAAATCAAAACTTAAGGACTTAAAAAAACTTAAAAGTTAAAAAAAAAGACCTTCTAAAACCTCAAATGCTGTCACTTCCTAACTACTTCTAGAACAGTGGCTCTCAAGTTGGACAATGGTTCTCAAAATTTAGGGTGAATAAGAATTATCTAAGAAAGTCCTTAAAAATACATCTTCCTGGGGTGCTTGGGTGGCACAGTCGGTTGAGCTTCCGACTGTGGTTTTCGGTTCAGGTGGTTATCACAGGGTTGTGAGACTGAGCCCCGCAGTCAGGCTCCACACTCATCGTGGAGTCTGCTTAAGACTCTCTCTCTCGGGACGCCTGGGTGGCTGAGATGGTTAAGCACCTGCCTTCGGCTCAGGTCATGATCCCAGGATCCTGGGATGGAGCCCCACATCGGGCTCTGTGCTCAGCAGGGAGCCTGCTTCTCCCTCTCCCTCTGCCTGCCTATCTGCCTACTTGTGATCTCTCTCTCTGTCAAATAAATAAAATCTTTAAAAAAAAAAAAAAAGACTCTCTCTCTCTTCCTTTGCCCCTCCCCACCTCTCTCTCTCTCTTTCTTTCTCTCTTTAAAATAAATAAATAAATCTTTAAAAAAGTATATCTTCCTGGGCCCCCCTCCCTGAGACTCTGATTTGGAAAGTCCTGGGATGAGACCTGGGAATCTGCATTTATAACAAGTCTGCTTTGATTCCGATGGTCTTTGCACAGTCAGGATGGTCTTTGCACTGTGTACCCATAGCTCGTTGGACAGACGCCCAGAGCCCTTACCTCTGGCTCCTCACCTGGAGAGCAGTCCGACCTCAGGTACCTGGACTCCTCAGCACCCAGCACCCTGGCACATAACTTGGTGTATTCCACTCCCTGAAGGAATCCCTGTCTCTCAAGCCATGATTGCAATTGCTAATCATCAAAAGAGACTCATAGAGCATAATATCCTGGGACAGACTGCTCTAGAAAAGAGAGGCACTCACCTAGTGCGTGGGAAAAGCCTCAGGCAGGGCAGCCCCACTCCTCGCATGGGTGGGCTTCACGGGTGCTGGAGACCATTTCAGACCCTGCAGGGTGGGTTAGGTGGTGATTGCGGGAAATCTGGAGAGAGAAGAGGATGAAGTTTATCAGCAGAAATAACCACAGCCCTGAGATACCAAACCAGCGAAAAAGGGAGGCAGAAGATGACCATTTAAGGGGCACCTGGGTGGCTCAGTAGGGTAAGCGTCTGCCTTCGGCTCAGGTCATGATCCCAGGGTCCTGGGATGGAGCCCCGCATCGGGCTCCCTGCTCGGCGGGGAGTCTGCTTCTCCCTCTCCCTCTGCTGCTCCCCCTGCTTGTGCTCTCTTCTCTCTCTGTCAAATAAATAAATAAAATCTTAAAATAAATAAATAAAAATAAACATTTTAAAAAAAGAAGAAGATGATGACCATTTAAGGTAAGGAGGCAGAAGGTCCCCTGGCTTTTCTGAAGGCTTCAAAGGAGCCACTCAGGAAAAACATGCCCGCCAGAGAGGCCGGGAGACAAGCTCAGGCGGTGCCTCCAGGCTGAGCGTCTGCCAGCACCTGCCGCGGGCCTCTCCACCAAGCACGGGCGTGGGGGGGGTATTGTGAGGAAACAAGAACAGAGAATAATCCTGGCTGGCAGGGTGCTGCCTGAGGAAGTCAGGAGGCTTGCCTGTTCGCCGCCCTCACTTCCCATATGCCGGGGTGTTTGTTGGCTTCGGGCTCCTGTTAATTAAAGGCAGTGTGTGCGCCTTCGGCGCTGGTACCCTGGCCCCAAACATCATTCTTTCCAGGGGTCTCCAGCACAGTGCTGCCACCAGTAGAATCAATTAGGCTCCCTCCCAAAAGTCAGGCTGCTTTTCCAAGGCCGGCGGCGAAACAACACCGCCCCCCCCTTCCCCGCTGAGGCTTGGGGCTCACATGTCAGCCCCACGTTTCTCCCTATGGCCACGGTTTGGCAGCGCCAGAGCCTGCCTTGGGGAGAAATCTGCCCAAGTGAATAGAAAAATAACTCTTGGAGGCAACCCACCAGTTTGCAGATCCAGGGGCGACAGGGCATCTGCCTGTGTGACGGGCTCGAGTCCTATAACCCATCCCCACCACCCTGCCGTACTGTTCTAACTTTATTTGAGCCTGGCCTTATAAACAATATTTTATGAAGCCAGAGTAAAGGTGCCCCAAGCAGAGGTGAGCAGGCTTCCCTAGGAGTCAGTAAAAGTTACACCTGAGGGGGCGCCTGGGTGGCTCAGCCGTTAAGCGTCTGCCTTCGGCTCAGGTCATGATTCCAGGGTCCTGGGATCGAAACCCGCATCGGGCTCCCCGCTCCGCGGGAAGCCTGCTTCTCCTTCTCCCACTCCCACTGCTGTGTTCCCTCTCTCGCTGTATCTCTCTCTGTCAAATAAATAAAATCTTAAAAAAAAGTTACACCTGAGATATAACAGTCTTCATTAAAATGCCACCAGGGAGCTTCGAACTGTCCAACCGGCTCTCTAAGCCTTCCACTGAAGAGCCAAGATGGGGGAACAGACCGGCACACGCTGGTGGAGGGGCCCAGAACGACGGGCTGCATCACACAGGCCCCAGGGGGACTGGAGTGGAACCCCAACAAACAACAATCTCTCAGACCTTTTTCAATTCTTGTTTTTTTTTTTTTTAAAGATTTTATTTATTTATTTGAAAGAGAGAGAATGAGAGACAGAGAGCACGAGAGGGAGGAGGGTCAGAGGGAGAAGCAGACTCCCCGCTGAGCAGGGAGCCCGATGCGGGACTGGATCCCGGGACTCCAGGATCATGACCTGAGCCGAAGGCAGTCGCTTAACCGACCGAGCCACCCAGGCGCCCAATTCTTGTTTTTTTAAAAGATTTTATTTATTTGAGAGAGAGCATGAGAGAGACAGAGAGAGAGAGAGAGCATGAGTGGGGGGGCGGGGTAGAGGGAGAAGCAGGCTCCCTGTCCCACTGACCAGAGAGCCTGATGCAGGACTCGATTCCAGGACCCCGGGATCATGACCTGAGCAGAAGGCAGATGCTTAACCAACTGAGCCACTCAGGAACCCCAGACCTTTTTCAATTCTTAAGCATCATCCTGAGGAAGGCTGGTCAGCAGTAAGCTGCCGGGTGGACTCAGAGGCTCCCCGTTGGGGAGTTCATCAGGACGCAGCACTGCATCAGCCTGTGGCAAATCCTAGGGCACCATCTTCTTTCCTTCCTCCTTTCTCATGGCCCCTGCCCTCAAAATCTCAAAATGTGCTGACGTTCATAGAGTCATTACAGAATATGTTCATAGATACACACACACTTAAATCTTAATCACTGCCCTACAGTGAGATAGGGATGGTTATCACCAATTTACAGATGAGGGAATTAAGGCAGAGAAAGGCAGTAGAGAGAGAATTCAATCTCTCTGTTTTGGACTCCAAGCACAGCGTTCTTTCTGCTAAACCACATTGTTTCACTGGGCTTCCTGCTCTAATTAACTCATTTACATCAAGTGTTTTGGACTTGGTGTGCTTTGATTTCTAAGAGTATATGCATTTTACAAGTATGTTCCAAATTCCTCTCTTTTCTTTCTCCAGCAATCCTAACACAGACGTGATGGCCAATAACAGTTAGGAATGGAATAGCAGATGTCACTGAGGGATATTATTGAGGGAAGGTCACCCCTAAAATTATGCCACATAGGCAGTTCCTTTGAGTAATTCCAACCTTAAAGGAGGGGGGGGATAATGTAGAAAAGCGGCCCTCAGGTAGTTTTCAGCTCTGATGATGCTTTTTAAGTGGCAAGATCTGACTCTTCCCTTTGACTGATCTTTGCAGGCCCTGCTCAAAGTTAGCTAAGTGAAATGAGTAAGAATGTGAAAGTATGAGAAAAGATGTGCTTTAAACCCCTATATCATGACCAGTTGTTAAGGAAATGTAGAAACAGTGGGGCCCGAAGTCAGAGACTGGAAATTCTTTTTTTTTTTTTTTAAAGATTTTATTTGTTTACTTGACAGAGAGAGACACAGCGCGAGAGAGAACATAAGCCGGGGGAGTGGGAGAGAGAGAAGCAGGCTCCCCGCTGAGCAGGGAGCCAGACTGGAAATTCTTTCCAGTGGCATGATTCTGCATCTTGAAACCAGTCTGTGGGTAAATACGCAACGAGGTTCCCCACCCCGGGCTGGCTGAGATTCCTGGAAGTGAGTTACACCACAGAACTGCTCAACCCACCGAGTCAGCTGGGACCATGTGCTCTCAGCCAGCAGAACTTGAGAACATTTGAAGGAAAATACCCTGCTGCCCATCCTGGCTGAATCCCTTCCTCTCCTGGAGCCTCTGGGACCAGGCTCTGCTTAGCAGAAGAGTCTGAACCACCAACAGGCCACTGTGAGGTTTGCCACTGTGTAACGAGGTTGGGCGGGGTGCTTCTTGCCACCTAAGGAAACATGGTTTGGAAACCGGAGTCCTTTTTGCCAACCTTGCCTCAAATGCAGGCTTTGTGCCTGAGAACCGATGTCAGGGCCTGTTCGTGCTGGCGTCGAGGACAACAGTTTCATTGACAGAGCTAAGCCCGACGCCCCCTGGCCTGGATACGTTTTTGACTGCCAAGGAAGAGGAGGAAGGAAAGCACAGAGACCTTAGCAGGCTCCTAGCATCTGACCAAAATCTTGGGCTTTGGGTCGAGAGAGAGATGGAAACAGAGTCAGTTAAAAAAGAGCATCTTGTGACAAGTTGTTCTAAATTCACACACAAAAAAAACCCTCCCAGCATCGTGTCTCTTAAAGGAGATTGTTGTACATAATTCAGAGCTACATGGATTAAATTTCCCTTAAAATATACATCAATTTGAAAATTAAAGGGGCAAGTGCCCAAGATAAGACATGTTTGGATTTCTGTCAAACTCAGAGCCCTTAGAATGGAATAGCAGCATGGAAGGCAGGATGTGGCTTTTTAGGACTTCGCCTGTCATCTACTGGGCCCATTCTCTCCCCTCCTTCTGGGAGGAACTTTCGATGTCCAATATCGGCTGCTGAATTGTTTTCAGAGCCAGATTGAGGCCGCCCTCAGAGTTTCAGAAGTCTCCAGACACTTAGCCCTTCCATTCTCAGGAGCCCTGGCCTCATGTCTCCCCCACTTTATCCAACACTGTAGAATGTCCGAGGAGAAGGAGCATCAGAGACCATTAGCTCCCACTCTGTGCTGCAGAAGAGGAAACTGAGGCCCAGAAAGTGACTCAGTTCCTTCAAAACCCCTGGGATGGCCCCCATGTCCCCTCACCAAAATTCTTTTTTTTAAAAGATTATTTATTTATTTGAGAGAATGTGCACACGAGTGCGTGTGCACACACGCGTATACACACACACACGTGAGTGCAGGGAGGGGCAGAGGGAGAGAGTCTTTTTTTTTTAATTTTTTTTTATTCTTATGTTAATCCCCATACATTACATCATTAGTTTTAGATGTAGTGTTCCATGATTCATTGTTTGTGCATAACACCCAGTGCTCCATGCAGAATGTGCCCTCCTCAATACCCACCACCAGGCTAACCCATCCTCCCACCCCCCTCCCCTCTAGAACCCTCAGTTTGTTTTTCATTTTTTTTTATTATTATTTTTTATTATTCTCAGTTTGTTTTTCAGAGTCCATCGTCTCTCATGGTTCGTCTACCCCTCCAATTTCCCCGAGGGAGAGAGTCTTAAGCAGACTCCATCCCAGGCTCGATCTCACGACCCTTAGATCATGACCTGAGCCAAAATCAAGAGTCCCAGGCTTAGCCTGCTGAGCCAGCCAGGTGCCTCTCCCCTCACCAAAATTCTAATTAGCTTTCCATTCACATCTCTCCTCCATAATTCTATAATCTTTACCTCAGCTCCTCTGCTGTTCACCATGGTCGCCCACCACAGAAACTCCTAGGCTGTCTTTCCTCTCCCACAGACGGATTCCCAGACTTTTCTCCCCACCCCCACCCACCCCAACAAGGCCCACCCCTTTTCTCACTGCTGCTCCTTGTATACCATGTCTTCCTTCTGGAATCACTTTCCTTCTTCTTCTTCTTCTTTTTTTTTTACCTTGAAAAATACCTTTATTTCACCTTCAAGAGTAAATGGCAATTTATCTGGGTATTGAATTTTAAGTTGACAGTGATTTTCCCTCAGCACCTTGAAGGCATTTTCTTTTCTCTTCTGGCCTCTTTTGTTGCTATTGAGAAGGGTCCTTGCTGTAAGTCTAATTTTGTCCCCTTGTAGGCCGTTTGTCTCTCCTTTCTGTTGCTTTAAGATTTTAATCTCTGATGTTCTGTAGTTTGGTATGCGCATCTAGGTATGGATTTATTTTTATTGATCTTCCATGTGATTCTTTCAACAGTTGTTTGAATCTTCTATCAACATGGGATAATTCCCATTATTAACAGTAATAGCCACATATCTTACATGTTTCTTCTGTGCTGTGCTCTACATGTCATCTCATTTAATTCTCACAGCAGGGTCCCTATAACCAGCCGTTGTACAATCAGGGAAACTGGGTCAGAAAGTGGTTAAATTTTTTGTGCATGCTAAGACAGTAATTGGCAAGACCATATTTGGAGCCCTGATATTAGAGTTTGAGTATTATTTCTTCTTCTTCCTTTTGTCTTCTTCTGGTACTCCTATGAGACATAGGTTGGCTCTTTTCTTTTATCCTTTCTTTTAACCTGTCTTTTATATATCTAATCTCTTTGTCTCTCTCTGGAGCATTCTGGACTATTTCCTCAGATCCCTTCTCCATTTCACTAATTCTCTCTCCTGTGTGTCTAATCTGCTATTTATTGTACCCCTTGCCCTTTTAGTTTCAGTAACCATATTTTTCATTTCTAGAAGTTTCCACCAGCTCATTTGACATCTTTCTTTTATTTTTAAAATAGTGTCTTGTACTGTTTGTAGGCATATCCTTTGATTTTTTTTTTAAAGATCTTATTTATTTATTTATTTATTTGACAGAGATTGAGACGGCGAGAGAGGAAACACAAGTAGTGGGAGTGGGAAAGGGAGAAGCAGGCTTTCCCACCAAGCAGGAAGCCCGATGTAGGGCTCGATCCCAGGACCCTGGGATCATGACCTGAGCCGAAGGCAGACGCTTAACGACTGAGCCACCCAGGAGCCCCGACATATCCTTTGATTTTAAGACCATTTAAAAATACTAGTTTTTTAGTCTCTATCCAATAGTTTAACTAATGTAAAGTCTTGAGGAGTTTAACCCCTACTGTTTATTTTGACTGCTGACTTTTGTACATGGTAGATTATTTCTCTCTGCTTTTATAATTTTTTACTGTAGGCAGGGCTTTATTTTTCCTGTGGGAATTCTCTGTGTTGTGGAGTGTTGAAGTTCAGCTCCAGTGGTTTTATATTTGCTTCTTCTAGGTATCCTAGGGGTATCACTGGCTAAAGACCAATTTTATGTTAATTTCTTGGCTTGGGGTTTCCTTCTGATGCAGGTAGTAGATAGTTGGGCTCTAAATTTGTGCCAGGCACATGAGTGGGGTTTTGATTTTTCATAGGGGGCTGTTTTTTCCCATTTAGAGTCAGAGCAGAGATGAGCTTCCTTGATGTCCTTCTGGGTTGATGGCTTTTCTGAGAGCATCTGAGATTTACATAGAGGACTGTATAACCCTCACTTCAACCCAGGCTTGAGGCATCATCCTGTCCTGCATGGGTGTGAACAGCCAAGCCCTTAGCCTTTGTTAGATCAGATCATCTGCCCTTGGCCATGGCAGCATAAGTTCCAGAGTCTGCTGTTTGAGCTATTTCTTTTCCCTTCAGCACCTGGAGATTTCCTTTTCTACCTGTCAAGCTCATTTGTGCTTTATGTGTTTATTTTCATTTTCTTTTTTAAAAATTGTGGTAAAATACACATAACATAAAATTTACCATCTTAACCATTTTTAAGTGTACCACAGTTCAGTGGCATTAAGTACATTCACATCACTCAACCGTCACCACCATCCATCCACAGAACTCTTTTCATCTTGCAGAACTGAAACTCTGTACCCATTAGACAAGATAGCTCTTTATTCCTCGCCCACCAATCCCTGGCAACAACCATCCTACCTTCTGCCTCTATGAATTTGCCTCACATCAGTGAAATCATAC
This sequence comes from Leptonychotes weddellii, assembly GCF_054177405.1. Taxonomy (NCBI): domain Eukaryota; kingdom Metazoa; phylum Chordata; class Mammalia; order Carnivora; family Phocidae; genus Leptonychotes; species Leptonychotes weddellii. The sequence continues at coordinate 29,428,935 of NC_138370.1, forward strand.
AATATTTGTCCTCTTGTGGCTGGCCTATTTTGTTTAGCGTATCTTCAAAGTTTATCCATCTGGTAGCATGTGTTAGAATTTCCTTCATTTCTTTCTTTCTTTCCTTCTTTTTTTTTTTTTTTTTGAGAGTGAGAGAGTGTGCTCTCGAGTGGGGTGGGGAGGGGCAGAGGGAAAGGGAGAGAATCTAAACAGGCTCCACATTGAATGTGCCGATGCGAGGCTCTATCTCACAACCCCAGGATCATGACCTGAGCCAAAATCAAGAGTCAGATGCTTAACCAACAAGCCATCCAGGCGCCCTAAGAATTTCTTTCATTTTTAACACTGATATAATATTCCATTGTATGCATATAGCATATTTTGTTTATCCATTCATCCATCAATGGACAGCTGGGTTGCCTCCACCTTTTGATTATTGTGAATAATGCTGCTAGGAACATGGGTGTGCAAATATCTCTTCAAGACCCTGGTTTTAATTCTTTTGGGTGTATACACAGAAGTGGAATTGCTGATCATATGGTAATTCTATTTTTTAAGGAGCTGTCATATGTTTCCCACAGTGGCTGTACCAATTTTTCCACACCCCTGCTAACACTTGTTATTTTCTGTTGTTTAGTTTTTGTTTTTGTTTTTATAGCAGCCATCCTATGTGGTCTTCCTATACAGACATCCTAATGGGTGTGGTATCTCATTGTGGTTTTAGTTTGCATTTCTCTAATGATTACTTAAGCATCTTTTCATGGGCTTACTGACCATTTGCATATCTTCTTCGGAGAAATGTCTATTGAAGCCTTCTGTCCATTTTTAAATCAGGTTGTTGTGTTGTTGTCATTATACATTTAAAGAGTTTTATTTTATAAGACATTTCTTTTTTTTTTTTTTTTTTTTTAAAGATTTTATTTATTTATTTGACAGAGAGAGAGATAGCGAGAGCAGGAACACAAGCAGGGGGAGTGGGAGAGGGAGAAGCAGGCTTCCCGCCGAGCAGGGAGCCCGATGCGGGGCTCGATCCCAGGACCCTGCGATCATGACCTGAGCCGAAGGCAGACGCTTAACGACTGAGCCACCCAGGCGCCCCTTATAAGACATTTCTAAGTGTTTATATGGGAAGATTTCTATGCTGTCCTATGGCTATTTTGCTGGATCAGGGAGTCTAAGATTCCCTTTCTGAAGACTTTCACTGTGCCCGCTGCAATTTCCAGTTCCACAGCCAAGAAATCTCCATTTTCTAGAATGTGCCTTCTCTGCTTCCTTGTCCTAATTGGCCTGACTTTGCCCTAATGATACCACTGTCCCTGAAACCCCTCAAGTGAAGGACCCAACACTGCCCTCCCTCCCTTTCAAAGCACACAGGCTTCTTGGACTCAGGGGTAGAGTTGAGCATTTATTGAAGACATTTAGTCTTGGGGTGCCTGGGTGGCTCAGTCAGTTACGTGCCTGACTTCCACTCAGGTCATGATCTCAGGGTCCTGGAATCGAGCCCTGCATTGGGCTCTGCATTCAGCGGGGAGTCTGCTTGTCCTTCTGCCCCTCTGCCTGCTCATGCGCTCTCTCTCTCTTTCTCAAATAAACAAAATCTTTAAAATAAATAAAGACATTTAGTCTTTCTCCCCACTCCAACTTCTGTATCCCCTTCAGTGTCCACTAAGCACCCAGTAACCATAGGAGCCTCAGCCTCCAGGTGTGGATAGAAACCCAACTTTGGAGATGGAGATATGGGACTTCAAAATTCCATTTCCCTGATCACCATGGTTCCTAATCACTCTGCACTTTAATCTTCTCACCAACAAAAAAAGATGGGGTAAGAAGCCAACCTTAAGAGGTGGCCGTAAGAATTAAATGAGATAGTGCACTTCAGATGCCTTGCCAGTTCCTAGCTCATGTGAGCGCTTATGGAGTTTATTTCAATTTCACTTCACTTCCACTCTACCTTTAGCAACCACTTAGCTACCAGTTGATGTTTATTCTCACCCAAAACAACTTTCCTCTGGTGCTGTGGAACCCTGTGACCCTATCTTCATAACCAGTTGTATAGGTTTCCTGTGGCTGCTATAACAAATTAGCACCAACCTGGTGGTTTGAAACAACAGAAATTTATCTTCTCAAAGTTCTAGAGGCCGGAAGTTCAAAATCAGTGTCACTTTGTGTTGGCAAGGCCACATTTCCCTCCCTCTGGAGGCTGTAGGGGAGAAATCTTGCCTTTTCCAGCTTTCTTTTAAAGGCTCAAATCCCTTTTTATATCTGCCTCTGTTCCTGGTCCACCCCCACCAGGTATCCATACAGTAAGTACCACCATTTCTTTGGCCAAAAGAAGACTGGTAAGGCATGTACGTATGGAGGCCATCCGCTTGGGTTCAAATTAGGAATGATTGCTTTTGAAGCTTAGAGACACCGTCTTGAGGAGGGCCCAGCATCCTGTGATCATGATGTACAACCCTGACACAAAGCCCAGTTCAATTCTTAGGTCTTTTCATTGACTCAGAAACTGTATCCCTTTTCCTGCCAGCTTCCCTGTTCTTTTCATCTTGCAAGCTGGAGCTGAAGCCAGCTCTAGCACTTGGTGCAGAGGAAGGGAAAGAACCACAGAGAGGATGACCCTCCTCTCTCAGATGGGCTTGGGCTTTCCACTGGACAAACCCGAGAGACATCTGGCCTGCCACACCTGGACCCAGGGAGGGCACTTTAAGCCAGAAGGTGGGCTCCCAGATCCTCAGTCATAACCAATAATGAAGAAAAGAACCATCATATTTGTCTCTCTTGCAGCCCACACCCTATACTCTGCCTTAATACATGTATACTCTGTCTCCCATGCTATTTCTCATTCCCTAACTTCCCGATTCCTTGACTTCTTTCTTTTTATGATTTCATATTCACTGCTTGGATCAGAAGCTTAATACTATTCCTCTAGTACTAATATTAATACTCAGAGTTTTCTTCTGTACCAAGTAATCATTTTTTCCTGGTCCAGCTAACCCTACCTTAGCCAGTACCCCTGCCAGGAGTCATCTATTATTGACCCATGGGATCTGGACATTGCCAACCTTCTGTAACCAGTGCCTCCTGGATAGCTTCCCCAAGATGTCTTCTAGGCATTCTCCTCCCCCCAAAAAACCTGCTCTCCAACCTATATTCTTTCTCTTTGTTAATTATGCCATTAATGACTCAGTTATTTAAGCCAGAAATCAGAGAGCCATCCTAGACCCCTCTTTTCATTTATCCTCACTTCCAGTTTCTTATTAACACTCCTTCCCAAAAGTCTCTCAAATCTATCCCTCCCTTTCTCTCTTCACTCTCCTGCCTTAGTTCAGACTCATCACTTTTACCTACACTTCCTTGCTGGTCTCTTGACTTCAGTCTTGCTCATCCCATCCTAATGCACCTTCCACAATGCCACCAGATGGTATATAAAGATTAGACTTGACCCTGTCTACTTCCCAACTTAAAATACTCCCTGATCGCTGCAGACACTCCAAAATCCTTAGCATGGTAGAGAAGATCATTCATGTTCTGATAGCTGCTTTGTTCTCCCGCCTTATTTATTACCATTTCCTCCTGAGCACACACAACTTACTACAGCTTGTGCCCCAAACCTGCCACTCGTGTTTACCTTCTCTTTTTGTATATTTCCTTTGCTTTGAATTCTCTTTCCATCCTCAGCCACCTTTTGTGTCAGGAAAACTTCCATTCCTCATTCAAAACATCGATCAAGTGGTGCCTGGGTTGTTCAGTCGGTAAAGCGTCTGCCTTCATCTCAGGTCACGATCTCAGAGTTCTGGGCTCAGTGGGGAGCCTGCTTCTCCCTCTCCCTCTGCCACTCCCACTGCTTGTGCTCTCTCACTCTTTCTCTCTCTCTCTCTCTCTCTCTCGCTGTCAAATAAATAAATAAATAATCTTTTAAAAAATAATTAAAAAAAAATCAATCAAATGTCATCTCCTAATCAACATCAAGCTGGTATCATTCATCTTTCGGTGGGAGGAAGTTATAGCGCTTTTTCACCTTTTATGTCACATGTTTTGTTTGAATTTTCTTGAAACAGTTTTTTTAAAGATGATTTTTTTCACCTTCTCTTTGAAAACTTCACTGTCTTTCCCCTCTGGATAGAATTAATTATGCCCTCTGATTGTCTTTCAAGACATATATTTGTATATTACTTTCATAAATGATTCTAGAAAACTGCTTTTTTATTATTGTTTATATCCATCTTCTCAAACTTTAAATTAAGCAATTTAAAGACCGGAATCACGTCTTATCTAACTTAGTACCTCCAGCATCTAGCATAATACCTAGTACATAGGAAGGGCCCCCAAAATGTTAGTGAAAAAGAAATAAATGGCCCAAGTTCACTTAATTGATTAGTGGTAAAGTCTGGATTAAAATCTAGGTCTCTAGATTTCCACTCCACTGTTTTTCCCATTTTGCTATATCATTGTCCGTGGCAAAGCGTGATCACACGGCCACATGGTGTCATGTGGAGGAAAGAGCACTCTCCTCATTTGTGAAATGGAAGAATTACCTGCTTGTCTGCTCAGTCTTTATGAGGACCGAATGGGGCAATGTTTGTGAACACTCTTGGTAAAATGAGAAGTTGCTTATAGAAAAAAGGGATTATTCTAAACATTTAGTTCACTACAGATTTCATCTTTAACAAATGGATTATAAATTAGAACAAATGCTTCCATAGCATTCGAAAGCAATCAAAAGAGAACTTATCCTTTATTCTCTAATCCTCAAGGACAATAATAAGTCATGGATGAGAAACTTCCTGCATAGTTAGGAGACAGTGCCTTTCTGGGTTTGTGCACTATTTTTGTACATATACTATGCTGGTAAGACCTCTCGTCCATCTCTTAAAGATGGTCCACTATTGAAATAAGTCAAACAGAGAAAGACATGTATCATATGATCTCATTGATATGAGGAATTCTTAATCACAGGAAACAAACTGAGTGTTGTTGGAGTGGGGGGTGGGGTGGGACGGATGGGGTGACTGGGTGATAGAC
>NC_138370.1:29434435-29452826 GCF_054177405.1 Leptonychotes weddellii
AAGAATAAAAAAAAAAAAAGTAAAAAAAAAAAAAAAAAAAGATGGTCCACTATTCACTTTGCCCAGGTGTGTAACTGTTGAGTCCCAAAGATGGTTTTACACATAGGAAGCAGAGCCACACATTGCCCTGCTGACTGTGGATTTCCAAAATCCTTGACGACATAAGATATTGCACTCTTGAAACAAGAGAAGGCTCTACACACAGGATGTCCTGAAAACAGGAGAAGACCTTAGAAATTAAAAGTAAGATAACAGAGATGAAAGATTTAATGAAAGAGTTGGAAGTTAAAGATGAACTCATCCAGAAAGTAAAACCAAAGGACAAAGAATTGGAAAATAGAAGAGAAAAAAAAAATAAGAAAGTTATAGGACAAATCCTTGGGATTCAATGTCTAAACAAGGGGTCCAAAAAGAGAGAACAGGAAATGCAAATCAAAACCACGATGAGACATCACCTCACCCTTGTCAGAATGGCTAGTATCAGAAAGACAAGAAATGGGGATGCCTGGGTGGCTCAGTTGGTTAAGCGCCCAAATCTTGATCTCAGCTCAGGTCTCCATCTCAGCTCAGCTCTCGATCTCATGGTTGTGAGTTCAAGTGCTGCATTAGGCTCCAAGCTGGGCATGGAGCCTACTTAAAAAAAAAAAGACAAGAAATGACAAGTGTTGGTGAGGATGTGGAAAAAAGGGAAACTGTGTGTGCTACCACTGGGAACGTCAACTGAGGCAGCCACTGTGAAAAATGGTATGGAGATTCCTCAAAAATTAAACATAGAAATACCATATGATCCAGCAATTCCACTTCTGGGTATTTATCTAAAAGAAATGAAATCACTATCTCAAAAAGATATCTGTACTCCTGTGTTCATTGCAACATTATGTACAACAGCCAAGACATGGAAACAACTAAGTGTCCATAGATGGGCAAATGGATAAAGATGTGGTATACACATACAACGGAATATTTTTCAGCATGGGAAAGAAGGAAATCCCATCATTTGTGACAACATGGATGGACCCTGAGGGCATTATGCTAAATGAGATAAGTCAGTCAGGAAAAGACAAATACTGTATGATCTCACTTATGTGTGGAATCTAAAGAGATAGATGGTTACCAGAGGTGGGAGTGAGGGATGGGCAAAATGGCTGAAGGTAGTCAAAAGGTAGAGACTTCCAGTTATAAGATAAACAAGTCCTGGGGATGTAATGTATAACATGGTGACCATAACAAAAAATTTTAAAAGAGTGAACAGAATAGTGGAAAGAGGAAATTGTTAATGAAATAATTCCATTTCTCAGACTCTAGGGCTTGCCTTCTTGATTAAAAGGGCTCACTGAGTACCTGGCAGAATGGATGAAAATAAAGCTACACCAAGTACATTGTCATGAAATTTCAGAATGTTGGGATCAAGGAGAAGACCCATAAGCTTTCTAAGAGAGAGAGAGAAAAAATTTCATGCAAATTATCAAGTATCAGAATGCCATTGGATTTCTCAATAGCAACCAGAAGTTAGAAGACAATGGAGCAATGCCTTCCAAATTCTGAGGGAAAATTATTTCCAGCCTAAGAGTCTATCTCCAGCCAAACTCCAGGAGAGAATAATGAATTTTCAGACAGTCAAGGTCTCAAAAGCTTTGCTCCTATGTACTCTTTCCCCAGAAGCTCCTGGTGGAGAGACTCCACAAAAATAAGGAAGAAAACCAAAAAAGAAGACAATGAAGACAATGGATCCAACACAAGAGAAGGTGGGAATGCCTAGGCTGATGGTGAGGGGGATCACCCTGAAGCAGCCTGACCAAGTGGCAGTCTAGATTGAAGGTCCCAAGGCAGCGGGAGTGATTTATTTCCTCAAAACATTTCACCAACTGGGACGAGAACAATTTGGGGAGAGTGTGGGGTTGAATTATATAGATAAGTACATATAAAAACTAAGCAAACAGAAAAGATAATCAGAATGTGAATATTGATATAACCAAATTATAACCGCATGGGGATGATGTTGGGAGCTGGGCAGTGTGAGCTTTTTGAGGTGTGGGCCGTGGTAGTATGAAAGAGCTAAATCCCATTTTCCATGGTGGGAAGTCAAGAAATGATCAGCGTAGCAGCAACATAATCATGTAATTTAGAAATACGAGGGTAAATATCAGAGGAGTCAGCTCAGATAGTTGAATTTATTATTTCTGGGAAGTGAGAAATAAGACAGGTGAGGCTTGGGGAGAGGGCTGCTGTTTGGTTTGGGGTGGTTTTAAATATGCCTTGTAGGATGATCCCCCTCAGACCTCTGTCAGTGGGCTCACACTGGGTCACCTGGCTTCTTCAGAAGCCCCCTACTTAGGCCATACCTCCAACACATTTTTACTTAGCTGGTCTGGAGTGAAGTCTAGGCTTGAAGATTTTAAAACATTTTTTTTCCAGATGAGTCTAAATTTCAGGCATGTTTAAGAAGGTACAAGTACAACTTTGATAGAAATTAAAACTAACTATAAAAGAGATTAATATATAAATAAACCTAGGATAGTTCTGGGCATGCTATCCTTAAATATTAATACTCCCAATAGGACTTAGGAAAAGTTCCAGAAAATGGTGGCCTGAAATGCTCACGGCAGGCCTTGCTCAAAACCTTCAGCATTTGAATTTCTTACCAGTCAGAAAAGCACATGGCATTGTCAATCTGAAATTCTTCAGCAGAGGAGAGCCTTTCACTGGGGGGTATGGCTAAAGCAGAATACCTGGGAGATGCCGGGAGGATTAACTTTACATGGAGGTGTGAATGGCATGCATCTGATCCTTCCTCAGAAGGGTCAAAGGGCAGAGGTCATGAGAGTAATGAGAGCCTGAGATGGAGATGAAGGGGGGGAGACTTGAGGGGGGAAGGGGAAGAAAGAGGAGACCGAGACAAAGCAGTCAAACTTGCACAACTTTTTCTCTAATTCCAGCAGCCTCTCCTGCTCTCTTAAGAAACCCTTTAAGAAGCCAATTTGAGCCTGCACATTAATTAATGGCCCTGCCTGGTGGCTTTCAGACGGGAGGATCTCTGTCCTCTATTCTCTTTTCTGGTCCCTGGGTCAAGGAGAGCTGTGTTCCACCCCCTGGAGGAGGGTGGCTGCCTGCCGCTGAGGGTCACCTTAGAAGAATGGCCTTATTATCCCCACAGTCATCACTATCTTCCCCAACACATCTACAGGTGTACACTTTCTGAGGGTGCCCCTCACAGGTTTCTTTTTCCCTCTGCTCTTGGCTTCGTATGGACACAGGAGCCTGCCTGTTATTCATCATGCAGTGTATTGTTACCCACTTTGATTTGAGGCTGTTTGAACCAGATGCTGTCTGTCTTGTAGCATTTAATCCCTTGAAAGTTTGAAGGATGCAATTTATGTGAATGATGGCTCTTTATAAGAAGGCAAAGTCGTATTGTACGTCATGCTTATCTTGAACAGATTTCCCTGTCTCCACTCCCACCTTAACGAAGAGATTAATGAATCAAGAAGTACCTTCTGGTGGCTTTAAACTACCGGTCTGCTGGGAAATGTCAGCACATTCTAGTGATCACTAGGCTTCGGTCGCAGCTCTCCCCCTTCTGCACTGAGACACCTCAACAATATCCTGCATCATAAATCTAGGGGAGTGCGAAGGCTTGTCTAGAGAAATGCTACTCTTCCTTGTGGCATTTTAAATGTCTAGAGAGCAACAGAGATAGTCCAGAGAGGTGGGTTTTAAAATAAATTTCTTTGTTTTGAATCATTTGTGTATTTTGAATCATTTCCCCCTTAATTGACTTCTATTCAGATTTTCAGATATATTGGGGATGGGGCTGACATAAGAAAATCACCCTTCAAATTATTCAATTAGCATTTTTAAAACCTACAAGAAAAAAAGAAAAAAAAATCCCACTCAGATGAATGAATCATAGATACCCAGCTTATAGCTTGCCTCCCATAGGGGTGGACCCCTCAGATCAACCGGACACAATTGCATTTATTGACTCCTAGATGCTACAATTAAAAGTTACATTGCATCCTCTGAAACCTGAGACATTATACTCTACAGACGTGAGATCATTTTAAATAATCAACATCTGAGAAAAACAGCTTATACAAACAAGCCTAATGGGGGGCGGTGGGGGAAGGCACTTAAAACCGTGCCTAGCTTATAGGAAACACTCAACATTATCACTGGCATATTATTTTAGCACACGACCCTGACACAAAACTGGCCACAGTCCTTTGTCCAGGAACATGTTGGATTGTGGCTCTGCCCTCAGACCCCATGCAGGTTCTGAGGATACATGGCTCCTGATTTGGTTAGAGAAGACATTGCCTAAAAAGAAGGAACAATCCATTCTGGGGGTGAGGGGGTGGTATTGGGAGAGCCTGAGATGTTTCCTGAAGGAAGAAACCCTCCTTCAATCTCAGTCCTGAAAGGAAAGTAGGTGTTTGTGCAGCAGATGGGCCCAAGGGAGGGTTTTTCCAGGCAAAGGGAGGAGAGCTTGCCTAGGCATGCAGGAAAATCATGGAGAGGGTATTTCTCAGGGAAGCAGGACAGATGATGAACCTAGAGGTCTGATGCGCTACTTGAAGGAGTCTGGGCTTGACTCAGTGGAGCTGCAAGAGGGTTTTCAGCAGAGGGTGTGTTTGCATGTGTATGTGGTGTGTGTGGACTGGGTTAAATCACCATAAACATTAAGGCTCTCTGGAGTTTAAGGGACAATTCGGGGAAGAACTAGAAATTAGGTGAACAGGCTGAATACTAGACTCATGATCAAAAGGAACCCGATAATCTAGGGACTGGGCAGATGGCAAAGATCGGGAAGGAAGAAGTTAAGGATGGGGGAAATCTTCCAGGAAGGGAGGGACAAGTGGGAGAGGGGTAGAACGTGGGAACTGCTGAATGCTACAGAGGTGGAAGAGATAGAGAGAGCAGCTCTCACACGGTGTTTATTCGGTCCCACAGATGCCCTGGGGTGAGTGGGGGATGGGGAGAGCAAGCCTGGCAAAAATGCAGACCCCTGAGCCCTGCCCCAGGCCAGAGAATTGATATGTGCAGCCCACTTTGCAGATGATTCTTAGGCATACTAAAGCTTGAGGACCCGTGTGTTCCTCCTTGGTGTTGGGGCTCTGAAGAGGAGGGAGAGGGTGGGAGGAGAGAACACACATCACCAGCTTGCCAGGCGGGGCTGACGGCCAGGCGAGGGGCAGCCGGGACTTCGTCTAACCTGGATGAAGCTGGGCTCCACGCACCCGCTCCTGTGCCCCGTGTGTGGTCTGCATCGTGATGAGTTCTCACTGCAGCGGGGCATAGCTTTGTGCTCTTCTGAAAATGGCCATATTTGTGCAGTGAGTAAAGCCCAGGCAGAGGAAAGAGAGCCAAGAGCAAACCTGCAGGAGCTGGGTTCCAGCCATCGAACCATTCCTTAACTGCTGTGTGGCCAGAAGCCAATTGCTTGACTTCTCTGAGCTTCCAGCTGATAACTTTTCAAAAGAAGACAATGGAATCTGCCCCAGCTCCCTCACCCAGCTGTCTTGGCTGTTGGCTGTCCTGTTGTTGAGAGGGTGTCTCGGGAAGGGAAAGATTGGAGAACGAGCTGGTGGGGAGCCAGGGAGGCAATGAGTCAAGACACTCCCAAGTGAGGAGAGAGCCCGATAACACAAGATATTCATGGAGGGACTTTACACATGCAGTAACAGGATGGGCACAAGGAGATTCCCTAGGGTCTTGGAAAAGGTCTATATTCTTGATTTGGGTGGTAGTAGTTTGATAAATATAAATATAAACAAATGCTTAGGATTTGCACATTTCATCGTATGTAAATTATACCTCCATTAAAAAACAAAACAAAAAAAACAACCAAGAAGATAAAAACATCCCAGCTGAGAGTGGTTGGCTCTGTTTGCACCTGAGGCGAGGCAGCAGGTGAGGCCACAGGGAAAAGCCTGAGGCCCACTGAAGGTCGGGGCCAGAGCCCCCTTCTCCCATCCTTCAGTCATTTCTAGTCACTTAGAACCTGCTGCTCTCAATGCATTTTGGGAAAATTTTTGGCTTTTAGAGACAAGCAGGATGACCTGAACTGAAAGGAGGGGGAGACGCAGAACTACAGCTGAAGTAATAATGAAAAACACAGCCACAAAGTTAACTAGTGGAAGAACAAATGCCCTGGAACATTCTGGCAGAGGGGCCTAGAATTCTGGAAAGTCGCTCATGAAACGTGTATTGGTTCACTGATTTGTGCCTTCTGAAAGATGTTTCTACAGTGAGGTTTCTGAAGATGGATGTGTAAGTGCCACCAGGCCATTCCCCGGGGCTGTTTATAGCACCCTGATTTACACTTGACAACGAACGTCATTTCCCATTGGCTCCCCGAACAGTGCTCTCTGTTCAGAGAGGGGCTTCTGTCGGCGAGGTTGCCGGGCCATGTCTCAGTGTCCTTAGCTACCCACAGAAAAACACATCTTTTCTCTCGAAGCCACATGACCTCCTCTGGTGGAACAGAACAGTTACCTAAGAGTTTACAGGACAAACATTACAAACCGCCTCCCTGAGGGGGTGTTAGAATCGTCACTGGTCCAGGCAGGAAGCTTGGAATCTGAGCAGCCACCCTTCCTGCAGAGAACCCTGGGGACAGAGACTCCAGGCCCACGCTCATCTCCAGAGGCCAGAACCCTGCGCAGGGAGAAAGAAAGGGGCGGGGGCGGTTCAGGGAGGAATCCAGCTCTCTCCAGAAGACAGGAACACGGGGAAAATGATCCCACTGCTGTTTCTCCTGGGAGCCACTGTAGGGGTAATTTCAAATTCTCCTTTATCGTTGCTATAATTAAGACAATAACTCAAAAGTTTTAGAAAGGCAGCCAACATGAAAAGTCAAGGACCTTAGCCATCTGAACGTTCACAGCATCTCCCCATGTGTTCTGAAAAAGGGAACTTTTCAAATAAAGCAACCGGAGAGATACTGGATGCGAATGCAGAGCCGAGGGCGGGGTGGGGGATCGGGGTGGGGGATGGGGTGGATTCGCGAGTGTCTGTCCGGGACCTCTCGGACTCGAGGGGCCTCTTCTGGTTCACAAGGGGCTCCCGCCTTTCTGTGACCGGTTAGGGGGCTTAGCTCCTCCTTTATTACTGGAATGTGAATCCCATAATCACTTTGCTCTCGCTGTTAAGTTGGCTGACCCCTGTGATGTGGTGGTTTGCATCAGAGAAATACCGTGAGCTGCCTTGGTATTCAGAAGGATGTGCTGCCAAAACCAAGGGGAGAAAATCGTTCAGAGACAGTTCACTGATGGAAAACCATCTGGGCCTTATGGGAACAACGGACAAGGTCGTGGTTCTCTCTCCCACAGTAGAGGCTGCAGGCGGGTTCCCGTGCAGCTCCAACAACTCGCCCCACTTGGTCCCCGTGCAGCCTCAACCGGTTCTCGTTCTGGAGCTCAACCAATACTTTCAGCTGCTTCACACACTTGTACACGCAGGCACAACCACGCACACGCACACACACACTCTCATGCCTTCCAGCCCTGGCAGCCTGTCTGGGTTGCAGGAAACACCCTTACGTGGCAGCAAACAGATTTTATGGAGATTAACCCCAAGCTGACAGCATGATGCCTGACGCTCCTGCAGAAATTTCAGTTCACCTGATTGCAATAAAGGTAGATGACTGGGCTCTAGCGCAATCTCCTGCTTTCTGTTCTGACCTTGGTAATGCAGTCCGAGGGCTGGTTTTAAAGCCTTGGGGATAGGACCAATGCCAAAGTGCCCAGTTTTTCCATTCACCCGTGGAGTTGGCTGCCTGCAAAACATGTCTAAAATTATCCCTAATTCCAAGTCTTCTACACAATCAACCCCTCCAATATAATAATTCCAAAACCTTTCTTGATTCCTGCTTTTAATAAAGTACATTTACAGAGGATATGAATTCCAGATTTGATTTCAGACTCTGGGGATGTATATTCCTCTTCTGGAACTTGTATATCCGGTCCTGGGATAAAAAAAAAAAAAAAAAAAGGAAAGAAAGAAAGAGAAAGAGGGGAGAGAGTCCATAGCATAACAAGCTATTCCTCATATTTTTGTCTTTTACCTGCTGAGCATGGAGGAGAGAGACAGGCTGATACACAGCATCTGGTTAAAGTCAGGTAAGTAACACTCTGGGGGGAAAAGCCTGAAGTCAGTTGCCAACCTCTTTCTCTTTCTAATATGTTTTTGCAGATGGATAAAAACTGCAGCCAATAAAGGTTTCAATTTTAGGTGATACTTGGGAGAAAAACAAGAGAGAAAGAAAAAGAAACACTCTGTTCAATCAATGTCCTCTCAGCTCTGTTCCATTCTGGCATAATGAATGGGACATAGAATCATGCCGCCCCCACATGTAAATACGCCCCAGAAACATTGGCAGCCTTAGGATTCTCCTGAACAAGGACGAGAAGGTAGGACCGGGGCCTGAACACAGGAAGTGAAGGCGTGCTTCTGAGCATAAACCCCTTTCATCAGTGTTCTACTGGCCCCTTTACTTGGGTGTCTCCTGCAGTGTCGTGAACTTGGCACGAGGAGCCTGGGGCTGGGATCAGGAGGTCCTGACTCCTGCTGTGGATTTGTTGCCCAGTTGCCTTTTGACCATGGATAAGACATGTCATCGCTGGACCTTGGTTTCTACATGTGCAAAATGAATATAGTAACGTCTGCCTCTCCTGGTCTGCTGGTCCACATGAGCCTTTTCCTGCTCAGAAAAGAGAAGTTCACGTGAGGGAGCAGAGTCACTAAAGCACTCACCCTACTCTCAGAGTCGAGTGCAGAAGACTGTAGAAATGCTCTCATTTGCTCACTGAGCCCCCATCCCACTGCGGTGTGGGAAACAAAGTTACTCCAACCCTCCAGTCTCAGTCCAATCCCAGGCTCTGGAGTAGTCCTCTTTAGATAACACAGTTTTTATTTTGTGTTGGTTTTGGCAAAATGCTCAGAGTCTCACATGTCTCTCTCCTCTCCCTTCTCTCACCGAGAAGGTGCCTGGGTGCATAAGGGGGTTGCTGTAGTTTCATGGGTGGAAGGGGGACAGGCCTGAGGCCAGGGTGTTCTCTGGATCCTCCCATGTCTGCTGTAGGGTGGCTTGTCTGGGCTGCTCCCTGGACTGCTGACCACTGATGTCCAGCTTGTCCTAATTCTTGGCATTTGGCCAGTGTTTGCTGTGGAAGGCTATGGGCCAGGTAGCTTGTTGTTCCTCTTCTCTCTTAGCTGAGTCAGAGCCCAGCCTCCTTTTTTCGGACTGTAGCCCCCTTTGGCACTCCCTCGGGCTTTGGGCCCCTGGGTTTGGTTGTGAGGTCAGGGCCTAGGCAGTTTATTTCACATCCCTTGGCCACAGTGCCATCTTGCCCACGCCACAGTCATCTCTCTTTGGTATGTTTTCTAGCCAGATTCCAACCAACATCTGGGCCTCACCACCCCCCAGGGGGCACACAGGAGATTCTGAGTTCCTTCCACACCACACAGGAACTGACGGTAGCTTGGGAAAGCTAAATTCTAGCCCTTGCACTGTCTAACCAAGCTGAGTTTACTCTGAGGTAGCCACTCCCAGATTGGTGTGGGGAGCCTGTGTTTCCATGCCGTCTTAAATGGGGGAAAGGCCTTGTGTTGATTTTAACTAACACACCTTCCCTCTGGGCAGCCCAGAGACAGAAAGTCAAGACCAATGTGTCTTTCCAGCGTCTGTCTCCCTTTTTCTTCTCATGGTCCTTTGAGAGCAGACATGGACAAGCTTCCTACCTCTACAATTCATCATTCTCCTCTTACCCTAAACCACCTAGCCTCCCCACTTACCCATCATAGACAGAATCAGTATTTGTATACATGGAAACAGTTCTGTGATCTGAGTCCCATGTCTAGACTTGGTTCTTGCTATGCTAAATGGGAGCTAAAGAAATTTAGAGAATCCCATTACACTCTCAACAAAGCCTGGTTTTTACAACTATTATTCCTACAAAAATCCCACTTTGGGTTGTGAGAACCTGAAAATTCACTTTTTTTTTTTTTTTTTTTGCATTCATGCTCTAGAAATCTAAAGATAGATTTGTGTCTCTGACAAAATAAGAGAAAAGTATATAAATCGTATTCAAAAAAGTGTTAGCCTATTTCAACCAGATAACCTTCAGAACTCCTTCCAACTCACAAGGATTTAATTCCTAATGGTGCTGGAGAACATAGTTCGGAAAGTATGACACACTTTTCAAATGTGTACATATATACTAACGTTATTATTATCATTATTATATTTCCAAAGTACGAGTCTCTCAGAAATCTGCCTGGGGCAACTTTAACTTTGATGAATGGCCATTTAACATGCTGATTCTGAACAGTGCTTAGCTGTATCCAGCAACTTCTCTTCTGGTAAAAACTGTTTCATGAATTATTTTAAAACATCTGCCTTGAGCTACTTTCCACTCTCTAATGTATTACTTTGGAGATTATAAATCAGCTTCCACTTGCTGTGGTCTTTCACTCAGATAACTCATTTTCCCCTCACCTCCACCCCTCCATTATCATTCCGCCTCAGAGAACAACAGTTACTGGGACCTGGGAAAGGAATCAGAGAAGGTGGGTTCCTCAGCTGTTCAAGAAGGTGGGCAAACAGACAACTCCACTACAGAAAGTGAATTGGCCTGCTCATAATTTCCTGACCTTCAAATGAATTTGATGTTGGCATCAAGTGTTGGAGAAGTAACCATCTTAGAGTGAGGCCGCTGGATTGTTCATCAGAACTACTGAATCAACCTGTGTTAGTTTGCCTTCTGGTCTGATGCCAGTGACCTTCACCAAATGAAATCAGTCAACCTAAGAAGTTCCATCTCTGTTACCCCCAACAAGGATCATGAAAAAAGCTGAGGAGTTCTTTGACCTTGGAAACTAAACTGACAGTCTACTGTAAGAGATGAAATTAGTACCGAGACAATTAGAAAACATTATCAAACACTAAACTCAGGGGCACCTTCTGTAGGAACAATAGGAGTCCAAGAAGAAGAGTACTCTGAAAACATTTCCTAGAAGACTGGAGGGACACCTGGATTGGAATAAGCATGAGAGAAGAGAAATAACACAACAGGGAAAATAACAACAAAGGCACAGCGATGAGGAGATATACACGTGTTGGGGACTTTGAGGAGAACTTCTTGACAATAGAAAAAAGGGGAGAGAATGGGTTGGTTGGAAAAGTAGACCAGGCTGTATAGACAACAGGGTGCCATTGTGGTTTCATAGCATGCAACGTGATAAGGACAGCTGTGCTTTTAGGACGGTTGGGGACAGGTTGGACTCTACTGTGAAAAGTGCCTGAAACTGGAGAGGTCATCGTCTGGTCATTCAACTGGACTATGGTAGTGGCAGTAGGACAGAAGAGGGAAAAACAAGGTCTAGATGCATACGCAGCCGGGAAATAGGAATCCCTGATAACTGCCTGGATATGGGAATGGAGGGAGAAGGGACTTTATGGTTTTTAGGATCAGAAATAAGAAGAGAAGTGGTGCCATTGTGAAAAAAAAATAGCCGATGGGAAAGGAGGGCTCTCATGGGGTGGGAGAGTGGCAGGTGAAGAACCGAATCTAAGAGTAGAACGATTGGTTTCAATTGGTTATTTGTTTCATATCTATTGGTTTTTAGTTATGTCTATTGGTTCCAGCTTGGTCCCTCAGCTGTAACAATCAACAAGGACTCAAACGATGCCAAACATCTTGGCAAAGTGGGTAGTTCTGTGTCCTAGCAACTGGACCTATGGTTCTTCGATCATCAGTTAAAGAAGTCACAAACCTGCCTCCCTCACCGGATGGATGTGAGGATAGGAGCCTGCACAGCACTGTACTTAAGGCACGGGAGTCATGCTGACTGTTTCCAAATCCTTGCTCCACTACTTACTAGCTGTGTGATTTGAACAAATTACAGAAACCTCTCTGTGCTCAGTTTCCTCATCTATTGCAATGGGGACATTAATACCTACCTCATAAATGAGAAAAATTATGTTGAGCACTTGATAGTCAACACAATGACTCAACTGAGTAATGAGTCAACAAATATTAGCTATTTTTTCATTTCCATCAAACAAAATAATAAATACTAAATTTGTAAGTTTCTAAGCTTTCAAGAAAGAGGAAGATTTTATTTATTTGTTTGTTTGTTTAGTAGAGACAGTGGGATGGATTGGAAGAAGCATTGGACCTGGAATCTTTGTTCTAATCCTACATCCAAAACATCAATTAGCTCTGTTACTCCAGATAAGCCTCTTAACCTCCAACTCTCAGCTTCCTTATTCACTTAATGTAAATAGTGATGCACATCCTACCTGCCACACTATTCTGAAGATAAAAGAGATGCTTCCTGTGAAACTATTGTGTGAACTTAAAAGTTTTACAAAGGAAAGCCATTAATTAGCTGTTACCATCATTAGTATGTCCAAGAACTATGCTTCACGTACACGTACAGAATAAATACTCAATTCATTGCAAGTGCTTTCACCATGTCTGGAAATAGCATTCCATTCAAATCTTATTTGCACAGGTTCCATGATTCAATTGCCTCAGAGGATGTTTGGTAGCCTCCCGGAGAGAAGTGAAGTCTTGGGTTACTTTACATTGGCCTGGGCTTTGGAAATGGGTGGCCGTAACTCTGAATAGAATCCCTGTTGAGCTTTACGCATTTATTATTTATTCTGGTTAAGGCAACCAACAGCCTGGGGGTGGGATTTGATGGGGTGGAGTAGCCAGTTAAACAGAATTCCAGTTCTAATCAATCCTTTTAGGAAAAGCCCCAGCCTCCCTCGTTTCTAATGAATGTCCATTCTGAATTGCATCTCCGCAAAGGTTCCCGCCCCCCACTTCCCCAGCCCAGCAATGCTGCGTCATTAATATGGACGGTTCATATAAAAACAAAGCTTTGAAAGGCAGGACAGAAACAAATTCTGACTTGACCTCAAACTGCTTGTGAAGCCCAGGGTTCGTGTTCTCTGCACATCAATCTCAGCTCCCCCGGCTGGCGGGGTGGGAGCAGAGTTCGAGGGCCCTTCAATCAGGTGTGATGCTTCAGGCAGCAAGAACAGCCATTCATTATATGAGCTCGTTAAGAGTCTCTTTGTGTTCCTTCCCAGAACTTAGTTCTAATGGCCTTGGACCAGAGCGAAGCAGAGACTTGAGTAGACATCACCTTCCTGTGGCATATGAGAAACGCAACCTCCTCTCTCCTTTCCTTTCATTGTTTGTGCAGTTTTAATTGTTTGGAGATCATTCATTTACTTATAAGTCCTATTTAGGCATGGAAAATTCTAATTGTTGATTGCAAAAATGGCACACGCCTCCTAACTTCCGGGTGAATCTCCATTTGGTAGAGTCATGGTGCTCTACCTCAGTCAGGGACCAATGTGAAAGAAAGGTATGTTTTCTTTTTTTTTTTTTTTGCATCAACAGAGGCCCATCCAGGGCCTCGTTCCTCCTGGCATGTGGCAATAATAGTAGACGGAACTGGCTCCAGGTCTGGCTCAGGCCTTGGGGTTCTGAGCAAGGGGCTTTGCCTGCCCCCCAGCTCCCGGGAATCTTTGTAGAAGCAGCCTCTGGGAATAAAGCACTCTCAGTGTGCCTGAAAAATAAGTGTGATACATCCCAAGATCTGGGACTTTTTCTTTCACTTCACAGAGTATCTAGGTGAGATTTGGAAATCATAATTGAAGTACACTTTGGATATGGATTTTAAAAGGTAGGAAACTACTGCATAGGTTCTTGCCAATATTTTTCAACTGACACTATTCACACTCTCCAAATCCTTTATTTAGTCAGGGCAGGGGGTCAAAAACCTGGCTTCTATTTTAAAAACATAGGCACTTTCTTTTTTTTTTTTCCAAAGTGCATTTTATGTATATTATCTGTATATAATTATAAGCAAACAATCTGTTCATTCTTGTGGTTCACATATAATCATATGTAAGTTTCTTATCCAGCTTTTTAAAAAAAATCCAGTATAGTTAACACAGTGTTATATTAGTTTCAGGAGTACAATACAGTGATTCAACAATATATATTGCCAGTGCCCATCATGATAAGTGTGCTCTTAATCCCCATCACCTATTTCACCCATCCCCCACCCACCACCCCTCTGGTAACCAACAGTGTGTTCTTTAGAGTTCAGAGTCTGTTATCTTGGTTTATCTCTTTTTCTTTGTTCATGTGTCTTGTTTCTTAAATTCCACACATGACTGAAATCATATGGTATTTGTCTTTCTGACATATTTCGCTTAGCATTATAGTCTCTAGCTCCATCCACGTCGTTGCAAATGGCAAGATTTCATCCCATTTCATGGCTGAGTAATATTCCCGTGTGTGTGTGTGTGTGTGTGTGTGTGTGTGTGTGTGTACACCACCTCTTCTTTATCCATTCATCTATCGACAGACCTGGGCCACTTCCATAGTTTGGTTATTGTAAATAATGCTGTGATAAACATAGGGGTGATCATATCTTCTCAAGTCAGTGTTTTCAGATTCTTTGGGTAAGTACCCAGTAGTAGAATTACCAGATCATATGGTAGTTCTATTTTTAAGTTTTTGAGGAACCTCCATACTGTTTTCCACAGTGGCTGCATCAGTTTGCATTCCCACCAACAGTGCACGAAGGTTCCTTTTTCTTCACATCCTCACCAACATTTGTTATTTCTTGTGTTTTTGATTTTAGCCATTCTGACAGGTACGAGGTGATATTTCATTGTGGTTTTGATTTGCATTTTCCTGATGATCAGTGATGGAGGGCATTT
The DNA here is from genome assembly GCF_054177405.1 of Leptonychotes weddellii. NCBI lineage: Eukaryota > Metazoa > Chordata > Mammalia > Carnivora > Phocidae > Leptonychotes > Leptonychotes weddellii. The sequence continues at coordinate 29,449,191 of NC_138370.1, forward strand.
TTCATGTGCCTGTTGGCCATCTGGATGTCTTCTTTGAAGAAGTATCTGTTCATGTCTTCTTCCCATTTTTAAGTTGAATTATTTAGGTATTTTGGTGTTGAGCTGTATAACTTCTTTATATGTTTTGGATACTAACCCTTTATCAGATATGTCATTTGCAAATATTTCCTCCCATTCCATAGGTTGTCTTTAGTTTTGTTGTTTCCTTTGCTGTCAGAAGCTTTTCATTTTGATCTAATCCCAGTGTTTTATTTTTGCTTTTGTTTCCCTTGCCTCAAGAAACATAGCTAGAAAAATGTTGCTATGACCAATGTCAGAGAAAGTACTGCCTGTGCTCTCTTCTAGAATTTTATGGTTTTAGGTCTCACATTTAGGTCCTTCACCCATTTTGAGTTTATTTTTGTGTGTGGTGTGAGAAAATGGTCCAGTTTCATTCTTCTGCATGTAGCTGTCTTGGCATTTTCCTTTTTTAAGTGCATTATATTCAAAGTAAAAACGTATTTGCATTTGGAATTTATATTAAATGGATTTACCACAATAACATCTGATGTAATTATTTTACTGCAGTGTACCTGGGAATGAAGCTGTGGTTTTCAGTCTTCTAGCTAGCCTTCCCAGCAGAGTGGATTTAGACAGAGGAAGCAGAGTGACTTAAGTAATTTGTAACAAGATCCCATTTCTCTTGCATCAGGAGGTTTTCAGTAAGGGAAACTGCACCTTTTTGACTTTGAAAATAATTACCTTATAAAAATTAGAAACCCTGAGAGACTTTAGCATAAAAGTTCTAAGTAGCAAAGTAGCAAAAAAAAAAAAAAAATTGGGTTCCAGGCAACACTTTGATCTCATTGTTGCCAGACTCCTGGCTCTGCATTCCCAGTGAATTCAGAGGTAGGTTTCTACAAAGACAGCTTTACACAGAAGTATAAACACTTAGCAATTCCAGCCCAGGGAGTCCTGAGAAGATAAATCCAACGGTGTTCCTTCTTTCTTCCCGTTCTATTAAGAAGGCAGTTGGGCACCATGAGGAATTAGGTAACGCACATCATCCTGCTGCTATCAACTGAAAGCCAGCTCGCTTCAGGCTGGTCGGGCAGAGGAGAAATGGTAACTTTGACTTCTGGTCACTATAAGCCATGTGATCAGTGATGACAAGAAAGAAAACTTCTCCTCATTCCCTTTCCACGTTCTTCTCTGTCCAGTTTACTCAACCATGCATGGCTTTGGATGGGGCAGCTACAATTTCAGGTTGAGGAATGGAGAGTGCAGCACTGACTCCCCTCACACCAGGGTTGTTAGCTTACTGTTTATGGTGCATTTCGGTGAGCCTCACATGGTGGCTATGCATGTCCTAACTCCCATCTGGTAGTTTTGCGTAGAACCCAGAAACACTCAGGGTCTATGCAAAAAACAAACAAACAAACAAAAACAAAAACACCCTAAAAACAAAAAACAAAAAAACCATACAGACCAGGTGATCAGTTCTCATCATAGTCTAACATCCTGTGACTCTGGAGTGACCCATGAAGCATCTTTCACCTTCTAGGAAACTACGGACACGCCACCAACTGACAGAGGCTCTGAACCAATAAGGCCAAGGTACACGGTCAACTGGGAATGCTTGGGCAGCCATGCTCCATGACCTGGGTCTGGAGTCTGGTGTGCGTGGGATAAGCACCTTCAGAGACTGAGCATCTCCTGGAAGTTCTGCCCTGCCTCCAGACATCCCACAGTAGACTGCAGTGTAGTCCAGGCCCCTGCAACTTGGTCATTTGAACTGCTGCATTCCTTTTATCCTCTATCTTACACTCTAGACAGCCTTGGCCTACTCCCAGTGACAGGTCTGACAGGTGAATGGCACACCACTCTCTGTATTACTAATGTTCACTAGATAATTGCATTAGTCAGAATAGGCTAGATTGTGCTGTAAACAAGTTAACCTCCAGATCCCAATGTTGGAGACAAACAAGATTCATTTCTTGCATATGTCCCTCGCAAGTCAAGGGTGGGGGTATGTGTGCTGGGAAAATGGAGCTCCGGCAGTCACCCAAGGATCCAGGCTGATGGAGGCTCTACCATCTGTAACTGGAACATCTAGCACACACGACTCCTTTGGTCTCCTCAGCAGGGAGAAAGAGACTGGACTTCTCAACCGCTCCCAATGCTTCCACGCTTCGGCCGAGAAGTGAGAGATGTCATTGCAGCTAATGTCCTATTGACCTAAACCCGTCGCATAACTGTCTCACAACAGAGGGCTGGGCAGTCCAGCCTTCTATGCGCCTAGAGGGGAGAGCCAACCTGATATTGGAGAGCACACTAGTAATATTTACCACAGTGTTTATACTTTGTTCAGCCATGATTGATTGATTGATTGATGTAATGACTAAACAAACGCCAGGCACCCCAGGGGAGATCTCACCCAGAACAGTGAGATGTTTCATAAATCCCCATCAGTTGGCTTCTGTAGCTTCAAGCAGGAATATGCCAAGTTCAGACGTTTTTTTTCCCATTGATGAGGTCAAAGACCAAAAATATGTTGAGGAGCGCCATTTTAGATCACCAGGCTCCAGGGCAGCAACGAGAAAACTCTGAAGAGTGGGGCCACGCCGCACCAAAAAGCCTCCGGCTAATTAATGCCGTGGCGGTTTGTGGTCCCACGGAGCTGCAGGCTTGCAGATTCAGCTTTCGTCTGTGCTCAGAATTCATCTTGAGTGTGGCAGGCTGTACCAGTTCAGAGATGCCAGAGTTTAACTTACTGGAACAGAAACCACATCAAAAAGCCAGTCACATGACAGCGCCAAGGAACTCAAACCCCACATCCGAACGCTTTGGTGAGTGTAGAAGTCCTGAAATGTAATGTGTGTTCTTCACTGGGAATTAAGAACATGTGGGCCCGGTCCTAAGCATAGCCTATCCTTGAAGTGTTTTTAATTAGGAATTGAGACACTTGGGCGTGAGTGGCCAAAACTGACCTGGCTCTGGGATGAAGGCTACACTTCATGTGTCTTCTAGAGAACTTAAATGACCTGCAGACAATAGGTACTCAGAGGGGCTTTTCTTCGTGATGGTAATATATTGTGTGGTAGGGATAAAACTGGGTTGAATTTACTCTGCTGCTTCTCTCAAGGATGTAGACACATAGTGCCATAAGGTGCTGCCTCAATTTCTTGGCTATGAGCAGGAAAAGCTGGTCATTTTCAGGAGCTGAGAACCACCATCGGATGTTAGTTATCAGCAAAACAATAATAATTTATACCATCCATTGTATGCCTGCTCAGTTCTAAGGCACTGTCTGAAGAACTTTACACACATAATTTCATACATGATCTCAACTACTCACGTGTAAGATGCAATTTATTATTATCTTTTTCATACAAATGAGGAGACTGGGGTTTAAAAAATCAAGGAACTTGTCCAAAATCACAAATTTAAGAAGTGGAGCTGGGGTCTAACATAGATCTGTCAGATCACAAAGTCCATGTATGTTTCAAAATAATTTCCTCTTAACATGTATGTTTCAAAATAATTTCCTTTTAACACAACTAATAGCAAAATTTAAAAATACAAAAATGAGGGGGCGGAGCAAGATGGCGGAGGAGTAGGAGACCTGGATTTCGTCTCCTCTCAGGAATTCAGCTG
>NC_138370.1:29453326-29466822 GCF_054177405.1 Leptonychotes weddellii
ATGGACTCTGAAAAACAAACTGAGGGTTCTAGAGGGGAGGGGGGTGGGAGGATGGGTTGGCCTGGTGGTGGGTATTGAGGAGGGCACGTTCTGCATGGAGCACTGGGTGTTGTGCACGAACAATGAATCATGGAACACTTCATCTAGAACTAATGATGTAATGTATGGGGATTAACATAAGAATAAAAAAAAAAAAATACAAAAATGATGGGGCACCTGGGTGGCTCAGTCAGTTAAGCATCTGCCTTCGACTCGGGTCATGATCGAGTCCTGGGATCGAGTCCCGCTTTGGGCTCCCTGCTCATCGGGGAGCCTGCTTCTCCCTCTGCCTGCCACGCCCCCTGCTTGTGCTCTTTCTCTCTCTGTCAAATAAATAAATAAAATCTTTTTAAAAATGCAAAAATGAAGAGGGAATGAAAGAAATATCCTTTGTAATCCACTACCCAAAGGTATTCACTGTCACAATGTGGGGTATGAATGTATATCTTGGACTTTTCTTAGTCAGATGTAACTTACAAGTGACTTGAACTTGCTTAGGCTATACCCTTGTTCTTGGCCTGCATCTCCCTTCGACACATTTATACCAACATTACCTGGAATCATCCCCCAAAGAACACAATTTGACACCAAAAAAGAATTGTCAATCAGTGCGATTTTACTGGAGGGTTTGTGATAACCTGGAGGCAAGTCCCCTCAGCCCACGCAGCAAAATTATCCCCGACTCACACTTTTAAACTACTCTTCCTCTCTGCTTCTGCCACTTTCAAACAGCTCCTCCTTCTCTCCTGAGAAACAAATTTTCATTATATCACTTTTTCTAATTTGCTCCCTCACCCATCACCCTGCTCAGGAAAACAACATGTTCTTCTCAGGATCTTTTCTTTATAACAGTAAAGGTTAAGATCATCAATAGTGAAAAATTTTACTCTTGTCTCTCTCACACATATTTTCTTACAAAAATGGGTTTATATTGTTTAGTAACCCACTTTGTTTTCTTTAAGAGTATGTATTATGGGAGGAATCTTAAAGTTCTGTTTGTGATTATTTTACTTGATTGATGTGAAAGGCAAAACAGGTGTCAGCCTGTGCACCTGGGAAATTTCTGGCAGAATACTGTTACAATCATATCCTTTGAGTCATAAAAGTCATTCTGCCTATATTTAGGTTAATTTTCAATATATTTTGGTTTAGAGCATACTGTTGTAAAGGAGACATTTTTTAAAAGGTCATCAAAACCAGACCAGATAGATGTTTTATTTCTCTATTAGTCAAACCATTTCATTTTTAAAAATATTTTATTTATTTATTTATTTATCTATCAGAGACAGAGAGCACAAGCAGGGAAAGCGGCAGGCAGAGGGAGAAGCAGGCTCCCCGCTGAGCAAGGAGTCCCATGCGGGACTCGATCCCAGGACCCTGGGATCACAACCTGAGCCGAAGGCAGACGCTTAACCCACTGAGTCACCCAGGCATCCCTAGTCAAACCATTTTATTGAACAAGAAACACCAGTGGTGCCAATGAGAGTTAAACTCTATTTTTCCCCACATTGTCCTGCATATATTCTTCTGTCTGTGCTTTTGGATCAAAAAAGCCATTAAGAGGGAAGCCTGAGCCTCATTCCTGATGAACCAGCTTTGAGGGCATGCACCAGTGGGAGCAGACCAGGTTCTGATGGCCAGGAATTCCTTATGTAAGAGAGCTGAGTCCCAGTCTGGGGGCAGAGCTGCTGGGACACATTCTTTTTATCTAAATTAGTGGTCTTCAGACATTTTTGATCACATACCATATGGTGAATTAAAGATGGCCACACAAATACTGAAGGATAAATTTAACCAAGGAGATGAAAGACTTGTACTCTGAAAACTATAAGCCGTTAGTGAAAGAAATTGAAGACAGCACAAATAAATAGAAAGATCCACTGTGCTTGGATTGGAAGAATTAACACTGTCAAAATGTCCATTCTACCCAAAGCAAACTACAGATTCAGTGAAATCTCTATGAAAATATTAATAGTATTCTTCCCAGAACTAGAACAAATAATCCTAAAATTTGTATGGAACCACAAAAGATACTAAATAGCCAATTATAAAATAAATAAGTCATGGGGATGAAAAAATGCTGCATAGGAAATATAGCCAACACTACTGTAATAATTTTATAAGGTAACAGATGGTAACTAAACTTAAAAGCAATTCATAATGTATGTGTGTAATTATGAAATCATTATGTTGCATGCCTGAAACTAATGTAATATTCCATGTCAATAATACTTCAATAAGAAGTTTTAAAAAGTAGGCTAAACTGATACTTCATTTTAAAATGGCATCTAATTTTATTTTATTTTATTTTAAAGATTTTATTTATTTTTCGACAGAGAGCAAGAGAGGGAACACAAGAAGGGGGAGCTGGAGAGGGAGAAGCAGGCTCCCCACAGAGCAGAGAGCCCGGTGCGGGGCTCAATCCCAGGACCCTGGGATCATGATCTGAGCTGAAGGCAGATGATTAACGACTGAGCCACCCAGGCGCCCCGGCATCTAATTTTAAAAACCGTATTTTCTTGCTGTGAAATTGAACATGTTAAGTTTTCCATTCTTGGGTGACAGAATGCTTACTTATAAAGCCAATCACAAAAGAGAGAGAGAAATGTAAATTAAGATGGCCACAAACTCCTTGACAGACCATTCACTGAGAGGTAGTTTCTATGCCTCTTCCCCTTGAATCCTGAATGGACTCCTGAATAGCTTTTACTAGTAGAATATGATGGAAATGACACTCTGGTATTTTCTTGCTCCAGGCCTTAAGCAACTGGCAACTTCTACCTTCTACCTCCTGTTTTTTAAAATATTCCCTCTCAGGGGGAGTCTGGGTGGCTCAGTCAGTTAAGTGTCTACGCTCAGGCCATGGTTCCACGGTCCTGGGATCAAGCTTTGTGTTGGGCTCCCTGCTCAGTGGGGCGTCTGCTTCTCCCTCTGCCCCTCTGCTCCCCACTCGTGCTCACTCTCTCTCTCTCTCTCGTGCTCTCACCCTTTCAAATAAATAAATAAAAATAAATAAATACATAATAAAATAAAATAAAATAAAATATTCCCTCTCAGAACCCAGCTACCATTCTGTGAGGAAGCATAAGCAGCCCAATTCAGATGCCATATGGAAAATAACTGAGAAACACCCCCTCCCCTAACCAATCACCCTGGCTGAGCTCCCAAGTGATAGCTAGCACCAACTTGTCAGGCATCTTGGAAGGCATCTTGGAAGTGGATCTTATGGATCCAATTGAGCTGTTCCAACTAATGCTGCTTCTTGCAAAGATAGACTGCCCAGGTGAGTCCTTCACAGATTACTAATCCACAAGATTGTGAACAAAATAAAATGGTGTTTTAAGCCCCTCAGTTTCCAGTTTGTTTGTTACACAGCAATAGATAACCAGAACACAACTTTATCATCAAAACCATTTAGCAACCTCTGTATACTAATTTGTTATATTTTATCCATTTGTATTATATACATTATAAAACATAACAAAAAGAAAAAAAGAAAAAGAGTTATCCATAAATAGAAATACTAAAATTTTTTCTTACAACCCAGGGGTTTGTTTTGAGCATATACACATTTTGGTGATCAGTGGCCTAGAATAGATGATGCTTGAGACTCAACTCACTGCCAATAAACAATCCTCCAATACTACTGAAGTGTTGGAAAATGGAGAGGGTATTGATAGCACATGGGTCCAAGCACCCGTAATTAACCACACATCTATGGAGAACCAAATTTGACCCAAACAAGAATACCCAAACTGTGAAAATAGAAGGGCAATTTTTGCCACTTCTGTATTTTTCCTATTTTAATTACCACAACCAATGAATAGGTTTTTTTGTTTTCTTAAAAAGCATGGGATTAAGAGGGAACGATTTATATGGATCTGCTGTGGCCTACGGAGAATTTAGATGTGCTAGTCCAAAGCCATTCCACAACATGTGAATATTATTCCAGGTCAGTAAATAAAAATCCACATCATTATTTTAATAAATACATGGTATTCCACTGGGTAGACGTACTATTTTTGACCCATAACTTGTCATTGGATATCCAAGCTATTTTCCAATTTTCGGTGATTGTAACAGTCATTCCTATAGCTAAATCTTTGTATAATCCTTTTTTATTTAATTATTTCCTTCAGATGCATTCCTAAAAGTAGAATTGTTGTTGTCAAATTTCTCTCCAAAAAGTTTGTACCAATTTATAATTTCTCCATCAGTGTCCATTTCCTAGCATCTTCAACATAATTATAATTAATTATAATTTTAAAAATAGTTTTGTCAATCGAATATAAAGATTGTGCTATACATATACGTATGATATATTTTTTTTAAATTTTCTTTCTTTATTTATTTAACAGAGATAGAGAAGACAAGTAGGCAGAGTGGCAGGCAGAGGGACAGGGAGAAACAGGCTCTCCGCTGATCAGGGAGCCCGATGCGGGGCTCGATCCCAGGACGCTGGGATCATGACCTGAGCTGAAGGCAGACACTAAACCTACTGAGCCACCCAGGCGCCCCATGTATGATATGTATTTTATATATTAAACTTACCTTTGAGGGGTGGCTGCGTGGCTCAGTCAGTTAAGCGTTGGACTCTTGATTTTGGTTCAGGTCAGGATCTCAGAGTCCTGAGATCAAGCCCTGGTTGGGCTCTGCACTTGGGGAGGAGCCTGCTTAAGATTCTCTCTCCCTCTGCCCCTTCCCCGCACCCTGTGCTCAGGTGGGCTCTCTCTCTGTCTCTAAAAAAAAAAATTTTTTTTAATTTAAACTTACCTTTTGATTTTGGCTTTTTGCCTATTTTGCCTATTTATTTTTATAAGACGCCTCAGAAATTTTTTGTTGAAAGGAATAAAGCATACTACAAATAAACAGGTTTTTGTTTTTTTTTTAAAGATGTTATTTATTCATTTGACAGAGAGAGAGAGAGAGACAGCACAAGCAAGTGGAGTAGCAGGTAGAAGGAGAGGAGAAGCAGCCTCCCCGTGGAGCAAGGAGCCCAAAGTGGGGCTTGATCCCAGGAATCTGGGATCATGACCTGAGCCGAAGGCAGCCGCTTAACCGACTGAGCCACGTAGGTGCCCCTAAACAGGTTTCTTTGAAAAAAGATTTATTTATTTTAGAGAGAGAGAGAGAGCCTGTGTGAGTAGGGGGAGGGGCAGAGGGCGAGAGAGGATCTAGAGCAGACACCCTGCTGAGTGCAGAGCCTGAAGCAGGGCTCAACAGGAAATGGGGAGGGGGGATCAATCCCATGACCCCGAGATCATGAACTGAGCCAAAATCAAGAGTCTGTCACTCAACCGACTGAGCCACCCAGGCAAATAAACAATTTTAAAGAGGTAATTTCCTAAATCTGAGAGAGACAGAAATGACAGTTTTATTAGTCAATAACTTCTTTGTATTTGCAAGTGTCATAAATACAACTCCAATTGGCCTAAGTAAAAAAAGGAATCTATTGGCTAACTGGAGAGTTTCAGGCACAGCTGGACTCAACGTTTCCAATAATAACATCAGGACCCTCTTCATCTCTCAGCTCTGGTAGCCTCTGCTTCCCTTCATTCCCAGTCACACTCTTGCCTCGTATCAGCAAGAACCCCGAGAAAAAGAGTATGTCTTTCCCAAGAGCTTTAACAAAAGGCTCAGAAAAGACTGTGATTGGCCAGCTTAGATCATGTGCTCATGCCTTAGCCAATCATGTGGCCAGGATAATAGATTCTCTGGCCAGGCTTTATAGCTCCCTGTCTGCAGTTAGGAATATGGTGGGTTCTACCACAGTGGAAGTGGATGGATACTACAGAATTGGGGGCTGGGGGATTCCCAAAGGAAGAGAAGCCAGGCAGGAAAAAAAAAAAAAGCCCAGGTCCATTTGAGCAGATTTGATGGGATTTGGCCAACCTACAGCTCTCTCTAGGTTGTAATGCATGGTGATTTGATATGATAGAAATAGGGTCAAGGAGCCAGAAAACCTGGAATTAGTCCTACCTTTTCACGACTACCTGTGGAAGCTCTCTGAGCTTCAGATACCGTATTTATCAAAGGGGAATATTAATCCCCACCTTACCTATTTCACATGATTCTGGTAAAGCTCAAATGAGATTGTGAATGTAGAAGTGCTTGCCAAAAATAAAATGTCATGCAAATACACCTCGCATACAAATAAAAATAAAACTAGGAAATCGTGCGTGTTCCCAGTTGTGGTTTTGCCTGAGCACCCCCTTGAGTCGTCAAATGAAAAAAATCAGTGTGTTATGGGTCTAAGGCCTCCACCCCGCCCAACCTTGGCTCGGTCTAAGCTGTCCACTTTAATTGTGCTGGAAGCCCTATTGAACTGCTGTCCTCAGGAAGCAGGAAAGGGTGGTGGCCATAATCACCGCTAAAAGTTGAAAATGGTACTAACATCACACATGCTGGTGTCCTTCTAGGAAAATTTGTATCCTGTCTGTCTTTGCTTTCCTTCTAATTAACAAGCCTGTGACCTTCCCTAGCACAGGAATGACCTACAGCCCAATGTGAAGCAGCAGGAAGCACCAAAGTGCATCTGGCCAGCCACGGAATTGCAGTCCTGCTGAATCCCGGTTCAGGGCAGGACCAGAGAGAGAACTGAGGCATGGAGGCTCTCTGAGAAGCTGAGGTCTTCTGCTCGGAACATTTGTTTGGAAGTAGCCACACGCAGGCAGGGAATTATACATGAAGCCTGTTTTTGGCCCAGTTACCCAGGGAAAACTGCACTCATTGTTCTCCACCAACAACATAGAGTAATTCGTGCAAGACTGTCACAGATATCCCTGCTCACACCAGCCAGGATGGAAGGACACGAGAGGCCCAGACAAAGGAAGTTACAGGAGCCTCAACCAGGGAATGCGCACGCGCAGGCAACTGTGCAGAATGGTGACTGAGAGATGTACCAACTCCCAAAATGCAACTCTCGCCCCTTCTAGCCCACCAGGTTGCTGTCTGAAATTCCCACAATTCAGACAATTCTTTTAGAGGTATTACAGGTATTCCCCCCACTGTCTGAAAGTAGAGTGTTCCTATGAAACCTTTTGTAAGCTGAAAAGGTGTAAAGCAAAAACCAAAAAAAATAAAAAACAAAAAAAACCCCCCAAAATCCAATTACCATTGGTAATTTTGAACATTCCCAGACCCCGAAAATAACCTATCTTAGGCTTTTCTGATACCTTAGGACACATCTAACTAATGAATGCACAAAATAAATCAAGATAAGCACAGATGTTCATAGACATGGTTTAAGGTCTGGCAGCTTGATGCTGAGATGTTCGGTGTGGCTCCTGGGGAGGGAGCTCTGCGGGGTGGCTCTCCTTGTTCAGGGCGCGCGAAACAGGTGCTGAATGCTATTTTTTATTTCACTTTCCACCTTCATTCATAAAAGCAAAGATACTCTGAATTTCTTTCACTTAGTGAAAACAGGTCTTTTTCGTAAAAGCGAAGTGGCGTAAGGCGAACTTTCTAAAAGCAGGGGATACCTACATCTTCAAAAAGTCCCATTAAATGTCAATATAGGGAGACAGTAGGGTAGTTGAGGAAAAAGACCAGTGAATCCATTAAGTCATTATCTTTCAAGAACAGAGATCTGTGGGGGCCAGAACGAGGGCACTAGATATTTGTAGGGGGGGGGGATGAAGTCTCGAAGATAAATTTTGCCTGTCTCTGAGGCTGGGCTCTATGTATTAAAAATTATTTATTTAAAATGCACCACCGCAGACTATCACATCTCCACACACTTGGTCACGTCTGACCTCATGTCTTGATTTCAGTAAAGAGGACAAGACAGCAGCCTTCCTCTGTCATTGTGATGGCGGATTTTGCTAAATGGTTGTTTATATCTTAGTGCCCCGTTGGAGACTTCTGAGGTTTGAGAGTCCCTGGCTGGAACTGGTTTTTGGTGCAAATCTGTAAAAACAAAATCTGAGTTTTGTTGCTTTCCAGATGGTATCTGTTAACGTTAACACTGCTGCCTCAGGAACATTTTCGAGCTTATTTTCTCCTCCTAAACAAAATGAAGTTTGGGGCCCAAGGGCAGATTCCCTCCATCTTGTGCTCCTTCGATTCTTCGTGGCCTGTTCTTTTGCTCTTTCTTGGCAATTCCTTTGCCTCTGATTAGTGACTAGAACTGCATTTGCTGACTGTCCCCTCACGGCTTTCCTTGGCTGTGGCGCCCCCATTCAGAGAATCTGTATTACCTCATGATATGTGGCACAGTGCACACTTCGAAAGCTAAGAACTGGAAAGTTTCTCTTTTGGCAACGTTTCCCCAGTTGCCCAAGCAATTTCCACATGCAACACTTTCCATACTCATTGAGCACCGAGTTTAGAGGGTTTGAAATAAAAGACTCTCAGGTTTGCAGGCCTGGCCCAAAACAGCCGTGTCCACCAAATGCTAGTGTAAGCGGTCCGTTCAAACGATTGGGTCCGAAGCATCGTTCCGTGCAGGGGAATTCTGGGAGCTCGTGTCTCATCCCGTGGGTAGCCTTAAGAGCAGATGCCCCCGCCCCCACCCCCAGGCTGACATTTAGCCCGGTTCTAAAATCAAGCAGTGCGACGGTCAGCTTTTGTAACAGTAGGGCGTCTGCTAGCGAAAAGGAATGCGACCAGCAAAGTTGCTGAGAGAAAGACTAGAATTATCACTGGCGCGGGTGTCCCAGGAGCCAGGCCAGCAGAGTTGAATCTTGGCACTGGGAACTAAGGGCAGTCAGACGGTCCTCTGAGGGGCTTGTGGCACCAGGAAAGCCAAGGCAACGTATCTGGGAGTGTGCTGAGCTCTGGTCAAGCCAAGAGAGGCCAGGTCACACATTAAACAGCTCCCACTTCACCTGAGAAGGCCATCGGAGCAAGTAGCGACCAGGAAGACACAGGAAAGTTCGCGGGACTTCCCAGGATGCTGAGGGCGCCTCTGAGGCCCTCCTTGTAAGCCACACAGGGCTCTTCCTCTGTGACTCAGATGCTATCTTAGGGTAAGATGGAGGAGGAGGAGTATTTTTATCCCTGAAGGACTGGACTCTACTCAAAGGCGACTGTTTATTATGGAAGCTTTAAACTAAGTTGGACAGTTAGTTACTTTTTCTGCCTTCTAACCAGGAGGAAGGCCAGCAAAGTTACAAACAAAATAAAGTAGCTTCTCCCCACAGCCCTGAGGCAGTGTGGATTGATTCTGTCAGCCTACGACAAGGAAAAGCGGGACTGGCCGCTCTCTCCCTCAGCCCACCCTGTTCCTACCCCTTCATCTGGAAACAGAATCCTCTGGGCTTCTGCTCTGGCCCAGGTCCTCCCTGTGGATGACTGGCTGTGATATGGCTCAGTCCACTGCTGAAGACGCGGGCTCTTGGGCTCATCTATCCCTCACTCGCACTCCCTGCGACTTGCTCACACATTTGGTGTTTGCTTAGTTCCCCTCTGCACGTCCTCTTCCCAAATCTTGTCCCTTGGGGAGTTCTCCTGTGTTCTCTTCCACTGTTCCAAGGGGCGGGGCCAGACCTATGGCTCAGACTGACCCCACAGCAATGAATGCGAATGCAGAAAGAAATCCTTTGAGAAGAGTCGCAGACTGACAAAAGGCAGGCTCCTTTAGGACATCCTATATAGAAGCAGTGTCTAGAATTAAGCCAACAAGAGATCTAGAATTAAGGCCCCAAAAAGAAAAAGGGCCTATTATGTTTCTAAGGATGCGCTGCGAAGGACAGTGGCCCTTCCTTAACCTCATCTGCACTCACCCTGTCTCTCCCTGGCATACTGTCCTTCCTTTTTGTTTGCGTATTTTGTTCCTAAGGATCTTAATAAAAATAGTAACAATAGCTAACCCATATTGAGCAGTTACTATGCGCCGGCTCTGTGTTAAGTGCTTGTCACATGAAGCCACATAATATCCTCTGAGGTTGAAAAAATACTTAGGATTGAAAAATAAGCAGAGGAAACTGTGGTGGGGGGTGTGGGAAGGCAGACGGAAGCTGCTGGGTTGGCATACGAACAAGATACATACTCACACACAATAATGCTGGACTCTCCCCCTTTCTAGTTAATTTCCAGACTTTCGGATCCCTTTTGCTGCCAAAATCTTCCACATTGCGGCGGCACTCAATGCCTCCATCTCCTATTCCCTTAACCGCTGACTTCCGCCCCCACAATTCTATTGAAACTTCTCTTGTCAAGGTCACGATGACTTTCTTCTGGCCAAACACAATGGTTTTCCTCCTTACCCCTCATCCTTTGTGACCTCCTGGCAAAATTTAACGTTGTTAGTTACCCGCCTCCTGCACAGTCTTCCCTACCTTCTTCTTTCCTGCTTGCTTACTTGCTGGGTCCCCAAGCACACTCCTGATTGTGGGGGTTCTGCCAGGGCTCCTTTCACTGGGGCATCCCCCAGCTCCTGCTTCCAACTAGCAGATCTCTGTGTGACTCCAAAATTTACCTTCCCAGCCCAAACCCTGCCCCTGTGCTCCCGAATGCTCCTAGGGTTATCCCCCACCCTCCACATCCCTCAAATCAGTTTCTCTTGCAAACATGCCCATTTCCAAAGGGTGTGTAGGGCAAATGCAAGTCCAAAGACTACTCCTCCCCCATTTCCATTCTGCACCCCCAGACCAGCTCTCACTCTGAACACCTCTCACTCCGACCCTGTCTCCCCTTCCTTCCTCTTGCCCTAGGTCAGACTCCTCCCACCCCACGCCCCCTTGTTACCTGGGCCTTCTAGCTCATCTCAGAGCTTCTACCTCTCCTCCCCCATTATTTTCCTAAAACATTTCATTGAGGGGCACCTGGATGGCTCAGTCGGTTAAGGTTAAGCATCTTCTTAGGCTCAGGTCATGATCCCAGGGTGCTGGGATCAGCCCTGTATTGGGCTCCCCCCTCAGCAGGGAGTCTGCTTCTCCCTCTCCCTCTGCCCCTCCCTCCACTCCTTCTCTCTCTCTTTTATAAATCAATAAAATCTTTAAAAATAAACATTTCATTTAAAAGCAGTTTTTGTTGTGGCACTTGGCTCAGTCAGTAGAGCATGCAACTCCATCTCCCACGTTAGGCGTAGAGATTATATTTTTAAAAAGTCGTTTTTGTTAATCAACACCTTTAAAATAATCTTTGATCTAGAGATTCTACTTACAGAAATCTATGCTAAGGATGGGGCTCCTGGGTGGCTCAGTTGGTTGGGCGTCCAACTCTTGATTTTAGCTGGGGTCATGGGAGAGTCAGCTGGAGATTCCCTCTCCGCCCCTCCCCCATTCTCTTTCTCTCTCTCAAATAAATAAATCTTTTTAAAAGGGGGGGGCACCTGGGTGGCTCAGTCAGTTAAGCATCCGACTCTTGATTTCAGCTCAGACCCTGGGATCAAGCCCCAGGGTGGGCTCCCCGCTTAGCCGGGAGTATGCTTCTCTTGTTCTCCCTCTCCCTCTGCCCCACACTGCACTTGCTCGCAGTCTCTCTGTCTCTGTCTCTCTGTAGAATAAAGAAATAAATCTTAAAGCAACATGATCTTAAAAAAAAAAAAAAAATCTGTCCTAACAAAGTAATCAGAGATATGTGAGAACAAAGATTCACACACAGGAATATTAAGTGAGAACCACTTAAGTGGCCAAGGGAGGGGGGGAATGGTTGGTAAATACATCATGATCCCACTGCAAGGGAACATGGTGCTGCCATTAAGAATCATGCTTTGAGGGCATCTGGCTGACTCAACGAGAGGACCATGCTACTCTTGATCTCAGGGTCATGAGTTCAAGCCCCATGCTGGGTTGTAAAGATTACTTAAATAAATAGATAAACCTAAAAGAAAAAAGAATCATGCTTCAAATGGATGTTGGATGATATGGAGAAACGTTCACCCTATATTGTTAAATGAAAAAAGCAGGCTACAAACTGGAACGCATGCCATGACCCCCATCTCAACCCACTCTCCTCCTTGCTCATTACATCCCAGCAACATTCCTCTTCTTTTTTAGTTCTAGTAAGCTCTTTCCTTCCCCAGGGCATTTGCACATGTCAGGAAAAACTGTGAAAGACTTTGAAAGGAGAAAAAATTTCATGGGTGTCCTGATTACCTTATTCGTCCTGGCTATCTCGCTCTTTCATTTTCTGTGAGCTAGTTTACAAGTCTGGAAGCTGTAGATAACTGAGGGCAGTGTGAATGATTATTCCCATGTGCCAGTAAATTCCGTCCGGGGGAAGGGCAGCTGATTTTCCTCCACCCAATTTGGCCTGTCTATGTATATATACTTGGAATTCTTCTGTGAAACAGTTGTAACATCTTAATGGTTCCTTCATTAATTAATGAGTTAAAAAAAACTCTTCGGCACATGTTCATTTTATATTTGTGTGATTTATCTTTTAATGTGTTTTCTATTTTATTTTTAAAAAAGATTTTATTTATTTATTTGAGAGAGAGAGTGTGTGCATGCATGAGTTGGGGGAAGGGCCAGAGGGAGAGGGAGAAGCAGGCTCCCTGTAGGGAGCCCAACTCGGGGCTCCATCCCAGGACCCCGAGATCATGATCTAAGCCGAAGGCAGACACTTAACAGACTGAGCCACCCAGGCGCCCCTGATTTACCTTTTTAAAAACTATATTCCCTAACACACACCTGCTTCTTATGCTCTCTCTCGTCTCTTCACCTGTCCAACCCCTGCCCACCCTTCAGTCCCTGTGTAAATGTCACAGCCGCAGAGAGGCCTCCCTACTCTAGATTGGGTCTTCGATTATTCTCTTATGCATCCATGCCTTCCTAGCGCTTGTTGCAGTTTATAATTACATATTCTGTATGTTTACACATGTCTGGGAGTCAAATTATCTGTGGTTTAAATTTTCTTCTTTATATTTTTATTTTTACAAATTTTCTATAATGAATATGTACACTTTTATAATTTTTTAAATGCTATCTTTAATCACTACTTTCAAAAGGAAAAAAACAAAAACAAAAACAAAAACGAACCAGAGCAGGTTTACTGTCAGCTGCCTCTTGCCTCTCCAGTGAAGTCTCCCTCCTCCAGCTCCTCTTGCCCACCCAGATTGCTCCCTTACACAAACCCCTGCTGCAATCATATTCTGTTCTACACAATCATACTTACTGGAGCATCTGGTAATAGTGTAATGAGGAGCTGTGTATACAGCACTGTTCTAGAAGCTGTGTGTGTGTGTATGTGCGTGTGTATGTGATGAGACACTAAGTAAGTTGTGTTCCTACCCTGGAGGGGTTTATAAGTCCCAGGGTGATACAAGACAAATTAAATAACAATGTGAGATATTCTTTTTTTAAAAATTTTTATTGTTATGTTAATCACCATACATTACATCATTAGTTTTAGATGTAGTGTTCCATGATTCATTGTTTGTGCCTAACACCCAGTGCTCCATGCAGAACATGCCCTCTTTAATACCCATCACCAGGCTAACCCATCCTCCCACCCCCCTCCCCTCTAGAACCCTCAGTTTGTTTTTCAGAGTCTATCGTCTCTCATGGTTC
>NC_138370.1:29466922-29472440 GCF_054177405.1 Leptonychotes weddellii
GATATTCTTTAATGAAGTCCCAAGCTCTACCTAAATGTTCAGGCTTGAGCTCACTGAGGGCCAGAATGACCCTGTGGTCTTCTATTAGGGTCTCGGCCTTGCACGTTAGTCTTGTGTGTTGAACTAGAACACAGCCTCACAGAACCCAGGACCGTTTTGGCCTCTTAATATGACCCACAGGACCCGACACAGCTTGGACACATGGCGGAGGCTCTTGTCCACTGATTCATCTGTCGTCCATGATGACTGGCTGGATCGAGTCGTGGCACCTAGTTTATCTGGGAAATGAAGGCTTTACTGAGAGCCTTTCCCCACCCCAGCAGAATGTGTGTTCTGCTACCGCAAGTCCAAGTTATGGCAAAGTTATGTATTTGTGGTTGCTTGATTCCTGTTGGGTCTGCGTAAGGAGAAGAAAGACATTGATGCAGAGGCTGATCAAACTGAGAAGTGTGAGGCTCGGCGGGGGGTTTCATGAGCTCCTCCTCGGGGCCTGTGAGCAGGGAGAGCAGAAGTGGGTGCTTCCCGAAAGTGGTGTTGTACAGCAGCCTGGAGTCTAGAAGGCAGGGGCATCTTCAGGAAGGGGGCCTTTGCTGAACCAGAAGCTGGAGATCAACCACCTTCCCACGCCTGGTTGGGATCTCTATTCTCCGGTCTCGTCACAAGGGTGTCACCTTTGGAAAACAACTCGCTTATTACGACTCTAGTTCAGGGACACTGAGGGCAGAGCTCCGCCATCATCCTGTTGTTTTACCTCATGCAGAACTCGAGTTTTCTCGGGGGCCTCCTTGAAAATGTTCCCACTCTCACAGTGCAACCGCTGGTAGGAAGACAACCCACTTCCACGCTTGCATTTGCAGGACAGCCTGTGACAGAGTAAGGGGACCTAGAGGGATAGCAATTGAAGAGTGGGTTACTTTTTAATCACAGTGGTCTACATGTTGCATACCCTGCTTCCCGCAGGAAGCCTTAGAAACTGGCTTTAAAATGTTTCTTAACCTTTGACTTCAAACTAGTTTGCCACCTCCTATATTCTCCCCCCCTCCCCCGCCCCTTAAACTCCCTGTCTGCACAATCTGACCTTCCTTGTGAAATAAGACACCAACCCCGTGGTATCTCTCCATCACTATTTTTTCTCTCTCAGTTTTGGGAGGCATCCCTTCCCTTTAAGACTGACGTCAAAGAAGTCTCTGTATCATCCCCCAAATTCTCTGGGATGCTGCTTTCAGGGAAGAGTCCTGGGGAGGGCGGATCAGGGTCTACACCCGTGTGGTAGCAATTCAGTTCCACAGGGGCACCACTGGGTCGGGATACCCGGCACGGAAGCCAAAACGGCTGGGTGGCGGCTGAGAAGGGCAGCCAGGGTCCCCAGAAGCAGACTCCGAGGCACAGTCGGAGCCTCAGTGTCCTCGTGTCTCAAGAACACGGTGGGGCGCCTCTTTCTGAACGTGCAAGCCTGGAGTGCAACAAGAGCGGCCAGATGTGGGACGGGATGCCAGGGCAATGGTGCTCCCCACTCACAGAGCCGCCTTCCATCCGAGGCCAGGAAAGGATAAAAAAAATTGTCATGTAAGTTCTACAACTTGGCTGTGACGATTTCCACGCACGCATGTGGGCCGCATTGTGCTGCCTCTCCTGGCGGATCTTGGACTCTCAGAGTGGTTTGGCACCCGCAGCCCTCGCGGGCTCCCTGCAGGCCTCCCTGCCGGTCTGCTCTGGGGGCCTGTGTACCCGAGCCTGATTTGTGCAGCCCGGCTTTGCCCAAAGATGCGCGGGGTGGGGACGGGGGTGGGGAGGGGGGATTTAAGTCGTTCTAACCGCCTCATTGACTGATCGCTTTTATTTCTCCTTTGCTGTTGACTTCCTGTTTACTGCTCCTTCCAGCTTAGACTAAGCCATTTGCAGCCGCACGATGTTTTAAGATTCTCTTCATTCAGGGAGAGCCAAGACACAAAACTGCAGTCGGCCTGACAAAACAAAAGCAATGGCTCAGGAGAGCACAAGCTCGGCGGAGCGTCTGATTCCCCCGGTGCGGGGGTGGCTGCCAGGCGCTTTGCCCTGCGACGTGATGATTGCCAGTGATTAAGCCTGTCTGGTGGAGGGGAGGCCAAGCGAGGAGCAGCAACAGTAACAGGGAGATAAACGATTCCCAGGGACTAAGAACCGTGCAGACAAAACAGCAACAACCACCACCACCCAAATCCCCGGCACTCCCTTGAGAGTTCATAGCCAGGAGGATAAACACCACTTAATTTGCAAATGATTGCCATTTGGAGATGATAAAAAAATTAAATGTCACTGGAAGAAAAGTCTCCACGGAAATCGCGAGATCCTGTGTTGAGAACGTTTGTGAATTCCGGCTCAGCAGTCCCCGAAGCACAGCTCACAACGGGACCCCGTGATATCTATTCCAAGGGCAGTTTGGGGTTTGGGTTTTACAGTGACCCAGTGGTTCTCAAACCAGGGCGATGGGGTGATTTCACCCCTCTCTTCTCTGGGGACATTTGGTGAGGTCCGTAGACATTTTCGGTTGTCACAACCGTGGGGGGGGGGGGTTGTGGGGAGGCGGCTATGAGTACTGCTGGCGACCAGTGTGCAGACGTCCAGGATGCTGTTAAACATCCTGGACATCCCTCCCCAACAAAACATTTCCAGTCCAACATGTGAATATGGTGGAGATTGAGAACCCCTGGCCTTAAGGCACCTGAAAAGCAAAAAGGAACAGAGATGCGTTGGCTTTCAATTCTAACTTTCGACTTGGACAAAGATGGGTACAGGCAGGGAATCCATCCGCTCTGGAAACACGCAAAGCTGACATCTACAGAGCTGGTATTGCAGCCTCCGTGCGATCAGAATGTCTTGTGGGGCCTCTGAAATCTATGGGAAGATGAAGATGTGGGCACTCATCACCACCTTCCCGTGTCGGGCCAGCTGGGTCAGGCGTCCACGCATGTGCAGCCACTGCCCCCTAAGGGAAGAAATGTGCAGGGCAGCTCAGCGTGGGTTTCTGTTTCCAGGCGGTGTGTCGAGCCCTCAAGGCCTTCTTCCCTTATGCTCTCTTGTAATTGCTGAGTATATAAGGTAGACACCACAAAGTCCAAGGCGGGGGGAGAAAGATAATAAACAATCAGTAAATAAGATAGGATGTAATCTCAGTGCTCGTTGCTATGAAGAAAAGCATCCAAGACAACGGGTTAGAGGATGGCTGGGGTGGGGAAGTCGGCACCACTGCAGTCAGCCAGGGTGGTCAGGGAAGGCCTTTCTATGGCTGAGATCTAGAAGGAAGTGACCTTATGAACAGTACTCTCTTTGGGGTAAGGCAGTGGGAGCCCCTGCCCTGGGCCTCCTGCTGCCAGGACGCTGATCACTCTCCTTACTTAACAGGGGACCCTAGGGACATGCTTTTCCAGGTCTGCCCCCACATGCAAACTAGTACAGAGAGATTAAGCATGCAGAAATACTTAGGTGAGAGAAAGGACAAATTAATTAATTTGTTAAGCCCTGCTTCTCAGATAGCATCAGTGCAATAGATTATTGCATAAAGAATCCCAGGGGCTCCTGGGTGGCACAGTCAGTTGAACGACTGACTCTTGGCTTCAGCTCATGATCTCGGGGTCCTGGGATTGAGCCCCACATGGGGCTCTGCACTCAGCATAGAGTCTGCTTGAGATTCTCTTTCTCCCTCTCCCTCTGCCCCTCCTGCTCATGCGGTCTCTCTATCTCAAATAAATTTTAAAACTCTTAAAAAAAAAAAAAAGAATTGTTTCCCAGAGTTTCTGAGCATCTTTCTTTTTTTTTCTCTCTTTGTGTTTGGGAGATGCTCATGGATTACAGCAGTATTTGCAACATTTGCACGTGGTTTGGGAAGAACATTTTACAATTTTAAGTAATTCATA
This sequence comes from Leptonychotes weddellii, assembly GCF_054177405.1. Classification (NCBI taxonomy): domain Eukaryota; kingdom Metazoa; phylum Chordata; class Mammalia; order Carnivora; family Phocidae; genus Leptonychotes; species Leptonychotes weddellii. The sequence goes on from NC_138370.1 coordinate 29,470,816, forward strand.
TTTCTCTTAAATTCCTATATATGTTTGTCTGGATGCAAGATGCTTGAAGCATACCAATTCTTTAACCTAACAACCACATGGACATTGAACACTAATAATGAGAATCATATTTTTAATAAGAATATTTAATGTAATTTGGCTAAATTTAAAAAAAAACTTCAGTTCTATTTAAATAATTCTAATTTTAAAATTTCACACTCACTAATTATAATATGGCATTTGTTTACTTTTAAGTAATTTTGAATCTTTGAAAAAGGGAACTTTTTGAAAGCATGTGTGAAAACCATTTTAATTTTTAATTTTTTATATATACCTTCAGCTGTGTTTTTTTATCATTATTAAAAAGATTTAATTAATTTATTTGAGAGAAAGTGAGGGAAAGAGAGAAAACATAAGGGGGGTGCGGGGGAGGGGGTGGAGGGAAAGGGAGAAGCAGACTCCTCCCTGAGCAGGGAGCTCTACACAGGGCTTGATCCCAGGTGACCCTTAGCTGTGTTTTTAATCATAATATATTCAATTTTTGTACACTTTGAGAACAATAACGTTTTAAAAATCTTTTATATCATTCATCTCAATAGAACACAAATTATTTGTAAATGATTACATTAGTGATTTCACTTAAATGAAAGCAAAGAGTGAATTCTGTGAAATAAATATATAACAAGAAAGAATAATGTATGTCTCTATTTTGTTACTCATTTAAATATCACCAACCAGCCAACAGAACACTCAAATATGAGTATAATAATTAAATTCAATAGTCTTTTATAGTTTGCTAATTTACAGTCATGAAAACCATACGCTTACACATATTTTTCAATTTTGTCGTGCTGAAGGCATTTGTCATTGTAAGAGGAGAGAACATATCTTATATAACCATTCTTAGTGGTGGGTGGGTCCCCATTTATTTGTACTCTTGCCCTGGGCCCCACTAATGCTAGGGCTGGGCATGTGTATGAAGATCTGGGGGAAGAGGCAGGAGCACGTTCAAAGGCCCTGAAACAGCAGAATGTTTGGCATGTTGGAGGGACAGAAAGGCCAGCGTGGATGCAGCCTGGAAGGTAAAATTGGAGAGGTGGGCAGGGCCTTGCAATGTGGTAAGGAGTTCAGATCCTCCTCTAGTGGCCGTGGGAAGTCATTGGAGTGTTTAAGCTGGAGAAGCTGGTTCTGGCTGCCATAAAAGAGAATAATGTCAGGGGCATAGGAATAGAGGCCAGCACCCAATTAGAAAGCTGAAGCTTTAGTTCCAGCAAGACAACAATGATTTTGACCTGAGTTCTCCCAGTGAGAAGTGGTCAGACCAGGGATGACAGGGTTTACAAATGGATTGAGTTTTAGAGACGGGGGAAGGAGAGAATGATCTCCAGGTTTTTGGTGTGAACAACTGATGCATGGTGGCAGGACGCCTAGAGAGAGGCATGAGGAGGTGGAGAATACCTTGTATTTGGAACAGAAGTTCTGCTTTTGTTGAAGTGCTTGCATTACTGATAAAGGCTAGAGGAGAAATTAACCAGGTAGGAGAAATTTATTAGCATCCCTTCTTACCCCATGTCAGCAGGTCTCATTGGGGCTTACTGGCCTACTGCCATCAGAGCTGTCCCATTCTATTTGCCCATCACCCCCCC
>NC_138370.1:29472940-29486323 GCF_054177405.1 Leptonychotes weddellii
AAAAAAAAGAATGACATCTGACCCACATGAAGTTTGTTGTGCTGGTCGGGGATTCTACAGAAGAGCTGCTGAATTGTTTTTCTCTTCTGTGTTGGTGTAAATCATTTTTCAGGGACCAGAAAACCACCACTACATTACCCCTACGTAATCCAGCCTTTAAAATAAAACAACAGGGCGCCTGGGTGGCTCAGTTCGGTAAGGACTGCCTTCAGCTCAGGTCATGAGCCGGGGTTCTGGGATGGAGTCCCACATCAGGCTCCCCCTGCTCTGTGGGGAGCCTGCTTCTCCCTCTGCCTTTGCCTGCCACTCCCCCTGCTTGTGCTCTCTCTCTCTCTGTCAAATAAATAAATGAAATCTTTACAAATAAAACAAAATGAAACAACAACAGGGGTGCCTGGGTGGCTCAGTCAGTGAAGCATCCGACTCTTGATCTGAGCTCAGGTGTTGATCTCAGGGTCGTGAGTTCAAGCCCTGCCTTGGGCTCAATGCTGGGCCTGGAGCCTACTTAAGAAAAAAATTCTAAAAGTAAAACAAAAGGACAACAAAAATAATGAGACCTTTTTCACCCATTTGCCAGGAATTCTAGAGTGAAAGTACCAGTGTCCATTCTCAGTACCTCTAGAAGACCTCTTCTAAAATATGACATTCTCTTGCTTCAGACCTTTTGGTGGCTCCCATCGGTTACAGAAGTGATTCCGCAGGCCTCCTTGTTACCACACCTACCACTCCAGCCATTCCCCACACCATACACTCGTTGCCCCTATGGGGTCCTTATCGTACCTGTATTTCCCATTATAGTGCCTAGAACTGCCAACTACATTGGTTTGCTTGCTTCCTCTGCCAGACTTTCAGTTCTTGCACCTTTCAGGGAACCCAGAATAAGCAGGAGTTTTTGAGAGATGAAAAATCAGAGTGAATTTATTTCAGTAACTAAAGACAATCAAAAATTTGCTTATTAATTAAATGCACACACAGTAATCATACAGTAATTGGTTCCTAAATCTCAGGGTAATTACACTTTTAAAATCCTTGCCTGAATATGAGTTCTGGTAGAGGACAGAATGGAAAGAGCCTGGGGATATCGGTCTCCCTAAGAAAGCAGATCATCAAAGAATCACACTATGCAGAATAATTTGCTCCTGTAAGAAATGATTCTTTCCTTGAGTCTCTTAAACCTCAAAATGAATTAGCCAAGGAAACAAGGAATGGGGCATTTTGCAAGTTGGAGTGGGCTACACACTAAACAGATGTAGTTACTTTTTTTCATGCACGTGTATTGTTTTTGCAATAGCTTTATTTAGATATCATTCACGTACTGTAAATTCACTTGTTTAGAATGTACGATTCAGTGGTTTTTAGTATATTCACAAAGTTGTGCGTACGTTGCCACCATCAGTTTTAGAACATTTTCATCATTCCCCAAAGAAACCCTATGGTTTTAACTATCAACCCCAGCTTCACCACCACACCAGCCCTCGGCAACCAGTTACTTACTCTCTGTCTCTACAGGTTTGCTCATTCTGGATATTTCACATAAATGAAATCATATAATAGGCAGTGTTTTATGTCCGATTGCTTTCCCTTAGCATGGCATATTCAAAGTTCATCCATGTTGTAGCATGTGTTGGTACTTATTTCTTTGTATGACTGAGTAATATTGTATTGTTAGGGCTATATCAATTTTGTTTACCGACTCATCAGTTAATGAACATTTGGGTTGTTTCCATCAGCAGCTATAATGCATAGTACTACTATAAATATTCGTGTATAGGTCTCTGTGCGGACATACGTTTTCAGTTCTCTCGGGTATATACCTAGGAGTAGAATTGTTAAGTGCAGTGATACAGAGATGTTTCTTTCCTCTCCCTACCAGATTACAAACATCCCCAGGGCAGAGTTTGAGGACTTCATCTCCTGGCCCAGTCCTATGTACACAGATGTTCATTAAATGTTCATTGACTGCTGGGCGCCTGGGTGGCTCAGTCGTTAAGCGTCTGCCTTCAGCTCAGGGCACGATCCCAGGTGGGATCGAGCCCTGCATCGGGCTACATGCTCGGTGGGAATCCTGCTTCTCCCTCTCCCACTCCCCCTGCTTGTGTTCCCTCTCTTGCTGTCTCTCTCTCTGTCAAATAAATAAATAAAACCTGGGGCTCCTGGGTGGCTCAATTGGTTGAGCGGCTGCCTTCAGCTCAGGTCATGATCCTGCAGTCCCAGGATCGAGTCCCGCATCAGGCTCCCTGCTCAGCAGGGAGTATGCTTCTCCCTCTGACCCCCACCCCCCTCATGTGCTCTCTCTCCCTCTCTCAAATAAATAAATAAATAAAATCTTAAAAATAAATAAATAAAAATATTTTTAAAAAAATGTTCATTGACTGGAATGAAGAAGTGGATGATATTTGCAATTCTAACATGGAACATGGTAGGGAGCTGGGGGACTAGACAGGCAACATGAATAAAATGAATCTTTTCAAAAACTCAAATCATGAACAGTCTTTTTTTTTAAATCATGAACAATCTTGACACTGCCAAGTAAAATTGCAAAAGATACTGCACAGAACCCAGCATCCCTTCTGTAAAATGAGAGCAACAATACCTTATGGAATTGTTATGTTAAAATCATTTTCCTTCTGAGGAGGCCTCAAATAGAGCGGCACACACACTAGGCACTCAACCAACACAATGTAACTGTTTAAATTCAGTATGGTCCCTCACCTACAAACCAATCCAAACTTTGGCCTTTTGTGAAATCTTGTCTAGCTTTGAAACCTTTTAACCTTAAAAAGACTGGGTTTTCGTTTCGCCTTTAGCTCTGTCTTTTGCTGCCCATAAAATTGTTATGCCTCTGTCTACATTCATATCAAATCAGTTAGTTTAGCAAGTGGAAAAAGATGACTGACTAAGCTAGTGACTCTTGCTCTCAGGAGAAGAGTTAGAAACACCACCCCACTAAGGTGCCTTTGGGGGTACAGTTGGTTAAATATCCAACTCTTGGTTTAGGCTTGGGTCTGATCTCAGGGTCATGAGATCGAGCCCCACCCGTGGGTCCAGGCTCAATGCGGAATCTGCTTGAGTTTCTCCTTCCCTCTGCCCCTGGGTCCTGCACTCTCTCTCTCTCTTTCTCTCTCAAATAAATAAATAAATATTTTATTAAAAAAAAAAACATTCCACCAATTCTGCTTGGCAACATCCCCCCATCCCTGTGGCAAGTTGTGCCCACCAAGCTGCACACACTATATCTGGGAATTAGACTTTTGCCTTCATTTGGGGACATGATCAATCTTTTTAGAACACAGTTTGTCTGTTGTTTAGATATAAAATAGACTCAATTTGTCTACGTCTTTTCAGAGTGTGATTCTTGAGATCCTTTGGGGACAAAAACCAAGTGAGAGAGTATAGTATATTACATATACTATTATGTTAAGATATGTTTAAAAAAAACCAAAATGGGCATCTAGTTAAATACTTTAATGATGGGTTAAATTTTGTTGATTAGGATTATTTCCACACTAAACCAAAATTGAAATGACAGAATCTCTAAGTTTCAGAATATGAATGCATTTCAAGTACTTTCAACTTTAGGTACAAAACTCAAGCTAGAAAAAAAAAAAATTCACCTAAGTCAGTCTTGCTTTACTGACTAGATAAAAATGTTATCGGGGCACCTGGGTAGCTCAGTCGTTGGGCATCTGCCTTCGGCTCAGGTCATGGTCCCGGGGTCCTGGAATCGAGCCCCACATCGGGCTCCCTGCTCGGTGGGCCTGTTTCTCCCTCTGCCTCTGCCTGCCGCTCCCCCTGCTTGTGCTCTCTCTCTGTCAAATAAATAAATAAAATCTTAAAAAAAACCCACGTATTTAAAAAAATAAAAATAAAATAAAAAATAAAAAGTAAACTATCCTTTAAAAAAATGTTACCGATACATTAAATAAAAAATCTAAAAATTGCTAGCCTCAGCCTATTATGTATGCAGTATAATTTTTGTAAATGAAGGAGACTTCTAAAACATTTAAAATTTTCTAACCTCATGAATTGGCAAAAAAATTTGTTCTTATCTTGCTTACACTATTAATTTGTTTATTACTCACCTTCTTTTAATAAGCAGAGCAGAGGGGATGTCCTCATTTCCTGTTTGTGAACTAATCCCCAATTAGCACCATGAGAACTACTGAGTTTTATTGCAAGGGTCAACAAGTACCCTAAAGTTTCCCAATTTGTGGTGGCATTTGACAATGCACAGACATGCCACCCTCCGGGCAATTACCAACAGCTAAATCTTACGATGGCTTTTCACCCCATGCACCCCCACCCACCGCCTCCAAGAATCACAACCAGCAATGTTGCAGCCCCATCCCTGAGGGGCTGAGGACGTGGTTTGTTACGTGGAACTGGACCCCAGTCCCCTTTGGGAAAGGTAGCCAGTTCCTGTGTCCCCATCACAGAAAGACCTAGAACTAAGAGAGGGTCTTGGAGACTAGCATTCCCCCTCTTACCATACTCCTCACACCCTGCACTGTGCGCAGAGATGTGAGCAGAGATGAGGCTGTCCTAGACCCACAGTTTAAGGACATTTTCACTATAATCTTTTACCAGTTATTATTGATGTTGGTTTTCCATTCGAAGGGAGGGGAAAACAGTCAAGAGGAATATGGTGTGTATATTTCTTGAAACCCAGAGGTTCAGATGAAAAAAAAAGGGGTCCATCAAAAATGTCCCTAGTACAAAAGTTGGCTAAACAAATAGCCTTCTTTTTTTGTTTTTTTGTTTTGTTTTGTTTTTTAAACTGAACTTTGTAACAGGAGAAATTCTCTCACAAGGAGAGAGTGTTCCTGAGCCAAGTTTAGGCAGAGGAAAATTTTTCCAGCATGTCAGGAACGAAGCTGATGTTCCATTAAGAAAAAAAAATGTGCTAAGGGAAAGAGTAAGGGGGAAAGGGGCACCAGAATTTAGACGGAGCTTTAAATTCCAGACAGGGCACCATTGAGAGCCCCCAGGAAGTTCCCCTCTGAAGGGAGACTGCAGCCCATTTCTCCCTGGAGCTCTCAGCCCCAGTGGACATTTCCTGTTCTGCCTCTGGAAATTCAAGCCAAAAATTACAAAACATCCTTTTCCCTCTGACCAAGTGCTTGGTTCGGAGACCATCCCCTTCCCACGTCGGTGATCTCAGTGCCTGCCCTCCCCTTCCTTCCGCGGAACCCCTCCCTGAGCAGCAGCAAGCGCGCTGGCTTCCCAAGGAGAGATGATGGATCCGTGGTAGCAGGTGGTGCAAACGGCGGCGAGAAACGACCCTGGGGACCCCAGTCCGAGAGGTAGGCACAGGGGACTGGACATTCTTCCGATCGTTTGACATTTATTGCGCAAAAGGAGGACTTGTCCTTTAAGCCTTGGGCGGGGGCATTCTCTTGCCCACGGGTGTGTGTGATGGGTGGGCGGACTGTCAGGTATAAGGTCAGACATTTCTTTTCCCTCTCTTTCCAAATGGCACTTTAACTCTTGGGCTCCTGGAAGCACACGTTTTGTTTGAGTTCTGGTATGGAAAGTGTTGTGGCAGAATTCTGAGAGTTCCCCCAATTCTGGGGTGGTTTTTTGTTTTTGAGTCTCTGGAATGTCAAGGAGCTCTCCTAAATACCTTCAGCTCTGGGGAGACTGACGAAGAAATGAGTGAAGTGCCAGGACCGGGCCCATGTGTCCTGCCGGCTCCCGGGGCTCTCTCCTTCCCTCCCCCTCCCACCCATGGGCACACTCTGGAGTTGCCCCTCCAGGCGTGGGGATGTGGCACGAGGGCCCTGGAGCACCAGTGCTGGGCGATTCCGAGCAGAGCCCAGGTGCAGTTCGAGACCCAGGTGACCGTGGCAGAGGTAAGCCGTCCAGCCGGGAGGCTGCGAGGGGCCCTTGGCTTTGTTAGGGACGCGCTCCCGGCAGTCAGTGGCTGGAAGGCTAGCCTTGGCACCACACTTGCTGACATTGGACCGACACCGACAACTCAGCATGGCTTCTGCACAAGGAGACTCAAAAATTTAGGAAGCAGTCCTAAATGAGGCATTTCAGATGCCCTTCGTTTGAGCTCCTGTGGCTTTTACTTACCTCTACCACACACACAGCTCCTTAGCCACACGCATACTGCCTTGCGCTGTTCTCTTCACAGGCCAGATCAATGAGACGGTGAATTGAACAAACTCATCATAACCTATTAGGGATCCCAAGACAGCAACGAACTCTTGTTGGGCACTGGCTGTGTGCCAGCCACCATTCTAAGGGTGGTAGGCGTCATCGCCATCATCCTCATTTACAGATGAGGACGCTGATGCCGGAGAAACAACTGGTCCATGGCAGAGATGGGGCCTGCACTGAGGTAGCCTCAGTCTCAAGTCCCGGCTGCCCTGCTCTGAAAACAGGCAGCAATGGTTCCAGCATTGCCTGGCTGGTTGGCTCTGGACAAGTTAAATGTCCTCAGCCTCAGTCTCCTCATCTGTAAAATGGGATAGTTATAACCCCACCCCACCGAGGTGTTGTGAAAGGTAAGTTAGTTTTAAAAGATTATTTTACTGAAGCAAGTGAACAAGGTGAGCAAGCTCTTCCCCGTCCCTTTAGTGTGTGGTATAAATGTAGAAGGATCTCGTGCAACTGCAAAGCCTGAAGGTTCTGTAGGAGCTAGCAAGAATGCCCTGTTGGGACTTGACCTTCCATGAGGGACGTCGGAGTTTACTTGCCAGCCAGTGCAGGACTGCAGCTGCCAGCTCACTGGACTCCAAGCTCCCTAAGGGCAGGGTTCATGTAGTATATGTATTTGTTTCTCTTAAGAAACGCTTCTCAAACTGTGGTCTGAGGACATCATTGCTGTTTAGAAGGGACACAGGGTCCTATTGGGGGAGGAGTTCAACCAGGAGCCTGCAAGTGCTCCAGGAGCCTCCTCTTCCCACTCCCAACAAAGCAGCTCTTTACTGACTTATATGTTGGGGTGCCCAGTTGAAAGAAAGTTTTGAAAACAGTCTCAGAACTGCTAAGCTGGAAAGAGTAACGTGTCTGGGCTGAAGGTGACTGCTTCTGGAATGGAGTTGATTCACAGCGGGATTTCTAGCTCCCCTGTCTAAGCACTCACTTGGCCCCCCTATTCCCTCCTACTTCGTGGTCATCTCCTGCCCCGGGACACCCAGTGGAGCTGTGTGCCAGCCAGGTGTGGGAATGAGCCCTTCCATCTCAGGCAGCCTGTCCTCACGTGCAGGGACAGGCAAGGGGCAGAGCCCCGGAGAGCCTGGCTTACAAGCTGGCCGCTCTCTGAGTCTTTTCTGAATGTGCCCTTCTCAACTCTGCTCACAGTTACGGACTGCATGATCAATAATCAGAATAGCTGTTATTGATCTTCTGTAATGATAACAGCTTACTGATTGAGCCAGGCACTCTGCTGAGCACATTACAAGGATTAGCTCATGTAATCCTCACAAAGGCATGTTGCCCACTCTGCGGATAGGGCATCTAAAGGTAGAGACATGAATTGACTTGCTCAAGGGCACCCAGCCAGTTACTACTGATAGTGGGTTTGGAGCCCCATCCTCTGAGTCTGAGCCCCAGTGCCTCGAATATTTTTGCAGCCCTGTTTGACAGAGATAAGAGGGATATTGTGGTGAGTGTGTTTTGTTCATAGTTTTGGCAAAGGATGCCCCAGAGAAAAGGCTGGAAGGAACAGAGTGACAGGGTCAGGACAGAATGTTCCATGGAAGGAAGGGTGCTTCTGTGAAAGAGTGGAGTCAGGAGTTTTGTTCAAGCAGTATCCCCGATAAACGTTGCCTCTTCTCTCAGAGGTGCTATGGTTTAGTGGGAAAGCAGCTCTGTAGCCAGACCCCTTGGGTTCCAATCCCAGTTCTGTCACGTATTAGCTACGTCATCGTAGGCAAATTATCCAAGTTATGCTATCCCATGTAGAGGGACGATAATGACAGTATCTCTCTCACGGAGATATTATTACGATAAAATGAATTAGTCCACAGAAAGCATTTAGAACTGTGTCTGGCACATAGTAAACACTCATGAATTATATTTTTATGTGTAAAAGAGGTTGTTGGATTAACCTTAGGTAGTTCGGCAGCCATCTGGAAATAAGTAACTGCTGTTCGAGACTATAAAATGGACACTAGCGATTTCACCTGTGAGCTCGGGGGAGAGGGTTGTTCCTGGACCCCAGCGAGAAAGGACCAGGGTCCCTGAGAGACGGCTTAGGGACCTATGAGAAAGAGCTGAGATGTTCTCCCAGAGATTAAAGAGGTAGAACTGAAACAACTAGTCTTTAGGGTCGCTTTGTCAAATTGGACCCTTGGATGAAATGAGGTATAATCTATTTACCTTTGAAGTTATGGAAATTAGTCCCACCTCCGACTTATTGTTATTTCAAAAACAAATTTGTTTGTTTTTTCAGTGAGTAAATGCCATCGGCTGAACCACTTGTATTTTTGGAAGGATGACTTCTGAGATATAAAATTTAAGAGCTAAATATAGCAGATAAAAAAACCAGTAAGGAGATCATGAATTACAAAAGAATTTTGTGGCTTTTTCAAAGAACAAATCTGTGAGCCTAGCTTAAGTCTAGATTAAATTTGCAATGATTCTGAAAGTTATGCCCATCAGTTTGCTAGACTTTACTGGAAGTAAAAGCAGGCAAGAAATACATTAATAATTGACATTTATTGAGCACTTACTAGGAGCCAGGCCTTGTGCTAAGTGCTTCATATGCATTTTCTCATTTGTTTAATCCTCAAAACTGCACATCGAGTGACAACTCTTATTATCCCCAGTTTACAAATGAGGAACCCGAGGTCTAGAGGAGGAAACAATATGCACAAACACATACAGCTGGTAAGCGCTAGGGTCGGCGCTAACTCAGGACTGTCTGGTTTGCCTGTGGGTGCTTAAAGCTTACAGTATGGTTGTAGTAGATCTAATCCTCCCTGACTTAGTCCATTTCTGTCTGTTTGAAATGTGCCATGTTTAGAAGAGGATGGAGGGAGCAGAACACCCACAGTATGAGGTCTGAGTGCAGCACTCAGGCATTTTGGAGAACAGGGGGCAGATGATAAAAAGGGTGCCTGATATGGGGTGGGGGGGTTGGCGGGAGGGCCCGGTGCACCTGCATCTAAGCAAGCATATTGTCAGGCAGGGCCCGGTGTGGGTAAACCTGTGGCGCGGATTGCCATCTTAACCTGTCTCCAGGCTCTCCCAGAGTCCTGGTGTCCAGGGATTCCTCCCTCCTCTTCTGCAAGGATCTCTGTCACTTTCTGACAAGACAGAGAAGGTCCCAGCTGCAGCCTCCCACTGAGCCCTGCTCTGCACCTAACACCGTCAGTGCCCTGTATCTAAAATTAATCCTAGTTCTTGTCCATCAGAATTCCCTTTGGCCAGTGCTTGACTGTTAGCAAACCACTGGGAAGTGATTAATAAATGAATTGATATGCAGGTTTGGCTCTAGTGGGAGACTTAGATTTCGCGGTGGCAATGGATAGGGGAAGCATTTTGGAAGAGGGAGACCCCCCCAGGCACCCCCTAACCACATTCCACGGTTGTACTCTACCCCATCGCTGGAAAGGCAAGCTCCTTTCTGAGGGTCTGAGGTCCACAGTGCAAGCTTCCCTTGTGTGTGTTTTTTTTAATTCAATTAGCCAACATATAAGTACATCATTGGTTTCAGATGTAGCGTTCAATAATTTATCAGTTGCGTATAATACCCGGTGCTCATCATATCACGTGCCCTCCTTTATGCCCTTCACCCAGTTACCCCATCCCCCACCCACCTCCCCTCCAGCAACCCTCAGTTTGTTTCCTAGAGTTAAGAGTCTCCCATGGTTTGTCTCCCTCTCTGATGACTTCCCATTCCGTTTTCCCTCCCTTCCCCTATGGTCCTCTGTGCTGTTTCTTATCTCTTGTTTTCTTGATAGAGAAGCTGCTTATCTGAATTTTCAGAAAACATTTATAGCACCGACTCAACAGGGACAGCTGTAGGCAGTGGTGTGAAGTGGGTGATGCCATCCCTCAGTGCCCAGGGCCCTCTCTCTCTGTCCTTTTGTCCTTCCTGCCCCCCCCCCCGCTTCCACCCACCTTCTCGGTTTCTCACACGCAGACTCCTCTTCTTTCCTCATCTCCAATAGGACCTTGGGGCCCTTAACTCACTGAGCAACCTTAAAGCACACATTTCCCAAATGTGGTTGTGTGTACAAAGAGGGTCAAATTGTTTTGTTGAGAACAAAATGGAATTTAGGAATCAGCAGTTTGGGGAGGGTTTCTAAGGATTTAGGGATAGAGGTCCTTGTTAGGCCCCCCACCGCCAAGTCATATACTTATAAACGAGTGCTCATGTGGGGCCCGTCAGGAGTTATGGAAGGTCCTAGTTAATGATGACGGGTGGGGCTAGGGGCAGGGAGGAAATCTGTTGTTTATCCCAGGCCACCCAAGGTATATGGGGATTGGGGGGGAGGGGCAGGTAGTTCACATCTTCTGGAGGCCTGGAGGGCTCATAAAGATATTCTCTTCCTTTGCTTCATCCTCCATTTTGAAAAAGAGGTTCCAAAGAGACAGAAGCAGACAGGAGAAGTTGAAAAGGCAGGCATAATACAGAACAAAATGTCTCAAGGCAGCAGGGGAAGGCTCGATGTATGTTCATTGTTCAGTGTGGGGCTCTCCTGGACCCTTGGAACTTTCCATAGTTTGACTCTCTGGCTAATTATTACCATCTGTGTGGTTGCTGGCAGCCACCCCTCTACTGGGCCTGCCAGTGGAGTTGCCGGGCCAGCCCGAGGGCCGAGGGCTGCACCAGCTGCTGCCCAGCTGCTGAGGCCCCCCAGAGTTTTCTTGAGGAACGAGCAGACGTGCCCACTGACCAGCGTCCTGGCCGTTGGGTGAGTGGCTTGCTCCTCACATCACGCCGTTGGCTGTCCAGGGCCCGGTCTGGTTTTCTAGGCCCCCGTTCCCTTTTCCAGCATGCCTGTGACATGTCCACGTTGAGGGAGCACAGCCTGCTCCTTTCCTCGGAGTAGCTCCATAACCAGTGTGCGCTGCACACCCTCCCATGGGTGCAGAGATACGTCATGGAAAAGAGAGGTCTGTTTATGTTTTCGTAAGTAAACAGCTGTCAGGACTCTCGACACGGGTCAGCCTCAGCCTGGGAAGGCATTTAGTCTGCTTCTCAAATCCTGAGCATTCGAGCTGAAAGGGATCTTAAAGACTTTCTAGTCTAATGCCTTCATTTTACAGATGAGGAGAAGGAAGCCTAGGGAAGTAGGGACTTGCCCAAGGCCACAGAGCTAGGATCCAGGGGGCCCTCTGTCTCACAAAGCCCATCTGTTATGTGGACGGTCTTGAGAAGGGAGTGAAGTTAAATGGGTGCCAGATATTTCCATTTGCCCTTATAAATCCACTCTCCACTCTTCGCCACTCTTCTCTGTGTCCAGGAGGCTGACCTGGATGGCTCCCTTGCATTTGTGACCAGAGGCCACTAGCAGGAAATCAGAGCCACGGAAGAGAGTGATATGAGGTGCTTATTCTCCCTGCTCCTCTGCGGCGGGCCAAATGTGTCCCCTGACTGCAGGCCACAGCTCCTGTCAGACGGCCGTCTGTCCCCACACAGCTTCTGTCCCCCTAACCCTTGAGGCCTGGGGTGGTGCCGGAGTCTCCCCCACCGGTCAGCTCTGTGAAACGGACACTCTTTGAGGTCTCTCAAACTCTACTCAGACCTTCGTCTACAGTCCCTTGATCAAACACTCAAATTGGAGAGGGTCCTGACTGATACACGTGGGTGGCTTTATTCATTACGGAATGAAAAATCTATATGAAAGGAAGGTGAAATTTAGGAAGATGGTGTATGAGTTTCTTGTGGCTGCTACAACAAATGACCACATATTCAGTGGCTTCAAACAGCAGAAATGTATTCTTTCACTGGTCTGGAGATCAGAAGTCCAGAATCAGTGTCACTGGGCAGAAATCGAGGTCTCAACAGGGCCATGCTCCTCCAAAGGCTGTAGGAGAGAATCTGCGCCTCGACTTCTTCAGCTTCTGGTGGCTGCCACTATTCCACAGCTTGTGGGCACATCACTTCAGTATCTGCCTCTGTGGTCGCATTGCCTGTTCCTCTTCTGTGTGTGAAATCTTCCTCTTCGTCCCTTTGATAAGGACTCTTGTGATTGCATTCAGGGCCCACCCAGATAATCCAAGATAATCTCTCCGTTTCAAGATCCTTAATTCCATTTGCCAATAAAATAACATTTTTCTAAGTAAGGTCACATTTATAGGTTCCAGGGAGTGGGACCTGATATCTTTGGGGTCATTGTTCAGCTTACTACAGAGAGTGACAGAGGTACTGATGGATCCCTTCAGAACAATTTTATTTTAAGATTTTATTTATTTATTTATTTACTTATTTGAGAGAGAGTGAGCAAGCAAGAGAGACAGAGAGAGAACAAGCAGGAGGGAGGGGCAGAGGGAGAAGCAGACTCCCCACTGAGCAGGGAGCCCGACGTGGGGCTCGATCCCAGGACCCTGGGATCATGACCTGAGCTGAAGTCAGATGCTTAACCCACTGAGCCATCCAGGAGCCCCTATTTTTGCATTTCACATTTAGGTCTGTGATCGAATTTGAATTAATTCTGTGAAGGGTATAAGGTCCAGTTGTTCCAGCACCATATGTCGAAAACACTATCTTTTTTGTTTGCTTGTTTGTTTTGTGTGTGTGTCTATTTTTTTTTAGATTTTAACTATTTTATTGGGTTAATGTATTTTATTTTATTTTTTAATTTTTTATTAACATATAATGTATTATTTGTTTCAGGGGTATAGGTCTGTGATTCATCAGTCTTACACAATTCACAGTGCTCACCATAGTACATACCCTCCCCAGTGTCCATCACCCAGCCACCCCATCCCTCCCACCCCCTCCACTCCAGCAACCCTCAGTTTGTTTCCTGAGATTTAGAGTCTCTTAATGGCTTGTCTCCCTCTCTGGTTTCGTCTTGTTTCATTTTTCCCTCCTTTCCCCTATGATCCTCTGTCTTGTTTCTCAAAATCCTCATATCAGTGAGATTATATGATACTTATCTTCATCTGATTGACTTATTTCGCTTAGCATGATACCCTCTAGTTCCATCCACATCATTGCAAATGGCAAGATTTCATTTTTTTGAGGCTGCATAATATTCCATTGTATATATATATATACACAACATCTTCTTTATGCATTCATCTGTTGATGGACATCTTGGCTCTTTCCATAGTTTGGCTATTGTGGACATTGCTGCTACAAACATTGGGGTGCACGTGCCCCTCCAGATCACTACATTTGTATCTTTGGGGTAAACACCCAGTAGAGCAATTGCTGGGTCATAGGGTAGCTCTATTTTCAACTTTTTGAGGAAA
>NC_138370.1:29486823-29546590 GCF_054177405.1 Leptonychotes weddellii
GAATTCCTATATGAGTTCTAGCAGTTTTGGGGTGGAGTCTTTTGGGTTTTCCACATAAAGTATCATATCATCTGCAAAGAGTGAGAGTTTGACTTCTTCTTTGCCAATTTGGATGCCTTTTATTTCTTTTTGTTGGAAAAGACTATCTTTGCTCCATTGTCTTGCCTTTGCTCCTTTGACTGAATGTATATGGGTCTATTTGTAGATGGGTCTATTTCTGTGCTCTCTGTTCTGTTCCATTGATTTATTTGTCCATTCTTTCACCAGTACCACACTGTCTTGAGTACTGTAGCTTTATAGTAAGTCTTGAAGTTGGGTAGTGTCAGTCCTACAATTTAGTTCCTGTCCTTCAAAATTGTGTTGGCCATTCTGGGTCTTTTGCCTCTCCATCTAAACTTTAGAATCAATTTCTCAATATCCAAATTATTTCCATGGTGGTTCTGCTTATGAATCTCTGTTCTGGTAAGCAATGACTTTCTGTACTCACCTGTCGGTCTCTCCAATCTTGGGTGGAGTGGTTTGTCTGATGTCATTCCCTCTCCTACAGATCCAAGAAGAGTTGTTGATTTTTCAGTCTGTTCAGCTTTTTACTTGCTGTTAGGACAGAGTAGTAACTTTCAAGCCCTTTATATGCAGTACCAGAAACCTCCAGAAAAAATCTGATGGCATGCATTTATTGATACCTCTATGTTTGACAAAAGCATTGCTCAATCATTGGGAGACACATATTGCTGAAGATGCCTTTCAGCCCCTAGACTCTAATTCCCTTATCTTTGGGCCTGACTGCTGGATATCACTGTGACATTCCCTTGTGTCGTCAGCAGGCAAAACTTTGTGGGAAACAAAATGGTGGCAGATGTGATGGGGACACACAAGTTGTGGAAAGGCTCAGCCTAGGGACATTTAGTATGTGGAAGTCATTTGACTCAAGGAGTTAAAACCTAGAGCACAAAAACTGAAAGAATTTACCTACCTCCATCACCTTCTTTCACAGATGAGGAAAATGAGACCTGGAGAGAATTTCCCTACCCACAGCTGGCGAATGACAGATCCAGGACTAAACTAGAGGTCATAGGACTCAGTCTAAGGACTTCTCCACTATGCCACCCTCTCACCTTCTGCTCACATTTTCTCACCAACTGCCCTCCTTCTGGGCAATCTTTGAGTATTCTTTGTAGGATTTCTACCGAGTCATTTGCTCGAAGTTGGTTGGCAGCAGGAATGAACTAAATATTGAGTCTGTTATGACACAGAATAAGAAAACAATGCTAAGAATTGTGGCTGAGATCAGTGCTATTCAGAGAGGCAGTCCACAACAAGATGAAGAGCTGGTGTCAGACTAGAAACCAACACACAGCTTCCTTCATTGAGAAGGTCTTGCTGTGAAAAACAAACCAGCTGAACTGAACAGTGTCCTTAGTGATGTGGGCGGTTTACAGTCTGCTACAAGCTCCTTATCTCATCACAGACCAGTGTGATGACCACTGGCAGAGGACAGCAGTAAAAGCATGGCTTCACTGCTGCTTAAGCCAACCTATCCCCCAAATAGGTCATGTTGATGGACAAAGACATCAGAGAAGGCAATAGTTCTTTTGTCCAGAATGTATTTCATCGGTAGAGTCCAGATCTGGGGCCATTTTTAAGGGGGATAATGACATTCCAGACATCATCCAACAATGCCTGACTTATAGAGCATAAATTTTGTGCGGATAAAAGAGAAGCTGTTTTAAAAGTGCTTACTTACCACAGCGCACAGTATATGATAAAGCACTACATAAATAAATAAATAAATAAATAAATAATTTTATTACTACCGTATCATCATCCGGTACCAGAGGCCTATGTTAAGTGAGAAACATGTGAAGAATCTAGAGGTTTCCAGCTTGAAGTAAAGAAAACTTGGAGGCATGCAAGTCCATATGTTCAAAGAACTATCATGTCGAAGAAAGCAGACCAATTTTTTCATTTGTTCATTCAACTAATAAATCTCCTTGAGTGTTCTCTGTATTTCCAGACTGTTTTCTAGGTACTTGCGAAGATTGCTGTGGGCAAGAATAATGAGGTTCTGGGCCTCATGTGTGGGGGTGGTTATAAGACGATACATAAAAATAAAAAAAATTTCAGAAGAAATCAAGACAAGATAAGACAATAGGGTTGGGGATTAGGAGATGCCTCTTCAGACTGAGTAGTTGGAAGCACCCTCACTGAGGTGGTGATGTTTGAGTTGAGTCCTGAATGACAATAAAGGCAGCCACATGAAGATCTAGGGTAGGAGGGATTACAGGCAGAGGATCATCAAACATCACTCAAGGTGGTAAAGACTCTTGGCAGGCAGATGTTAGCTAAATATAAGAAAGTTAGTTTTAACGATATAAGGGAGTGTTTTTAAAAACAACCTTTTCAGGGCACCTGGGTGGCTCAGTCATTAAGTGTCTGCCTTCAGCTCAGGTCATGATCCCAGGGTCCTGGGATCGAGCCCCGCATCGGGCTCTCTGCTCGGCAGGAAGCCTGCTTCTCCCTCTCCCACTCCCTATGCTGGTGTTCCCACTCTGTCTGTGTCTCTCTCTGTCAAATAAATAAATAAAATCTTAAAAAAAAAAAAACAACCTTTTCATTTTACAACAGTTTTAGATTTACAGAAAAATTATGAAGATAGTATAGAGTGTTCCAACATAACCCACATACAGAATCCCCTGTAATTAACATTTAATATTTGTGTGGTACATATATCACAATTAATGAACCAATATTGATACATTATTATTAACTGAAGTCCATACTTTATTTAATTTCTTTAGTTTTTACCTAATGTCCTCTTTCTGTTCCAGATCCCACCCTGGGTGCCTTATTGCATTTAGTAGTTATAACTCCTCTGGTTACTTTTAGTTTGACAGTTTCTCAGATTTCCTTGTTTTTGACAACCCGGAAAGTTTTGAGGACCGTTGATCCTGTATTTTGTAAAATGTCTCAATTGGAATTTGTTTTATGTTGTTCTCACGATTATACTGTGGTTATGGGTTCTTAGAAGGAAAACCACAGAAGTAAAGTACTGTTTCCTTGCATCATATCAAGGATACATACTGTCTGGGATGCCTGGGTGGCTCAGTTGGTTAAGCGTCTGCCTTCAGCTCAGGTCATGACCCCAGGGTCCTGGGATCGAGTCCTGCATCAGCTCCTTGCTCAGCGGGAAGCCTGCTTCTCCCTCTGCCTGCCGCTCCCCCTGCTTGTGCGCTCACTCTCTCTCTCTCTGGCAAATAAATAAATAAATAAAATCTTTAAAAAAAAAAAAAGGACACATACTGTCAACATGACTTATCACGACTGGTGTTTACCTTGATCACATGGCTGAAGCAGTGTTTGTCGGATTTCTCCACTGTAAAGTGACTCTTTTTTCCTCTTTCCATACGGTACTCTTTGGAAGGAAGCCACTATGCACCACCCATGCTTAAGGAGTGGAGAGTTAAGCATTCCCTCATTGAGAGTGGAGTATCTACACAAGTTATTTGGAATTTTTCTTCATGGAACATTTGTCTCTTCATTTATTTATTTGTTAAATCATTTACTTATATTGTAGAAACTTATGTGTAATTATTTCATACTTCAGGTTATAATCCAACACTAATTTGTTATTTCATTTCTCAACTTGTTCCAACTTTGGCCATCGGGAACTCTTTCAGTTGGCTTCTGTGTCCCTATGTTATACCTCTATCAGTGTGGGTTTTGGTGTTGTGTTTGTTTCTTTCTTGAGCACTTTTTTACTTTCTGGCACTGTATGAAGCTCCAGGATCACCTTGTATATTTCTTGCCCCAGTCCTAGAATCACCCATTTCTCCAAGTAGTCCTGGTTCCTTTTATTGGAGAAAGGAATTGAAAACCAAGCTCTGGGTGCTATACATGCTTATTGCTACTGAGGGGCTGTTGATTTTATGCCCTGTCAGCTGATAGAGCAAGATATATGTGTGTATACTAACCTGGGTATATACACATATTTATAAATATTTCTATATGTAACCATCTGAATCTTTATGGAACAAAACATGGATTCATATTGATGTCTCCAACTCTGATTTATTACCACATGGCTCCTTCTAGACCTCCCTTTGCTTACCTGTAACTTCTCACTTCAGCCAAGAAAGCTGGCTCCCACCATCTGCCATCCATTTACTTCATCGTTCAATTGCAATATACATGTATAGTGTTATTAGAATTGTGAACGTGTGCTCCTGTGGGAAACAACTTTATCAGCCAGAATACAGTGCTCATGTGTAGTTTAATGGCCATTAGTCTTACAGACTCCACCTGTTCCCAGAGTTACTTAGGTCAGCACCTTTCCCCCCAACCCCTTCAAGTACAGGTGTTTCGTATATTTGTAATACAGTTAGATTGTTTTGTTAGTCTGCATTCCATCCTGGAATCCCCTCACCTCCTAAGTGATTCTTCTTTAATGCATATACATTAAGGTTCACTTTTTGTGCTGTAAAATTCTATGGGTTTGACAAACGTGTAGTGTCATGTTTCCACTGTTACAGTATCGTAAAGAATAGTTTATGCCCAGGCTGGCTCAGTCAGTAGAGCATGCAACTCTTAGTTTCAGGGTCATGAGTTTAAGCCCCACGTTGTGGGTAGAGTTTACTTAATTAAAAAAAAAAAATATATATATATATATATAAAAGGAATAGCTCATGCTCTAAAAAAAATCCCCTGTGCTTCATGTATTAAGGCTTACTGAGGTGTAACACTTGGACAGGAGAGAAAGCAAGATTGGGCAGGAGAGCCTTCAGACTGTAGTTCTGACTAAGTCTCTGCCAGGCCAATGAAGAGCTCCAAAGCAAACATTATCCACTAAGAGGAGTGCCCTGTTGGGCAGAAATGGTCAGGTCTTTATGCCACCACTTTGCTCAGCCTTTGGCTGGGGACTCCCAGAGAAGATTGAAAAGCTGAGGCGGACCCTGAAGGCACTAACAGCTGGAGGTTATCAGTTAACCACATTCCTTGAAGCTGGGTTGCTAAGTCCTTTCTTGGAAAGGGATCTGAGTGCTGCAATTCTTCGCCTGCCAAAAATATCTCTGAATATTGCAAGCAGAGGTTGGCTGACCATTGGTCACAATTCTCAATCAGAGGAATTCTGAATCAGTTGGGATTTGGAATCAGATGATCCCGTTGGCCGCTTTTAGCTCTTCGGCCCTATGACTGTCCTCAGTATGCTTTGACCAGGCAATCCAGGTATTATGTTTCTCACATTCATTCCACTTTGCTCAAGCCTCTGTTTCCCTTCTTGCAATGACCATCTCATGCCCTGTTCAGTCCTTGTGGTAGGATCAGTCCCTTCCTCCCAGGGACTATTCATGGAGGGGCAGAGGACCCAAATGATGGAGTCTATAGCTTCCACTTATGCCGCCCACACCTTTTGGATCCCAGATGCTCAAAAAAATGGTTATAGTATCAATAGCCATGTGGATCACGGAGTTGAATACAGATAAAAAATAACTTGTGAGCCCAGGAAGAAAGTTGAAAAATTCAAAACTAAGGCTACCCAAAGCAAATCCTGGTCTGATACCACCCCTCCCTGGAGCACGGAAAAAGGTCGACAGGAGCACTCCCTGCTGATCAGTGCACATACTACATCTGGTAAGGTGTCATATTTTTATTTTCTTCCATCCTAACTCCCATGGGTAGCCCTGGATTTTCACCTGCAGGTTCAGAATCATTGCAGTGCAATTCTGGTCTTTCTCTGTTGGAATGTGGAAGACTTTGAGACTGCCTGAGGAAAGGGTGGCTCTGAGGTTTGGTTCCACCTGCTCTTAATCTTTGTATTTATCTTGCTTATGGTGAAAAGCCTGTTTTATTCTTGTAACTTGGCAGCTCTGGCTGGCTCACAAATGTCCTAAGGTAAATAATTAAGGTCCCGACATGCCCTCTAAGGACAGTCTTATCTTCTAAGCCAAAAAACATTTTATATTTACTTTGTCTGTCTTTAGAGATTTCCTTTGAATGTTTGCTTCTGCTTTGCAACATTCTTAGGCTCCACACAGCCTGCTGATTTGCCCAGCCAGAAAACAATAGTGTTTTGTTTTGTTTTTATATTTATGCTGCTATTTTGATTCAATGAACCATCATACTGATTTTTTAATTCCAAATTTAATGCTCGCAAGTTTGAGCACTTCCTTGAACCCAGCCCTCAGGACTCTTGCCAACTTTCTGTTTTTTCTACCTGCTTTTTCATTTCTTGGTGCAATGACTAACGTTGGAGCCTGCTGGGTCAGAGAGTAGAAATACAATATACTCTCCCTATTCTCCAACCCTCAGCACCAGGCAGTGGGTTGGAATCCATGTTTAAGCACCAAAGGTTGGGGCGCCTGGCTGGTTCTGTCGGTAGAGCATGCAACTCTTGACCTCAGGGTTGTGAGCTTGAGCCCCATGTTAGATGTAGAGATTACTTAAAAATAAATACCCAAAGGTTGCTCCAGGTCTCCACCCCTGAGTTAGATGAGACCCAAAAAAGTACCAAGAGTTAATGTTCCAAGAAGACACTTGAGGTTACTGAGGATGTTTGAATTATAGGCAGGTTCTGTCTCTGAAGACAAGGCTAGGGCACAAAAAATATCCTGCTTTAAAAACAAAATCAATAGAAATCAATCAATCAATCAATCAGCAGAAAGCACACAAAAGATATAGTCCCGGAACCATTATGTAGGAATAGAAATGACAAGTAAATGAAATAAAAAACCAAAGAAGTTTTGTTGTTGTTGTTTTAAATGCTTTCATTGCTCTCCTGGAGAATACAGACTGAAATTGTGGACTTGGCAGCCGTTCCCACAGTAGGAGGGCAGAATCACAGGTCTGAAGCACAAACTTTCTTCTGGAAACTGCCCACTTATTATGGATGACGGTTGTATCACCTTAAATGAGGGGAACAAAGACTGTGTGTGTGGGTGTGTGTGTGCGCGCCAGAAGTCAGCTTCACTAGCACAAAGTGTAAGACAACAGTCATACACAGAGTGGTGGAACCGTAGAGGAATTTCTGAGAATTAGCCTTAGGCAGAAGGCGTTTGGCTGGAAACTTGCACTGAAAACCTACCTTGTAAATAAGCATGTGACTTTCACCTGACTTAATTTTTTTCAGTCCTAAGGGCTCCAGTCAGAGCAAAGGTCCTGGTCTGGGTTGCTGGCATGTTCACTCTTCAGGGTAAACTGAGAATAAATTCAAAGACAAATCACCAAAGGTAATTTCTTTCTTTGACACTGAGTATAACTGGGATGGTTTTTAAAGTAAAATGTTCGTATTTTCTAATCAAAGTAATAGATATGTAATCTTTGTATTTGGATTAAGTGTGAATGAAGGAAGTAAGAAGGGAGGAAAGAACAGAGGGCTGGGCGGGGTGGGGAAATCTGAGTCCTGGTTGCAGCTTTGGCACTCTGTAACCCTGGGCAAGTCTCAAGTGTGTCAGGGCCTCGGTTCACTCATATTAATAAAAGAAGCTGGAACTAGATGACCTCTTAGGTCCTTTCCAGCTCTTTTCTAGAAATCAGTCTCTTAGTTTTGACTTTTTGTTGAATTTAGGCAGCGCCATGACAATAATGTGAGGCGGAATTAGGGTCAACAGGGTCATTGTGAGGCTGACGGCTGGTCTCAGGCAACTCTCAAGTTCTGCAACACTTTTGCCAAGATGAATTCAGAGTAAGATAGACATCAAGGTAGGTGTCTGGGTGTATCTGCTGAATGAATGAGTGAATGAATGAATGAATGAATGCATAAATGAACGAATCACTCAGGGCAGGACTGAGGGAGAAGAGAATGGAAACATTCAATTGGAGAAAGTTTATTTGGAATAGAGCATAGATTTGCATGGGTGGAATGATGGCTGGGGGTAGATTTTATGGACACATTCAGCAGGAACTATACTTCAGCCCTGGGATGTATTAGGGTTAGGGTTTTTTTTTTTTTTTTAAGATTTTATTTATTTATTTGAGAGAGTGAAAGAGATCAGGGGAGGAGCGAGGGAGGAGTACAAGCAGAAACCGCGCTGAGCGCGGAGCCCTTCTCGGAGCTCGATCTCACAACCCAGAGATCATGACTTGAGATGACACCAAGAATTGGACGCTTAAGCGACTGAGCCACCCAGGCGCCCCTAATTTATACACACTCTTTATCTAAAGAGTAGGTGGGATGATTGCTGGCAGGGTCACTCAGTAATACCATTCTTCTAGTACAGATGGTTCTACTACAAGATAATAGGACGTTTTTTCTCCGTAATTTAATGACCATAATATAATCAGGATTTGCTTTGGCTGAGTTTTTCAGAAATCCAAAATAATAGTGGTTAAGCAATATGTAAGTTTATTTTTTCTTTCACATAAAAGGTCTGTAGGGCAGACTTAGGGGCTCCATGGTGTCATGGATCCAGGCTCCTTCAACCTCAAGAAGTATGGCCGCATGAACTGAGCTATCCCATCTACATTCCAGCCGGCAGGGGAAAGAAAGAGCCAAAAAGGGCTCACCACCTATCTTAGTCTTTTTGGGCTGCTATAACAAAATACCACAGAATGTGTAGCTTATACATGTATTTCTCACAGTTTTGGAGGCTGAAAGTCCAAGATCAGTGTGCCAGCAAGGTGAGGGCTCTCTTCCAGGTTCATAGCCAGTGCTTTCTAGCTATTGTCCTCAAATGGGGGAAGGGGCAAGGAATCTCTCTGGAGCCTCTTTTATAAGGGCACCAATCTCATTCATGAGGGCTCCACCCTCATGATTTAAGCCCTCCCCAAATGTTCCATCTCCTAATACCATCACTCTTGGGGATTATTCAACACATGAATTTGAGGGAGACACAAACATTCAGCCCATAGTACCTCCCATTAATGATACTTCATATAAGTTGAACTTGGCACTTTTATTTTTATCCCATTGACCAAAACTTAGTTACATGGCCAGTCTGGGAAATGTAGCTATTATCCATAATAGCTAAAAGTCAGGATTTTTTTTGTTTGTTTTACTAAGAGAGAAGAGAAAAACAGATATTATGGAATATTAGTCTCTGTCACCTTAAGATATTACAGACTTAGTGCAATTATGCTTCCATTGCTCAATGCCCTTAAAATTGTCTTCAGGGCACATACCAAATTATTCTCAGTATTCTAGATGAGTCTTTATCCTGTGGAGGTGGATTTGATTTTTGAAACTGGGGTCACTCAGGACAACTGTGATGAGAAAGGTGGGTGATAAAGCTGAGCATTACCATCTCATAAAAATAATATACAGGCTTCTACCTCTGGATATTATGGACCATTCTGGGTATTTTGACCATTCTTGCAGAAAATAACTCTAAAACCTGGACATCATATATAAAGTGACTACCGTGTTCTGAAGGTACCGAAGAGGAAATGGAAGTAGATTCTGGTGTGGTATGAGCTTGAGTAATTTTGGTTGCTCTACCTTAAAGTTTATTATTCTTTCATTTAACACATCCATTTGGTAGTTAAGTCAATCTGTTGAATTTTTTTCAGAAATTGCACTTTTCATCTCTAGATGAAGAAGTACATTATTAACTTTAAATGGGCTATGGAAAGTTAAGGATGTATTTTATAATTTATAGGTCAACCGCTGAAATAAAAATGTAAACACTGTAGCTAAAAAGCCATCAATAAAACAAAAATGGAATAATTTATAAAATATTAAAGTAATATTTTTTAAAAGGCAGGAAATGGGAAATGGAGAAGTAAATGTCAGGAGAGAAAAGTAGAAAACAAAAATATAAAATGATAGAACCACGGCGCCTGGGTGGCTCAGTGAGTTAAGCACCTGCCTTTGGCTCAAGTCACGATCCCAGGGTCCTGGGGTCAAGCCCCGAGTTGGGCTCCCTGCTCAGCCAAGAGTCTGCTTCTCCCTCTGCCTGCCACTCTCCTGCTTGTACACTCTCTCTCTTTCTCTCTCTCTGTCAAATAAATAAAATCTTTAAAATAAAATGATAGAACCGAACCCAACCATATCAGTAATTACATTAAATGTTTATAACCTAAACACTCCAATCAAAAGACTAAAATTGATGATTATTTTTAAATGGATTAAAAAGCCAAATGTAACACCTCAGTGAAAAAGATATATATAGGGGTACCTAGGTGGCTCAGTCGATTGAGCATCTGCCCTCGGCTCAGGTCATGATCCCAGGGTCCTGGGATCGAGCCCCACATTGGGCTCCCTGCTCAGTGGGGAGTCTGCTTCTCCCTCTCCCTCTCTCTCTGTGTCAAATAAATAAATAAAATCATGTATATATATATGGCAAATAAACATATGAAAGATGTGCCACATCATGTGTCATCAGGAGTCTACAAATTAAAACAAAGGGATACGACTGCACACCTATTACAATGGCAAAGATTCAGAACACTAGTGACACTAAATACTGGTGAGGATGTGGATAACAGGAACTCTCATCCATTGCTGGTAGGAGTGCAAAATGGTACAGCCCCTTTGGAAGATAGTTTGGTGGTTTCTTACAAATAAACCATATGATCCAGCAATTACATTCCTTGGTATTTGCCCAAATTAGTTAAAAACTTTTGTACAAACAAAAATCTTCACATGATGTTTAAAGCAGCTTTATTCATAATTGCCAAAAATTCCCAAAATAACCAAGATGTCCTTTAGTAGGGGAATGGATAAACTGTGGTACATCCAGACAAGGAATATTATTCAGGGCTGAAAAGAATTGAGTTATCAAGCCACCAAAAAGACATGGAAGAAACTTAAATGCATATTACTAAATGAGACAAGCCAGTCTGAAAGGCTACATACTGTTTGATTCTATTATGACATTCTGGAGAAGGCAAAACTACAAAAACAGTAAAAAGATCTGATTGCCAGGGAATGGGGTGGGGGAGGATGAATAGGCAGAACACAGCAGGTTTTTAGAGGATTGACACTATTCTGTATGATACTACAGTGGTGGATACATGTTATTATATGTTTGTTAAAACTCATAGAATGTACAATCCCAAGTGTGAATCCTAATGTAAACTATGGGCTTCGGGTGGCGATGATGTCAGTGTTGGTTGTAACATATGTACCACTCTGGTGTGCGGTGTTGACACTGGGGACGGTGTGTGCGTTTGGGGGCAGGGGTACATGGGAACTCTCTATACTTTCTGCTCAGTATAACTGTGGACTGAAAACTGCTCTAAAAATTAATGTCTACTTAAAAAAACACATAGACATACTTTAAATATAAAGACAGAGATAGATCAAAAATAGATGGATAAAAAATGATATATCATGTAAAGAGTAAGCACAAGAAGGCTGGAGTGGCTATATTAGTAACAAACAAAATAGATTTCTAAACAAAATGTGTTACCAAAGATAAAGAAGGGCACTTCAGAATAATGAAAATTTTAGTTAGTCAAGGTGGCATGAAAATCGCAAATTTGCCAGCGCTCAATAACAGCTTCAAAATATATGAAGCAAAAATTGACAGAATTAAAGGAAGAAATATGTAATCAAAACTGGAGATTATAATGTCTCCCAAAAATTGATAGAGTAAACAAACAAAAATCAGCAAAGATAGAAAATGTTAACAATATTATCAACCACCTTGACCTAATTGATATTTATAGAACACTTCACCCAAGAACAGTAAAATGCACATTCTTTTCAAGTGTATATAATATGTTTACCAGGATAGACCATATTTTTTTTTTTAAGATTTTATTTATTTATTTGACAGAGAGAGAGAGTGAGAGAGAGCACACACAAGCAGGGAGAGGGCCAAAGGGAGAGGGAGAAGCAGGCTCCCTGCTGAGCAGGGAGCCCGATGCAGGGCTCGATCCCAGGATCCTGGGATCATGACCTGAGCCGAAGGCAGACGCCCAACCAACTGAGCCACCCAGGCGCCTTTAGACCATATTCTAGACCATAAATAAGTCTCAGTAAATTTTAAATTTGTTCTCTGACCATAATTAAATTAAATTAGAAACTAAGAACAGTGAGATAACTAGGAAAATGATAAATATTTGGAAACTAAACACTTTAAATATTCAATAGGTTGAAGAAGAAATTACAAGAGATTAGCAAATATTTTGTACTGAATGATAATAAAAATATAACGTATCAAAATTTGTGGGCTATGCTAGAGGGAAATAAGTTATAGCTTTGAATGCCTATAAGATAAAAGAAGAAAGCTCTCAAATCAATTTTCCACTTTTCCACCTAAGTTTCCACCTTTAAAAACTAGAAAAAGAAGCAAATTAAACCCAAAGCAATCAGAAGGAAGGAAATAATAAAGATAAGACAGAAATCAATGAAATAGAGAACAGGAAAAAAAAGGAAAATTAATAAAACCAAAAGCTGGTCATTTGAAAAAACTAATAAAATTGATAAATCTCCTTTCCGTGCCGATAGCGCTCCCGCAAACATGGTGAACGTTCCTAAAACCCGCCGGGCTTTCTGCAAGAAGTGTGGCAAGCACCAGCCCCACAAAGTGACACAGTACAAGAAGGGCAAAGATTCTCTTTATGCCCAAGGAAAGCGGCGTTATGACAGGAAGCAGAGTGGCTATGGTGGGCAGACTAAGCCGATTTTCTGGAAAAAGGCTAAAACTACAAAGAAGATTGTGCTGAGGCTTGAATGTGTTGAGCCCAATTGCAGATCTAAGAGAATGCTGGCTACTAAGAGATGCAAGCATTTTGAACTGGGAGGAGATAAGAAGAGAAAGGGCCAAGTGATCCAGTTCTAAGCTTCATATTTTTTTAATATTATGAAGACAATAAAATCTTGAGGTTATGTTCACTTCAAAAAAAAAAAATTGATAAATCTCAATCCCACCTGACCAAGAAAAAAAATAAGAAATTGCCATATCAGTAATGAAAGAGAGCACTCCATTACAGATCCTTCAGACATTAAAAGGAGAACACTCCATTATTATTTTTAAAATTTTTAAAAGACTTATTTAATATTTATTTGCGAGAGAGAGTGGGGGAGGGGTAAAGGGAGAGAATCTTCATGCAGACTTCCTGCTGAGCACAGAGTCTGACTCTGGGCTCAATCTCACTACCCATGAGATCATGACCTGAGCTGAAACCAAGAATCAGATGCCCAACCAACTGAGGTGCCACCCAGGCACCCCAAATACTCCATTATTATTAGTATGAGCATCTTTATGCCATTAAATGTGAACATTTAGGTGCAATGGACACATTCTGGGAAAGACATAAATTACAAAGCTGACTCAAGAAGAAACAGAATGCTTGAACAGCCTTCTGACAAAGAAATGAAATTTGGAATTTAAAAACATTCTGACAAAGAAAACTTCTGGCTCAGATGGCTTCACTGGTGAATTCTATCAAACATTTAAAGAAGAAATAATACCAATCCTACAAAAACTCTTCCAGAAAATAAAGGAGGAAGAAACACTTTCCAACTCATTTTATGATGTCAGTATTATCCTGATTCCAAAACCAGTTGAAAACATCTAAAGAAAAAAAACTACAGATTAATAGCCCTCATGAATATAAATGTAAAAGTCCTCAACAATATATTATCAAATCAAATCTAGCAGCATATAAAAAGATTATATGCTACAATCAAGGGGCAATGCAAGTTTGGCTTGACATCTAAAAATCAATCAGTGTAATTCAACAAATTAATAGAATATAGGAGGAAAATAATAGGAACATTTTAGTAAGTACAGAAATAGCATTTTTGAAATTCAATACCTTTTTATCATTAAAAAAAAACTCAGCAAATTATGAATAAAAGCAAACTTCCCAACATGGTTAAGGCATTCTACAAGAGATGACAGCTAATGTCATGCTACAATGTGAAGGATTCAGTGCTTGCCACCTAAGATCAGGGAAAAGGCTAAGATGTTAGCTCTAACCACTTTTCTTTAATATTGTATGGAAGTACCGAGCCAGTGCTAGGCCCTGGTATACAGAGTATACAGAGTATAAAGGAAGAAGTAAAACTGTCTTTATTTGCAAGTGACATACAGAAAACCCTAAGGAATCCACACACAAAAAACTATTAGAAGTAATAATGAACTTAGCAAGGTTGCAGGATAAAATATACAATAATCAATTTTATTTCTCCATTTAAAATAGCATAAAGGGGCACCTGGGTGGCTCAGTCAGTTAAGCATCTGCCTTTGGCTCCGGTCATGATCCCAGGGTCCTAGGATCAAGCCCCGCATGGGGCTCCCTGCTGAGTGGGGAGTCTGCTTCTCCTTCTCCCTTTGCCCCTCCTCACCGCTCGTGCTCTCTCTCTCAAATGGATAAATAGAATCTGTAAAAAATATTTAAACATAGCATAAACATTTAGGAATAAATTTAGCAAAAGATGTGCAAGACCTATAGGCTGAAAATGACAAAACATTATGGGAAATTCAAGATCTCCATAAATAGAGCTATGCCATGTTCATGGATCAGAAGTCTCAATGTTGTTAAACTAGCAGTCCTCCTCAAATTAGTCAATAGATTCAGTAAGTCAATAGATTCAATAAATTCAGACAAGGTTTTTTTTTAAAGAAATTTACAAATTGGGGTGCCTGGGTGGCTCAGTCATTAAACAACTGCCTTCGGCTCAGGTCATGATCCCAGGGTCCTGGAATCGATCCCCGCATTGGGTTCCCTGCTCTGCAGGAAGCCTGCTTCTCCTCTCCCACTCTCCCTGCTTGTGTTCCCTCTCTCACTGTGTCTCTCTCTGTCAAAAAATAAATAAAAAATCTTAAAAAAAAAAAAAAGAAATTTACAAATTTATTTTAAACCTTATATGAGAAGACAAAGAACCGAGAATAGCTAAAACTATTTAGAAAAAGAACAATATTGGAGCACTTATGCTACCTAATTTCAAGAAAAATATGTGGCTCTTGCAGTAACAATATGTGGCCTTTACTAACAATGTGTAGTAAACCTAATTTTATCCTTTTGGCTTATGAATTAGCATTTCAATAACTTCCCAAAAGGAAAGGTGGTGCAGCTCTGAGATAATAAGCATGTAATTTCCCAGGATGGCTACTATGAAGGGTAATACTCATTTGGCACGATTGCTGGGGGGAAAAAAATCCATGTTGAACATAAGCTTTGTGATCAAAACAGAACTGGGTTTAAATACTGGATATACCACTTACCTCTCTAAACCTCAGTTTCTTCCTCTTAAAATAGTGCACAGTGTAAAAATTAAGGAAATACAGCACAGAGACCAAACTCTGTGTTATAACTCTGGAGCTAACCTGCCTGGATTCTATTCCTAGCTCTGCTATTTTGTAGCTGTGTGGCCTTGGGCATGTTGAACCTTTCCATGCTTCACTTTACTCATTTGTAAATTGAGGATATTAAAGTGCCTATAAACACTGTAATGGACATTAAATGAATTAATAAATCTAAAGCACTTAGAACAATCTGGCATATAAAAAGTACTCAAAAAACTGTTAGCTACTGTTGTTATCATTTCCTTGTGTTATAAGGACGAAATGTGGTTACTTTCATCAACCACCAAGCAAAGCCCCCAGTATCTACTAAATGCTAGCTCTCATCCTTCTAGGGAGCCTAAGGAGCATTCTAGGGGTAGGGTTTGACACTGATGAGTGTATTTTGCAATATAGGGGGCAATCATCAATTTCCATTCCTTAAATTTTCTTTCTTTACTATTTGTTCAATGTTTAAAAAATGCCTACTGACAGAATTATAATGCAAAATGGAAACCTTAACACTGGATATCAAATACTACCCCTCCAAGATTCCATCACAGGCCATATATCTCCTTTGATCCCTGCTGGCCATCATGTTCAGCAGCCCGCTGCCCAGGGACAGCAAAATGCCGGCTGCCTCCCTCCTCTCTTTCCTTTCTTCTCCTTCTTTGGTCGCTTTAGGCAGAAACTACAGGACACCCTAAAACAGTCAGAAGGTTCTATTCTCCCTTTATTCCGTATCAAATGCAATCACAAGTGGTGTCCAGCTGTCATCCTCCTGCCTTCCTCTTGAAGGACAACTCCTCAGCTGCGTGAAGAGTTCTGAGCCCCAGAACTGGCCTTACTTGGGTAAGACAATGGGTCAGATGACAGCAGTGTCATCCACAACTTACAGCTGGCCTTTGAGCGCACAACTGCAGAACCACACTGAGGGAGAGGAGGTGGTTCCATTTCTTTAATAATTTTCCTCAGAGAAGGACTTGTGATTGCATGGTAACAATCCTGTATCTTCATTAGCAATGTTGAGCTTTTAAATGCTGCGTTATAGTTGAAATATAAAAAGCCAGAAGGATTTTAAACCAAGAGACATTAAGCAGAGGATTTGTAGATATCCCAGAGCCTATTCCTTTGTTGGAGATCTGCAGCCAGTCTCTGAGATGGGGAAACAGAACTTGGCTCTGCTTCCATGTGAAGGGCCAATCATTATACATTGGGGGGAAGAGGGTTATTTGGGTCTTTCAGGTCTATCCTGGGCATTTTCCCTGAAAAGCCCTCATAAGTTTACTTCCCAAAGATAAGACTTCTCCTTCACTGTCTTCACTCCTCTGGGTCTGGAGCCCCAGCTGCCCATGTCTCTGTACCGGCCAAGGCAGGCAAACCAGTAAACACAGGTATCTATGCAGAGATGCTCTTTGGCCCCCTATAGCCAAACTTCCTCATTATTTTGCAGACTTTTTTTCTCCTCATTGTCTTGGTTTCTCTGCATCACAATGGGGTGTGGGCTTCACTTTTTTCCTTCTTTTCAACAATTTTAGTGATATTACCCTGTGCCTTTCTCCACTAATAATAATAAAACTTTCCCCGACAACCCATCTTGTCTACCCAGTAGGAAGAAAACTTTCCCCTTCTTCCCCTCCTCTCCTGTTGCTTCCCCTCCCATTTTTCCCTTGGAATGATCTGCTGGGAATAAAGACCTTTCTCACTAGGAGAGGCTGAGTGTTCCTCTGAAAGAGAGCATGGCTCTGACAGGGTTATGTCTGCATTATCAATGGCACTTCAATCACATTACCAAAGTATTCCAGACAGAATGTGTGAAGAATGTGAGCATTTTTTTAAAATCATCTGCCAAGAGTCAACTTTTCTTCAGCTTTTTGAAATCCTTCCCACACAATCTCAGTTCCCAGCCTCACTACACTTTTACTAATTAATGTTTATTTTCCCATCCCCAAATACTCTGCCTGTATATGCCTACAATGGGGCAGCATCCTGAACTCTAGGAACTCTCTGGCTAGGGGAGAGTAAAGATAATGTATAAACAGGAAGTCAAAATTCCACATAAAAAAGGATCCGTTGTAAATAGAAGTTTCCATTGTGAGTTTTCCCACCCTTTCTGGAAACATTAAAATGTAGGCACATACGTCTTTATTGCCTAAAGCTTCCAGTCAAGAACGAAGTTAAGGTTGAGCGCCATTCTGTGTGCTTTGCCATAGGCTCATTCATTCATTCATTCATTCAGCAAATACTTATTGTATGTAAGGTAGGATACAGGCACTGTGCCAGGCACTAAGCTTGCATAGAGATAAGAAAGTATTCTTGTCATTATAGAACTCATATTCTAGTGGAAAGATAGACAAGTAAAGAAATAATTACAAAATAAGATTGGTAAGTGCCATGTTAGAGGAATTAACATATGTTGTAGGAACTTTAGGGAGGAAAACGATAACATGCATTTATCGACAATGATTAGTATCTACTACGCACCAGGCAGTATTGGGGGAGCAGGGAAAACAAAACAATTCCCTGTCTTTGCAGAGTTTACATTCTAATGAAAGAGACAGGCTATAACAAAAAATATGTACTATCGGGATACAGGATAGTGTTCCAGAAGGGAGGTCTGAGTTGGTCTGGAAGGATAAATAGGTATTAGCAGAAAAGGGCATTCCAATCTTTGTTTAAAACCAAACCAAAACAAACAGTGGGATGGAGGAGAGATGGCTGGAGAGGAGGGATGCAGGAGATGGGAATGGGTGAGAAAGGGCATGAATATTCTGCAAAGGGATTTATTAGGCGTAGCATTAGGTGGATCACAGGTGCAATGGGAGGGATAGGGTACATTTTTCCCTAAGACAGAGTTTGGAAGAGAATTCATTCCAAACTGAATGTCAGAACCAGAAGGGTCATTAGAGGTAAAAATGAACATACTCCCTCGTTTTACAGATGAAGAAAACAAGACTCGCCGAGGGTGAAGTAATTAGTCCCAAGTCACCCAGCTAGTCGGGGGCAGAACCGGGATAAATCCATTTTTCTCCACAGCTCAGCCCTGGCCTCACTCTCAGGAGAAGCTGCGGTGGCGAGGCCGCCTGGAAAGGCAGCCGCGGTCTCGGGATCCCGAGACACACACACACACACCGACACACACACCCCGACACACACATCCTGACACAACATCCCGACACACACACCCCGACACACACACACACCCCGACACACACACCCCGACACACACACATCCTGACACACACACACAACCCGACACACACACACCGATACACATATTCCGACACACACACACCGACACACACATCCCGACACACACACCGACACACACATCCCGGCACACACACACACACACCAACACACACACACATCCCGACACACACACACACATCCCGACACACACACACGGACACATCCCGACACACACACACACCGACACACACATCCCGACACACACACACACACCGACACACACACGCCGACACACACACATGCCGACACACACACACATGCCGACACACACACACGCCGACACACACACACACGCACCGACACACACACATCCCGACACACACACACACCGACACACACACATCCCCCCCCCCACACACCGACACACACACACGA
The DNA here is from genome assembly GCF_054177405.1 of Leptonychotes weddellii. Lineage (NCBI taxonomy): Eukaryota > Metazoa > Chordata > Mammalia > Carnivora > Phocidae > Leptonychotes > Leptonychotes weddellii. The sequence continues at coordinate 29,505,621 of NC_138370.1, forward strand.
CACACACACATTCCCCCCCCCCCCCACACACACACCCGCCCCCTACCGGTGCTTCCCTGCAGAGCCGCTCCCCTTCTAGCCTGGAGCAGGGACTCCCCAGGCGCTGCCGACCGCCCCGGGCCGTGCGGGCAGACGGCGACGGCTCCCCGTCCGCGGGGCCCCCGGGGTGCGCCCAGGCCTCCCGCCCACTCCACCTGTTTTCGTTCGCCGCCAAGGGACTTCGCGGCTGGGAGTGCGCTGCCCGCGGTCCGGGCCCCCCGGCAGTATCGCGGGGCCCCGGTGGGAGCCGCGCGCTCAGCATCTCCCGGGGCGGGAGTCCCCCCGGCCGCGGCGCAGGCCGAGCCCTGCAATTGGCGGCGAAGTTGGCGGCGTCTCGAGCAACGCCCTTTAGCCGGCTTTCCCGGCGGCCGGGACCCTGAGGCAGGGCTCCCCACCACCCGCCCGCCCCGCCGCCCAGCCGCCCCTCCCTTCCTCCCCCGCCCCGCCGCCTCCTCCCCGCCCAGGGTCCGGGTCGAGCCGGCGCGCCGCAGAGCACGGGCGGGCGCAGCCGGAGCGCCGAGCTCCGAGCCATGGGAGGCTCGCACTCTCAGAGCCCGCGGGGCCGGGAACCGGCCGGGGACAGGCCCCCGACAGCCCGAGAGAGCGCGTGAGTCCCGAGCCCTCCCCGGGGCCGCCGTTCGGGGTTTAGCGTGCCAGCCCGGCTGCGAGCGCACGGCGCCTGTCCCGCAGGGGCTGGGAAGCCGGGGCTCCCGCCCGCACCCGCGGGGGCCGGGGGCTCCGGGGTGGGCCTGGTGGGACGTCCCACTCCGAGCCTGGCCCTGCGGGGCTCTGGGGCGCCCGGCCACGACCCCACCGCGACAGAGTCGCGCCCAGGCGGGGCCGCTGCCCTGCGCCCGTTCCCGCTGCGCGGGTGGGAGAAGGGGACCCCGAGTTTTCCGGAACTCGTCCAAGCAGGAAAACACACGTGTCCTAAAGGGCTCTGAAGTATTCGCGAGACAGCTATTTGCAGGGAGGTGTAGATATTAGAAAGGAGCTCGAGTCTCCGGTATTTGGCCCGTGTTGGCTTTCGGAGTGCAGGAATTTGGATGCAGTGCTTGCTGCTCATAAGAACTCCCTCTCTTGTTTGCTCCGAGGGTTTCATGATGATCTCAGAAAAAGGGCTGTATTGTAGCAGCAGCAATTAGGCTTTTGTTCTGGGACGACAACAGTTGGGGACACCAAGTAACTGAAATGCAAGCTGCGAAGGAACATTTTTAGAGAACGTGATTTAGAGCAAGTTAGCCGCACGGTTTGAGAAGTGGCCATGCTTCTCGCCAGAGAGGATGCGTTGGTAACTACTTGAGAACCCAAACAATCGTTAAGCTTTTAATTTAAAATAATTTTAGAGCGTGTGTGTATCTTGGAGGTGAGGTCATGTTGAGGATCCATACTGTATTTTAATTCAGCCAATGACAAAGTTATTTCATTTGAGAGAGATACACTTAGGCTTCACATATAGCAGCCTGGGCCCTGGGAGGGCTTTTTGGTCGTCTTTTTGAGGCAAAGTAGCTTTCTGAATTTCCAAATGATAGGCATGTTAGTAATGCCTCCTGATGTTTATGATCACTAAACTTAGTTCAGGAAGCTTATTGATCATATGGAAGGCTGAGAATTATCCAGCATGTAAAATGTGCAAAACACTTAAATACTCTTATTTAATCACCAAGAATATCGAGGTAGTTTCTATCATTGCCCTCATTTTACTGATGAGAAAACTGAAGGACAGAGAGATTAAGTGACTTGTCCAAGGTCACACAGCTAGAACGTGGTGGACTCAGGTTGTCTGACTCCAGAGCTCTTGCAGCAGCTACCTCCCACAGGAGAGTTGGGGGCTATCTTAGGAAGCCAACTTCTGTCTCGGCTGGCAGAATACATCTCACTTTTTAAAATTCTTCCTGAATAAAGGTGGAATCTGAATTAGCAATGCTTAGTACCTACTAAGAGGAAATTGCCAAAGTCAATTTAACCTTTTAAAAAGCAAACACAAGCAGCAGTGTAACATTGAGATGAAGTTAAGAGTTTTGGAAGCACAGGGCGCCTGGGTGGCTCAGATGGTTAAGTGTCTGCCTTCGGCTCAGGTCATGATCCCAGGGTCCCGGGATCGAGTCCTGGGATCGAGTCCCGGGATCGAGTCCCGCATCGGGCTCCCTGCTCTGCAGGGAGCCTGCTTCTCCCTCTGCCTCTCTCTCTCTCTCTCTCTCTCCCTGTCTGTCATGAATAAATAAATAAAATCTTAAAAAAAAAAAAAAGTTTTGGAAGCACAGAGCCCTGGGTTTAATTCTAGGCTCTGCTCCTTAACAGCTGGAGATCTTTTATCTGTTCCTTAACCTCTCTGTGTCTGTTTCCTTATTTGTAAAATGGGAGTGAAAACAATGCCCACTTCACAGGCTGTTCTGAAGATGACATAAGATGGGGTATATATGAAAGACAAGTTACAGTTTTATCTCTGAGCAATATATTGTTTTAGCCAAGGGTAAAAGTTGACTACTTAATCTTTGTGAACATGTGGCAGGGTTTACTGTGTAATTTGAAAGTAAATATGGAGTCATTCACTGATAGCATGCTGAACTCAGTGCTTTCTGTGTAAGGTTCAGTGGTTAGGGTGAGGAATTTGATTCCCAGTTGTTAGATTAACCAATGGCTTAGATAGAGGATCTCTCTCTCAATGAGGTTATTACACGGACCTTAGACATTTAACAAAGCTGGCCTAAATATGATCAACATAAAAGCCCATCTTTGATCTTCACCTGGGAATACAGCCCAGAGACGCCCTTCCCTACTCAATTGAATACATTAAGGAGCACAGAAACTCCTGTAGGCAGTGATAGGATTATTTGGTCTCAGAGTGTGCAGACTCTGCTTACGGAGTCAACCCTACAAACCACTTGGCATGCACCAGGTCAAGGACTAGAAATATGAGATTCCGCGCCTGTAATATGAAAAGCTAAAAGTATGCCCTTTATCCAAGCCCTGCCTTACTTAGATGTAGAAGCCACAAGTCTCTCCAGGGTCTGAGAAAGTGGGAATTCATTGTTAATGTCACCCGACTGCAGATTTCCTGCCGGACATATGGCTGTCGTGGATAACACTGACCTCAAGGAAGTTCTCCTACTCAAGCCTTTTTAGTTGCGTTTTCAAAATCTATTGTTCCTTAAAAAAATAAATACATGAAAATCTCACAAGGAAAGCATTACTACGGACATTTGTCTTTTGAGGGAGAAATTATGTTTCAGGATGGTCACAATTTATATTTCAGAATAATTTAATCAAGTACTAAAATTAACCAGATAAATCTCTCGTAGCAGAGCTCTGTTGTGAAATATAAAGAGGTATGGATGTACATGAAAAGAAATGTCTGATTTTTTTTTTTACCCAGTTCCTGTGCACAGTCTGGGTGAAGAAATGTCCGATTTTAAGATAATGCTCACTATTATTAAAAATTGTAGCTGTCTACCTTCCCCAAACCCAAGGAAACAAAATTGCTGGCTTTGGTAAGAAGTAGGGGAAATTTCACTTCATTTCTTTAGGGAGGCTGTACAATATGGTGATTAGGAACAGAAGCTGCAAAGTGAGGCAGACCTGGGTTAGCATTCCAGCTAGATAGCTTACTGGCTTAGTTCGGGAAGCCTCTGAAAATAATCACTTAATTCTTTGGTTGGGCAGAATTTCTACATCTTTAAAATGGCAATAATCGTGGGGTACCTGGGTGACTCAGTCGGTTGAGTGGCCACTCTTGATTTTGGCTCAGGTGGTGATCTCAGGGTTGTGAGATCAAGCCCAGAGTCGGCTTGAGATTCTCTCCCTCTGCAACACCTCCCCCCGCCCCCCACCGCCGGCCCTGCTTGTGTGCATGCATGGGCTTGCAAACAAATCTTTAAAAAATAAATAATTAAATAACTAAAATAACAGTAGTCATAACTACTTTTTGAAGTGGTGTATATTAGTGCAGGGCGTGGTACTTGCTGACAGCTCAATACCTGAGTTATTATAATGTTTATATGTAAATGCACCTATAAACCAGATGCTATGCTGGGCTCTTTGGAATATATATGTATATATATATTTTTTAATATTTCATTTATTTGACAGAGAGAGACACAGCGAGAGAGGGAATACAAGCAGGGGGAGTAGGAGAGGGAGAAGCAGGCTTCCCTCAGAGCAGGGAGCCCGATGTGGGGCTCGATCCCAGGACGCTGGGATCATGACCTGAGCCGAAGGCAGATGCTTAATGACTGAGCCACCCAGGCGCCCCAAGGGATATATATTTTTGAAGAAGGCAGGGTCTTTTCTGAAGGGAAGGTTGACTTGTGTCCTAATTCAGCAAGGCCTCTTAGAGAAGAAGCAAGGCAATAACTTCTTTGAGTTAATTTTTTTTCCTCAGTAATTTACATTTTCCAGAAAGATGCACTATCCGGAGGACGGACATGTGTTTGGGAATATGGCAGTTTGGTGAGATGTTTGAAATCACTGATTCCTTAGGTGGTTAGTTTTGGCAGTGTGCCCAGGGTGGGTTTTCTAAGAGCAAAAAATAATTTGTGGAGAGATTTGAAGAATGACATAAACGGAGCCTATTATTCATTAGGGAATATGGTGTGCAACTAATTCATCTACAGCTTGTTGAGCTTGTCTGCCTGGAATGCAAGATATGCACCTGCTGTCAATTCTTATTAAATTTCTAGACCAATCTTTGTTTGCATTTGGAATATATCATAATGGAATAGGACAGTAGCAATGTCAGGAGGAGTTTCTGAGGTCTGGAGTGGTTTTGCCATGTACTTTTCTTATCATGTGAATTAGATGCAGGTTCTACAAGGTTCTAGTGAACTGCAAAATCAGCAACAATTAAACTCAAGTGCCTCTTGATGGGCAAGCCACTGTGGGACAGATGTCCCTGACCTGAAAAGGAAGCACTGACTTTGAGGTTTTAGACACAGGGAAACATGACTCAAAATTAGTAAATTTGGGGAATAATATTTCTGAAACCCATTGCAATTTTTATTGTCATTAAAAACACTTAAGTTCCTAGTTGCTATAGAAATTTTTTAAATGCCCATGTTTAAATGGCTCCGTCTCTGGTGAAGCCAGCACAAAAGGAAATGGTTTGAATTGCAAGACAGGGGGCTTATTTGTGTATATATGTTGAGTTTAGCTGTCACAACTTCTAGACCATGAGGGTAGTTCAGATAGTAAAAAGGTTAATAAGGGAAGAAAAATCCCTCTCTGAAAATCATTAGAAGGTAAAGTAGTTGCTCTCTCAAGGATTGAAACTTTAAGAAGGTTCACGTATAGTTTTGTTCCATAATTTCTTCCCTCTTTTCGATTCAGTGACCAACTGTGCCTCACCCCCACTTCCACCCCACAGCTTCTCCCGGCTGGTACATGTTTCAGTATAAGAAAAGAAGGGGCACCTGGGTGGCTCAGTTGGTTAAGCATCCAACTTTTGATTTTGGCTTAGCTCGTGATCTTGGGGATCCAGCCCCAAGTTGGGCTCTGAGCTCAGCTGGGAGTTTGCTTGAAGAGTCTCTCCCTCTGCCCCTCTTCCTGTGCGCATGCTCTCTCTGTCTCTCTAAAATAAAATAAAGAAATCTTTAAAAAATCAAGAAGAGAAAAGGAAAAAAGGCAGAGCATGGCTGCTGGTGTCCTGAGCTACCAAAGTAGATTATCTAATGTCTGAGTTGGTTTGTAGGCCGAGTGGGCTGCCGGGTGCATGAATTTGTTAACCCAAGGTCAAGAGATTAACTGGTTGCATCCAAATGGCCACAGAACGTGGAGGCCCATCTTCTGAGGAAGCTCAGGCAGACTCTCGTGGGATGTTTTTTCTTTTTTTCTTGTGGTGAAATACACGTAACATAAAATTCACCATTTAAATCATCTTTAAGTGTACACTTAAAATGAAGTGTCATTAAGTACATTCACAATGTTGTATGACCATCACAATATCCATTTCCAGGACTTTTTTGGCATCCCAAACAGAAACTCTGCACCCATTAAGCAATAACTCCTCATCTTCCCCTCCCCTAGCCACTAGTAACCTTTATTCTGGTTTCTGTCTCTATCTGCCTATCCTGGGTCCCTCCGGTAACTGGAAGCATACAATATTTGTTCTTTGGTGTCTGGCTTACTTAACTCAGCATCACGTCCTCAAGGTTCATCCCTGTTGTAGCATGTATTGGAATTCATTCCTTTTTATGGCTGGGTATTACTCCAGTGTATGTATCCACCCCATTCTATTTATCCATTCGTCTGTTGATGGGCCCTTGGGTTGCCTCCACCTTTTGGCTATTGTGAATAATTCTGCTCTGCAGGTTGGTGTGCAAGTATCTGTTTGAGGCTCTACTTTCAGTTCTTTGGGGTATATGCCCAGGAGCAGAATTGCTGGGTCATATGGTAACTCTATGTTTAACTTCTTGAGGAACCATCAAACGGTTTTCCCCAGGACTTCATCATTTTACATTCCCACCAGCAATGCATGAGGATTCCAGTTTCTCCCTATCCTTCCAACACTTTTTTTTTTTTTTGCTTCTTTTTTAACTAATATCTAGCCTAATGGGTGTGAAGTGGCATCTCATTCCGTTTTGATTTGCACTTCCCCAGTGATCAGTGATGTTGATGGTCCTTTCATGTGCTTATCCACCATTTGTATGTCTCTTTTGGAGGAATGTCTATTCAAGTCCTTTGCCCAGTTTTAGATTAGGTTGTTTGTTTTGTTGTTGAGTTATAGGTGTTCTTTAGATATCCTGGATATTAATCCCTCAGCAGATTTGTGGTTTCAAATTTTTTCTCCCATTCTGTGGGTTGCCTTTTTACTCTGTTGATAGCATCCTTTGATGCACAAAGGCTCTTAGTTTTGATGAAGTCCAATTTGTCTACTCTTTATTGTGTTGCCTCTGCTTTGGTGTCATATCCAAGAAATTATTGCAAGACCCAATGTCATGAAGATTTTGCCCTGTGTCTTATTCTAGGAGTTTTATAGTTTTAGCTCTTAAGTTTAGGTCTTGTATCCATTTTGAGAGTAAGTTTTGCATCTGGTGTAAGGTAAGGCCTCCTTCATTCTTTTGCATGTGGGTCCAGTTTTCCTGGCACCATTTGTTGAAAAGACTATCCTTTCCGCACTGAATGGTTTTGGTACCCTTGTTGAAAACCAACTGACCATATATGTGAGGTTTTATTTCTGGGCTCTCTATTGTGTTCGAGTCACCTATATGTCTATCTTTATGGTAGTGCCACACTGTTTAGATTACTGTAACTTTGTAGTAAGTTTGAAATCAGAAAGTATGAGTCCTTCAGATTTTTTTTTTCAAGACTGTTTCGGCTGTTTGGGGTTTCTTGAGGTGGGGTGTATGTGTGTGTTTGTGTGTGTGTGTTAATCTCTCTCTGTCTCTCTCTCTCTGTGGCTTTTTCTTCTTGGCTGGTGACAGTCAGCCAGCCTTGCATGAGAGAATGCTAGACTGCCTTCAAGTGGCAGTGTGTCCCCAAAATGCTCCTTCTCTGCCCTCCCTGCTTCCCCACCAGCAACCAGACTTTTCACCCCAAGATATCCGCTGAGAACCTGCCCTGAGCCAGACACTTAGGCACCAAGTATCCAAAGAGCACCTTGATATGGACAGGAGCCCCCAAGAGGCAGGCAGAAAAGTAGAATCACTGTGAAGTTTAAAGGTCCTGAGAGAGGAGCATCAGAGAGCCCACCTGTTCCCCGAGAAGAAACTGAGTCTGGAAGGAGTCTTGAAGGAGGAGTGAGTTGCCAGGTGAGGGGGTCAGGGAAGGGGCAGTCCAGGTGAAAGGAAAGCCTGTATGAGGCATGTCCTGTGGTGTCAGGGGCTTGCCATTTCTAGGGAGTGGTGAGGATTTGGGGGTAAGGTGGATGTGGAATGGACTGGGGGGATTGGGAAGCAGTGAGTCTGGAGAACTGGATAAAGGCTGGGTGATGAGGTCTTTTTGGCTATGTGTGAGTTTGGACTTAATTTTAGGAACCATAGATGGAAGTTTTCAGCTGAGGGGTTGGCCAAAACACCATGGCAGCCCTGGACAAAACTAGAGAGAAGTATTCTTGCAGAGTAACTCAACCAAATGGTGGGGGGTCCAGTAAACCACAACTTCCTATGATTCTCCCCAGCACCTCACTGCCTACCCCAGGCAACGCATCCAGGGGACTAGAGTTTCCTTTTTCAACCCCTTACCTTGTCTTCATTTCTATTTATTAGCTATTCAGTAGCATATATAAACATTTCCATTTTTCTGATTTTCCAAAAATTTTTTTAATCTAAATTCAATTAGCCAATGTATAGTAATTCATTAGTTTTTGATATAATGTTCAATGAAGTTGTGTATAACACCCAGTGCTCATCATATCAGGTATCCTCCTTAATGCCCATCACCCAGTTACCCCATCCCCCCACCCATGATTTTCCAAATTTTCTATGAGAGGCATATATTCCTTTTATAATCATGAAGTATATAAAAATTTGAAAATTTAGAAAACCCAGACTATAAAGAAAATAAATCATTCATAATCTCATTACCCAGCGATGACTGTTAATATCTTGGTACATTTTATTGCTGTCTCTTTTTTTCCAGGAAATATATTTTTCAAAAGTGGGGTTATACTATGTTGTACATTCTGATTTTTTGACTTAATGTTTTTAACATTTCTCTGTATCATTATACTGAGATGGTACATTATCTACATGTACCATAGTTTATTCAATTTTTTCCTAAATGTTTTACATTTAGGTTGGTAACTGTTCTTGCTCATGTAAATAACACAGTTAATAAATATCCTTATAATTCTTTGTACATCTCTGGTTAATAACTTAGGATACTTTCCTAGAAGTTTAATTACAGGATCAAAGAATGTGAACATTCTGAATGTTTTGTTATATATATTTTATATATATATATTACTACATATTGTCAAATTATCCCCCCCAAACTAGTACCAGTTACACTCCTCCCCCACCTCCCAGCAGTATAGCATCCTTTCCAATGCTAGGCACTATCATTTTGAATCTTTGCCAGTTTGGTAAGAAAAAAAATAATAATCTTGGTTTAATTTTTGTGCCCATTATCAGAGTGAACTTTTTTCCATATATTATTAGCCAACTGTAATTTTTAATTTATTTCTGTTGGCCAATTTGTACTGAAATATTAATTTTTTCATATTTATTTGGGCTCTTTATATGATGAGGTCAGCTAACATCTATTGAGCACTTGCTACGTGCTAGGAAAATGTTAATGTCTTAACATACATTAACTTATATGATTCTCAAAATAGCCCTATAAAGTAGGTACGATTTTAAATTCCTATTTTACACATGAGGAAATGGGCACAGAGAGATTGAACAACTTGTCCAAGGGCTCACAGCTAATGAGTGACAAAACTGAGATTTAAACCTAGACAGTCTGAATCTGGAGACCTATGTGCCTAGCTGTTGTGTCATACAGATCTAATAACCCTTGTCCACCATTTTTTTGTTGTTTTGAAGGGGAGGTATTTTTTAAAGATTTGTTTATTTGAGAGAGAGAGAGAGAGCATGCGCATGGGGGTGGGCAGGGCAGAGAGAGAGAGAGAATCTCAAGCAGACTCCCTGCTGAGCACAGAGCCCAACTCTGTGGGTCTCACGACCCTGAGATCATGACCTGAGCCAAAACCAAGAGTCTGATGCTTAACCAGCTGAGCCACCCAGGTGCCCCAAGGAGGAGGTATTTTCTAAATTAACTTTTTATTTTAGAACAATTTTAGATTTACAGAAAAATTCAGACTTACTGAGAGTTCCTGTCGATGCCACACACAGTCTCCCTCTTATCACCATCTCATATTATATAGTATTTGTTACAATTCACGAAACTGTCACTGATATATTAACTGAAGTCTATACTTTATCCAGATTTACTTAGTTTTTATCTGATATCCTTTTTCCTTTTTATATAAATTATTTTTATTGTGTGAAAATGTCGTAATTCATGCTGATTAAGAATAAAAATGTAGCATGTAACAAAATAGGCGTCTACTTATTAAAAGCAACCTGGGGGACGCTTGGGTGGCTTATTCAGTTAAGTGTCTGCCTTCCTCTTAGGTCATGATCCCAGGATCCTGGGATCGAGTCCCTTGCTCACCAGGAAGACTGCTGCTCCCCCTGCTTGCGCGCTTGCTCTCTTACAAATAAATAAAATCTTTAAAATGAATGAATGAATGCATGCAATCTGGACTTATAGCCTTTTTCTGTTACAGAGTCCCATCCAGAATACCACATTACATTTAGTAGTCCTGTTACTTTTTAATATAAATAAACCTATCATGTTTTCCTCTAGGGTTTCTTCCTCTGCTTTTATGCTTAGTTAAGTTCTTCCCTATCCCAGGATAAGATAACTTTTTTCTTCTAGTTGTTTTATGACTTCCTTTTCTTTATAATAAGCCATTTACTCTATCTGAAATTTCTAGAAACAGTAGTGTAAGGTGAGGCTCTAACTTTTTTTTTTTTTCCAAAAAAGCTAGCCAGTTACTCCAGTACTAGCCTGTTTTTTTTTTTTTTTAAGATTTTATTTATTTATCTGACAGAGAGACACAGCCAGAGAGGGAACACAAGCAGGGGGAGTGGGAGAAGGAGAAGCAGGCTTCCTACAGAGCAGGGAGCCCGATGCGGGGCTCGATCCCAGGACCCTGGGATCATGACCTGAGCCAAAGGCAGACGCTTAACAACTGAGCCACCCAGGCGCCCCTATCCAGTACTAGTCTTAAGTACAGACAGTCCCTGATTTACTATGGTTTGACTTACAGTTTTTCAACTTGAGGATGGTGTGAAAGCCACACGCATCCAGTAGAAACCAGACTTGGAGTTTTGAGTTTTGGTCCTTTCCCGGGCTAGCCGTAGGCAGGATGCTCCTCTCGGGGGTTGGTGGGGAGTGGCAGGTCGCCACAGGCCTCGGTCAGCCCCGCGATCTCGAAGGTGGACACCCACACACTGACCACCGTTCTGTTTTTGTCAGTACAGTGTTCAGTCAGTCACAGGAGACGTTCAGCGCTTTATTATGAAGCAGGCTTTGTGTTAGGTGATTTTGCCCAACTGTAGGCGAATGTAAGTGTTCGGAGCATGTTTAAGGTTGGCTAGGCTAAGCCCTGATGTCCAGTAGGTTAGGTGTATTAAGTGCATTTCTGACTTCTGATATTTTCAGCTTATAATGGGTTTATCAGGACATAACCCCATTGTAAATCAAGGAAAAACTGCATTAAATAATCCCTCTCTTCCTGCAGATTGTAATAGCATTTTATTTTATTTTTTTTTAAAGATTTTTTTTATTTATTTATTTGAGACAGAGAGAATGAGAGAGAGAGAGCACATGAGAGGGGGGAGGGTCAGAGGGAGAAGCAGGCTCCCTGCCGAGCAGAGAGCCCGATGCGGGACTCGATCCAGGGACTCCAGGATCATGACCTGAGCCGAAAGCAGTCGCTTAACCAACTGAGCCACCCAGGCGCCCTGTAATAGCATTTTAAAAATTGAGTATTATAACCTCTCTTTCCTTCTGTTTAACACTTGTTGGTTTTTCTCTTTCCATTCTTATCCATTCAGTGAATATCAACTGACTGCCTTCTTGTGTTCAGGCCCTGTGAATATTATGTATTATTTATGTAGGAATTTACATGAGCAGAGAAAAGCATTTTTAAATGTTTAAAATCTGAGTATTCATTTATAATTTGGGGGGCAAGACATTTGCCGGAGAATCAGATGAGTGGAGGTGACTTCGGGAATGGAGGGGGAATGGAGGAGCTTGGGAAAAAAGAATACTCATAATTAAGCTTTTTTCATAGATTTTACACTGACGTAGGTCAATCTGCGGTTCATTTGAAGGTTTCATCTTAAACAGTTTAGCTTCCTGGGGGCGCCTGGGTGGCTCAGTCGTTAAGCGTCTGCCTTCAGCTCAGGTCATGATTCCAGGTCCTGGGATCAAGCCCCGCGTCGGGCTCCCTGCTCCGTGGGAAGCCTGCTTCTCCCTCTCCCACTCCCCCTGCTTGTGTTCCTGCTCTCGCTGTCTCTTTCTCTGTCAAATAAATAAATAAAATCTTTAAAATAAAAAAATAAAAATAAATATAAATATAAATAAGTAAATAAATAAATAAATAAACAAACAAACAGTTTAGCTTCCTGTATGGAAACAGTGGTGCCTTCAAATACTGTCAGGTCATCTGCATGCTCTGCCATGCTTACACTTTCCTTGGACAGTCTAGACTTTATATTTCGTGATAATATGATATAAAGTCCTTGCAGATTTATATAAGGAATGGCCAATGATTAACCACTATTCTCTGCTCATCCTTTATCTGCCAGCTCTTCTACCTGTAGAGACTTGGTAACTCTGGAGAGTAAGAGAGTTCCTCATGCTGACATTTCTTCATTTTCAGAATTCTCACTGTTAAGGATACTGTGGATATAACTTTTTTTGCCTGTACATAGTACAGTTTTGCCTTGACTAATCTTATGGTATGCCTGCTGCAAATGCTATTAATAACAATTGTAGGCAAAAGAAATTATATTTGACTTGCTTAAATTTAGGGCTATTACATAGAAACTTTGGAGTCATATCTATTTTCTGAAAGCAGGCTAGTTCTGTTTCTAATATAACCCATACATTTGTCTCCTACCGCATTTCCCCATGAAAGCCTGACAGCGTGGTATGTCACTGGTAAGGATGAGAGCCCCTAGGAATCTTACAAAGATGCTGTGCTGTAGAGCACCAGCTCTTAAAACTCCTTTAGATCACAGATCCCTTGATAATTATGATAAAACATAACGTAAGTCTATGAAAAATGTAGACTCTTTCCAAATGAAAATACACACCCACACACACAATATATATATATATATATATATAAAAGTTAGGAGTGTCAGGGATCCTGAAGCCAATGCATTATCTTGTTTAACCTTTTCCTAGACCTGGGGCACTTGGGTGGCTCAGTCAGTTGAGTGTCCGACTCTTGGTTTCAGCTCAGGTCATGATTTCAGGGTCGTGGGATCATGATCTCAGGGTCGTGGGATCGAGCCCCATGTTGGGTTCCACACTCAGGGGGAGTCTGCTTGAGATTCTCTCTCTCCCTCTGCCCTTCCGCCTGCTTTCGTGTACTCCTTCTTTAGAATAAATAAATATTTTTTAAAAAATCCTTTCCTAGACCCTGTGAAGTAGATATTATCATCTCAATTTTACAGATAAATAAACTGACGCCTGGACAAAGTTAAGAAACCTGGACAAAGTTAAGAGCTAGTAAATAGTAGAGCTGGGATTCAGGTCTAATGCATCTGGCTGAAGCAGAAGAAACAAAAGTACCAGTCATTTCCAGAGTCGATCGGCCACATAGGCAACTCATTAACCAGCAGAGGCTTCTGTTTATCTGCTAGAAAATAAATTTTTATGGCTTGTTCCCTAGTGATAACATGGTTTCAGCAAAGTAAATGTTTGAGAAACATTGTCCAGCCCATTCTGGTGATAAATACCCATATAGTCTATTGCATTTACATAGAGCAGATAAAATGCTTTTCCTGGGTTTCTTTGCAGAATTATTTTTGTCTGTGAGTCTTGCTTTCCTAACAACTGCAAAATGTTATGTTTCTATGGCTACATCAAAATTGTTTTAAATAGGGTTTAAGGGGAAAAAACTAGAAAGGCTTGGACATGAAGTAATGGTGGGAAGATGACTGACATTTTACCTGCCAGACATCACCTTTTAAGCATTTCTCTGAGTCCTGTCCCTTCCCCCATCCCTTCCTTTGCTTTCGCAAACCTGTGCATCCACTGGTTCCATGTGTGTGAAGCCACGATTCCTAGTACAAGTCCAGTGGCCCGTAGTGATGACATTTGGGAACACAAGTCAAGTTCTGAAGAACTTGGGCCACCTTTACAGTTGGTACCTGAAGTGGTTGTTAACAGGTTCCCTTGAGAGTAAGATTAGAACTAATAGATGGGTCCAAATTTCCAAAAGTAGCTGACAATAGCGGGGACGAAGAGAGAGAGAGGTAGGACGGTGTGGAGCTGGCATCTTTCACAGGCTTCCCGACGGGTAGAAGGCGCTGTTCTCCAGTCCTCCCACTAGGGGGCGCCATCCGCCATCCGCTTAGTTCTTGGTGGAGGTTGGTCTGAGGTGGACCATTTCTTAGGCGACTCCTTTGCTGGGTGGGATAAAATGAGAGTCATCTGATACCAACTCACAGTACATGTCAGAGAAAGGGAACCAGGGAGATCGAAATTGAATTTTTCGATACTTCTCTTTCCTTCTGCTGGCTGGGATCCTACCTCTCATGGGTGTATTTTCTTCACCCCAAATCACATGGTTTTGAGCCTACTTTTTGTGGCTTCTGAGAAGTTGGAAGTCTTCCCCCTTCTTCATGTGTTGTTCATTGGTGTGCAAGGGTTGAATTGCAGGATAAACACCCTGTGTTGGACGCGGAGGGGACTCATGGTGACTTTTTGTATTTATGGAAATACAAACCTTGAAGAAATTCTTTTTTTTTTTTTTTTAAAGATTTTATTTATTTATTTGACAGAGAGAGAGATAGTGAGAGAGGGAACACAAGCAGGGGGAGTGGGAGAGGGAGAAGCAGGCCTCCCGCGGAGCAGGGAGCCCCGCAGGGCTCGATCCCAGGACCCTGGGATCATGACCTGAGCCGAAGGCAGACGCTTAACGACTGAGCCACCCAGGCACCCCAGAAATTCTTTTTAAAAAATACTTGTTGATTGAATGTATGATAGAACTTCTGGCGCCCCCTGGTGGCTGCTGTAGCTCCTGGCTGGCAAATCTGTACAGTAGAGGGTTGTATTCGCAGAGAGAAGGGAAACCCCGTGCTTCCCCCACCCAGCAGGATACCAGTTCTTCTAACAAGAGTGGGTTAGCCCAGCTTTTGAGACATGTTCTTCAGAGACCAAAACCCAAACAAAACCAAATCCAAACTTGACTGGCGCTTTGGTCTCTTTTTCTCAGGCTTTGTTTCCCTAGGCCTACACTTTTGTTGTTGTTGTTGTTGTTTTTAAGATTTTATTTATTTATTTGACAGAGAGAGACACAGCGAGAGAGGAAACACAAGCAGGGGGAGTGGGAGAGGGAGAAGCAGGCCTCCGGCAGAGCAGGGAGCCCAACGAGGAGCCCGATCCCAGGACTCTGGGATCATGACCTGAGCTGAAGGCAGACGCTTAACGACTGAGCCACCCAGGCGCCCCCCTAGGCCTACACGTTTTAATTTCTCCTTGTGTTTCTAATTTGGCAGTCCTTTCCCAATTTTATGGTCTTTTTCTTTTAAGTGGAAGTTGTTTTTATACCCCTGATGATTGTCTGTCTTGTTTGATTGATTCCATACCCCTGTCATGAATGAGTGGTCAGTGGGGTTGGGGCTTGTGTCGGGACTGAGGTGTTTGCGGGGTGTGTATGCCCATGTATGTGTGTGTATGACTGTGTGTAGGGATGTGTGTATGTGTGTCCATGTGTGTGTCTCTGTGTGTGCACCATATGTGTGTGAGGTGTGGGGGGGGAATATGGTATGTGTGGGACGATGAGTGGGAAAATGTATGGTATGTGTGGGACAATGAGTGGTAGTGTGTGTGTGTGTGATTCTGTGGCACATGGTGCTCATGACTGTGTGTAGGGGTGTGGGGGGTGTATGTGGGTCTCTGTGTGTGACTGTGTGTGTGCACACACGCATGTGTGTGAGGTGTGTGTGTACACGAACATGGGCCTGTGCAGCCGGCCCTGATTTTCCCACACATCCTTCCTCCCAGAGCTGCGACAGTCGCAGACATAGAGAAGTCAGATGACTGTGGTTCCCCCTGCTGAGCTGAAGAGCTGTATTCAGGGCTGTCTGTGTGTCTTGAATAGAGTATGTATGAATACTCTAGCTCGTGTTCTGTACAAAACAGAGAGTTTTTTTGATGCTACATTATTTATCAGCATGAAAATAGCTCCCCAGGAGCAGAATAATCTTGAGAGGAGCACAGACTTGGGCTCACATTCCTCTTTTGCAATCAGTAACATCACCACGCTCCGGGTTTCCCTCCCTCCCTCCCTCTTTTCTTCCTCTCCCCCGCACTTTTCCTCTTAACGCATTTGAAAACCCTCTGTGGAAGCTGAATCATGTTGTTTCCTTTTTTGGTCATACTTGAGCTTTCCTCCACTTTCATCAGGCTGAGGCTCGGGATGCGTGAAACAAATCCTTTCCTTGCATTATGCTGTCTGTAATGTGCCTGTTTTGTATGTCGATCTCAGAGAGAATAAGCAGTTCCTTTGGCCTGCCTTGCCCATGCTGAGAGGCGCTCAATAGATGTTTTTGAATGAGCGGATTTAATTAAAGTGTAGGTACTAAAGATAAAACAATACTGGATATCTTATTTGAGGGGAAAAAAATCAACAGCCACAGGGAGAAAAGACAGATTCCAGCATGAGACAGTTTAATAATATCCGAGTGTTAGGGAGTTTCTTTAAATGTGGCCCTCGGTGGTGCTGGCGAGGGAGAGTGAATTCTGGGAACATCTGAGGCCACTTTTTACCCAACAGATGTATCAGGAGCCCTGGAATGAGGCTGAAGAATGTTACCGCACAAACTCCGCATATCCATTCCTGGCACCCACCAGCCTGGGAAATGTGTCTACCAGCTGTCATTACTTGAGGCTTACAGAGCTTCTTAAATAAAGGGATTGTTGAACCAAGAGGCCAGTGACTAATGAAAATGCCCATCATTTGGCTAATCCCAGTGCAGAGCCACATTTGTGCACATACTGTCCGCTGATATCGCCCTGGGATGCCTGCTGAATACACTGCAGATACCATGGTAAAGGCCACTTCTCCTACAGGGAGCTCCTCTGGGCAGCTTTTAGCCTGTCTCCCTCCCTCAGGGTGCTGGATTTTCTTCGGAATCCTGTCAGAGGGCCCAGGTTTGACACAGGAAATAGGAGAGGTAGTGGTGACAAAGTTTAGAGAGGTTGTCAGGAGATGCAAGTTGGATGGGTTTGGGTCATGTGGCCTTTGCAGAACCAAGTGTGTGTGTGGGGGGGGTAGTCAGGGAGGTGGGTGTGGAATGTAGTGTTTAGTCAGGCCTGACTCACTCTCCCACCCCTGCACTGGGAGCCGGATACGCAAACCACAAGCCCTGAGAGTGGGAGGGGGTGGCTCCTCAAAGAAAATGTGACTTTTGCTCAGAGAACGGGTTAACGAGGCTCGGCTGACAAGAACAGGGAATACCTCTTACAGGTATCACGTGGTACCATTGTGAGGTAGGAACTGGTGATGCAGTGGGCTCCCGGGTCCTATCGAGGTAATTCAGAATATTTTGAATGAAAGGAAACAGTGAAATTCAGTCCACAAATACCATTTTGTGGAGGAAATATGGAATTTGCTGTTGATCAAGAAGCTTTTTTGTCTCTAGTTTGGAGGTTAGAGACACATTTCCTGTGTAGAGAGTGAGGGTCTGCAGTGTGGCTGGAGGACACACAGAGGCTGCCCCCACCCCCCAGAGTTTCTAATTTGTAGGTTCACTTTAAGGCAAAGGACTTAAACACTCCATTTCCCAAAGAAAGAAGGAAAGGAAGGGAGTCAGCCAATGGTTCAATAAATACATTAAAGGATGTTCAGACTTCCTTTAGCAATCAAATGTGTTCAAATAAAACCAACAATGGTGTGTCATTTCCACCTACTTGCCATAGTTTTAGATGCACTGAACTCAGTGTTGATTAAGGTTGAGGGAGAAGCTATCTTGTACACCGTCATTTAAAAAGGTAAATTAGTACAGCCTTTCTGGAGGGCAGTTTTGCTATATGTATCCAAATATTAAAATGTGTTTGTTTTGACACTACAATCCCATTTCTAGACCCTTAAGAAATCACTGTGTGTGAAAAGATGCATGCGTAGGGTTATTCATCACAGTTTCACTTATAATGAGGAACAGTGAACCCCCTAAATGTCCCTCCATGGAGAACAAATGATGTAAATGTTGGTAGACACCGAAAGGCTTATAACTGCAAGTAAGCGAGAGAGCAGAACACTTGGGCTCTACGGGGTCAGGAAGGGCACTGGTTTCATATCCTGGTCCCCACTTCCTCCCCTGGGGAGCAGAGCTCCTGCTGAAAACAGGAGAAGTAGGGATTAAGTCCTCACCTCTAGCAGAGGGTGGTATGCTATTTAAATCCCATTTGTGTAAAAACTATCTGTCTGTCTGCCTATCTATCCATGCTCATAATTACATGCTTGTATATTTTTAAGAGGAGTATTTGGAAGTTTTTGTCTATTCAGTCATCAAATACTATCAGCAGACAGAACAAGGTAGGCAAGGTGCTTTGTGTTCATGGAGCCACTTCTAGTCAGGAAGGACAGATAATAATTAGAAAAAATAGAAATAATTTGATGCCAGATGTAAAAAGTGCTTTGACAAAGATATAAACAGGGTATATTGTTCACCAGCATTTTAACGGTGGCTGTTTATCAAAAGCACAACTATGGGTGAGTCTTCCCTTCGTCTTTGTTCTTTTCTGTGTCATCAAAAACTCACCTTTTCGGGCACCTGGGTGGCTCAGTCAGTTAAGCGACTGCCTTTGGCTCAGGTCATGATCCTGGAGTCCCGGGATCGAGTCCCGCATCGGGCTCCCTGCTCGGCGGGGAGTCTGCTTCTCCCTCTGACCCTCCCCCCTCTCGTGCTCTCTTTATCTCATTCTCTCTCAAATAAATGAATAAAATCTTTAAAAAAAAAACAAACTCACCTTTTCAAAGATCATGATCCAGCAGGGCCCCCAGACGAGTTGTGCCTTTTTTACTCCACCAACATTACCTGGACAGTTCTGCCCCCGACTCGCTTCGCTTTAGCTACACTTGCTCTGAAGCAGAGACTCCTGTTCTCTCTGCCAGGATCCTGTCACCCCGACACTTCCCACATCCATCCTTCAGGCCTCAGCCTGTCCCCTTCCTTATTTATCTCCACTGACCACCGCCTCCCTTGGCCTTTGCCGTTGCCCCTGCGCTTTTCTGATAAAGCATACTCCACAGTTTGTAAGTTACATATTTATTTCTTTGCTTCCTAAACTCACTAATGTGCAAGCTCCGTGTGGACAAGAACTGGATTTGGTTTGTCAGTTGTAAAATCTGTGGAACGACTGAATGAAAGAATGAACACGTGTATTATTTTCCCTTAAAGGTATTTAAAATACTTTTAAGACAAAGCACAATTTTTTTTTGTAAAGAAATTCTTTGCTTTATAAAACAGTTCAAGTTGCTTTTTAGGATGAGGTGGTGGGCTCCAGGTTGGGCATGGAGCCTATTGAAAAAAATAAAATGAGGCAAATGTTGGGGAGGGGTGGAGTTTTATCTCTATCATACATACCAGGTGTGTATATCCATTAGGGTTGGGGAGAAAGCCTATAATTTATACTTCCTGCCAGAAAGGTGTAAGTCCTAGACATACAAACTTTGGTGTCTGACTGCACCTTGGGCAATCCCTAATGTCTCAGGGACTCATGTGATCATCTGAAAACAAGGGTATTCAGCCCAGTGATCTTTGGTCCTTTCCATCTAAAAATTCCTGTGGTTCTGTGAGATCTCGGGTGGATGCTTAGGTTTGGAGTCACTGACTTATCATTTGTTCAGAAAATGATTTGAAGCAAACACATGCTACTCAGTAGTTGTCTATGCCTTGGCAAAAGGAAGTGGAAAATCCATACAGTATTACCACATCTTATATGATGAGGTACTGAGAAGGACAGTAAGGATAACCTTACTTATGGCACTTCTATAAGATAATACAACAAAATAACTGACTATGAGTCTGTATGAAAACAGTTTCTAAAAAAATATCTTATGGGTGAGAATCGGAAATAACACCAGGTGGTGTTAAAGGCAAAGAACAATAGTGATTAATTTCTTTATAGGATGTGGGTCAATTATGATTTTAGCCTTTGAATTGGCAAAATACTCATATTTATTATATAGTATTTCTGGATTTATCATATTATTTTCAAGAAATATTCGAGAAGAATTCAAGAAGAGAATATTCTCTCAAAGAAGATTATATCCTTCATACAATATCCAAATCCATTCTGCCTGGAAGACTGAGTACTGACTCCCTCTTCCCTTCAGCTTTGTCGTCCACACGTGTCATCTTTAAAGACACCACTGCCTAATTTCCAGAAAGGCGGTATTACAGCTCAGGTCATTGCAGTTGGGGGAAGGGTGGGCTCAGTCCTGCTTTCAGGATAGTTAGACCACGTCATCCACGTGGCAGGCTTGAGTCTCACGGCTGGGCAATTTTCTGGCTTTAAGAAAAAGACACCACTGTGATATAAGATGCATTTTTTTTTTAAGATTTTATTTATTTATTCATTAGAGACGGAGAGAGGCAGAGGGAGAAGCAGGCTCCCAAGGAGCAGGGAGCCCGATATAGGGCTCGATCCCAGGACCCTGAGATCATGACCTGAGCCGAAGGCAGACGCTTAACCATCTGAGCCACCCAGGCGCCCTAAGATGCATTTTTGAAAGAACCAAAATGTCGTCTTTCTCACAATGATGTGGAATGACATTTAAGGCAGGCTCTTCCCATACTGCCATCTAGGGGAATTGAAGATGCTAAAACACCCCAAAAGAAGTTGTATTGTGAAGGAAGCATGAGGCTGCTTATCACCAAGGGACTCGGCGGTGCCGCAGCATAAAGGTGGGCTTTTAGTTCTCTCTTACGTAACAGTCCTCGGGTGTGTTGGTCTAGGGCAGCAGGCCGCTCTGCTCCCGAGGTCAGCCGGGTGTGACTCCATCCATCTGTTCTGCCATCTCCCAAGTGTGGTCCTCGTCCACACCGTAGAAGCTGGCCCAGTACCAGCCCACAACACGGGGCAAGCACAGCAGTTTTCTTTTTAAAAACATCACCCCCTAGGGGCGCCTGGGTGGCTCAGTCGTTAAGCATCTGCCTTCGGCTCAGGTCATGGTCCCAGGGTCCTGGGATCGAGCCCCACATTTATTTATTCATTAGAGACAGAGAGAGGCAAAGGGAGAAGCAGGCTCCCAGGGAGCAGGGAGCCCGATGCGGGACTCGATCCCAGGACCCTGGGATCATGACCTGAGCCGAAGGCAGACACTTAACGACTGAACCACCCAGGAGCCCCAACTTTTGACATTTTTTCAAGCTTCCAACAGTTAAAATTTTTCATTGCCTTTTGGAAGATAGAGGAGGGCAATGCGACGCCTTCCTTCAATATATCCATATTTTCACTCACCAAGTTGAGGCTTTGCTGGACACTCCAGAGCCACAAGGATCTCTTTTGCCCTCTGGGCAGAGTTGAATTTACCATGAAGCAAATGCAGCTTAAACTTCAGGACCCCTCACTTGGATAGGCCCCCTCCAGGGTCTCCAGAAGGGCCCTAGCGTTGTATTCACAAGATCCTTTTGTAGTTTTCTTAGAGAGCTCCCCAGATTCTTAAGCTTCCTGCCACACAGAACCAGGCCTCCATCCACCACTGAGCCCCACCACTGTTCCCACTTTTTCCCAGATGGGAAGAGGCTCCCACCTAGTATAGTAGTTCTCCTTTACCCACCAGAGATAAACCCCCAGTGGATGCCTAAACCACAGATAGTACCAAATCCTATATACACTATGTTTTTTCCTATACATACCTATGATTTGGTTTAATTTATCTATTAGGTACAGTAAGAGATTAACAACAATAATTAACCATAAAATAGAACTATTATAACACCATACTGTAATGAAAGTTATTGAATGTGGTCTTTCTTTCAAAATGTCTTATTGTACTGCACTCATCCTTCGTCTTGTGATGATGTGAGATGGTAAAATGCCTACTTGAGAAGAAGCAAGGTGAATGAGGTCCACATTGGGACCCCGCTTTAGGCTGCTCTTGACCTTCTGACAGTGTGTGAGGAGAATCATCAGCATCCAGACCCTGGTTGATTGCAGGGAACTGAAATTACAAAAAGGGACATGGCAACTAAGGGAGGACTCCTGGAGTCCGGGGTACCTCATCAACATGGTTTCTTGGAAGAAACCACTCTAAAAGGGAGGTACCCCAAAAGGAGAGCATCCCAAAGAGACATTAGAACTGATTTTTTTTGCCCCTTCCACATAAAGCTCACCTTTGATATCCTGGCCCAATTTTGTATGTCCTTGCTCATGTGTATCAGTAGGAAGTCCCTGGGAAAATCTTTTTGATGGCACCTTGGCTCCCCAGGCAAATGCCTCCTTGGAATGAGGGGGTCACTTAGATTAGACCACAGGCTACCCACTAGTACCCCTGGCCCCCCCATGCTGCATGTCATCCAAGCTTGCTGCTTCTTGTGTTGATCTCTGGCAGGTTTGGGTTCTCCGTGTAAGGGCCCTTTCGATTAGAACTTCCCTATAACTGTTGGAGGAAGAGAACCTGTTGGTTCCACTTTCAGATTCAGAAATTAATTTTTAATCAGCCTAAAGCATTGTTTCTGGGGTGGAACTTGATGGTATATGGGGACAGGGTGGGGAGAGATGGGTGCAAATACACAACACATAATTTTGCGTATAATTTCAGAGTGGTCACAATCTTTGAAACCCCTCTTGCTAAGCCCCTACTCTACAAGTTGAAAATGTAGTCAACTTGACCTGTTTTGTTTAGAAAAGGCCATACTAATACCTTCCTCATAATAATACCCTCCAATACTGTGGGGCCAAAGGGTGCGGATTAGAGGAGATAATTCACGTCAAGAGCGCTTAGCACAGTGTCTGACACATAGTATGTAGTTATAATTGCTCATTTCTGCTGGGGTTTTGATGATTTTTTTTTAATTTAATTTTTAAAGATTTTATTTATTCATTTGAGACACAGAGATACAGAGAGAGAGCGAGCATGAGCAGGGGGGAGGCAGAGGGAGAGGGAGAAGCAGGCTCCCCACTAAACCAGGAGCCCCACGTGGGGCTCGATTCCAGGACCCTGGAATCATGACCCGAGCCGAAGGCAGACGCTCAACCATCTGAGCCACCCAGGCGCCCCTGGGGTTTTGATGATCTTGACGATTTTCATGAGTTCCTTAGGTAATAACAATATTAGCTTTTGGTTGCTATTATTTTCCCCAGCCTGTCGTTTGCCTTTTAATATGAAGGCAAACATTTATTAGCTTTATTCTTCTTATGTAGCCAAATCTGCAATCTTTATTTTGTGTGTGATTTCATTAATTACTGGAAAGATTGGACAGTCATCCTTCTGACAGAGCTTTGACAGATTCTGTTGCTTCTGGATTGTTTTCTCCCCCTGGCTTGATTCTTATTATTTAGCATTCTAATCCATCTGGATTTATCTTGGTATATGCTCTGGGGTAGAGGTTTAACTTAATCTTTTTCTCCATTGCCAACCACTTATTCCCCAACCACTTATTAAATAACCTTCCCCTCCCCACTGTATTATAACATCTTCTTTATCATATAATACATTCCTATGTTTTGTAAGTGTCTTTTTCTTGGCTTTCCATTCTGTTTCACAGAACAAGGATATGCCTATTTTGGCATTAATGTGTCTTAATATCTTGTAGACCTAATCCCCTTCTCGACTCTCTCTTTTTTAAAGAATCTAAAATATGCTCACTTGTTTATTTTTCTAAATAAACTTTTGGAAAATATTGACAAATCCCAAGAAAAAAATCCTAGGAATTTGATTGAGATTGCATTAGATTTATTAATTAGTTGGGTAGTATTGCCATCTTTAAATATTTAGTTTTACCAACTTGAAACATTGTGATGTCTTTTCGCTTATTCAGCTAGTTGGTTAGCTGATATTTATTAGTGATGAAAATGAGCAATGTGTTAACATTTGTAGTTTTTTGTTTTTTGTTTTTATTTGAGAGAGAGAGAATGAGAGACAGAGAGCATGAGAGGGAGGAGGGTCAGAGGGAGAAGCAGACTCCCTGCCGAGCAGGGAGCCCGATGCGGGACTCGATGCGGGACTCGATCCCGGGACTCCAGGATCATGACCTGAGCCGAAGGCAGTCGCTTAACCAACTGAGCCACCCAGGCGCCCCTTAACATTTGTAGTTTTAAAACAATTTTAACATACTTAAAAAGACAGGTTTCCCTTCTCCCCACTTTGTACTATAACAGAGCAGTAAAAGGACATATTTTCCTTCAATTTTCACACACATGTGGTTTCAGAACCCAAACACAGGAAGATTTAACAGTCACGAAGAATTACTGTCATGAAATCCCCCCCAACTGAGGATTTAAGTAGAGTGGGTGTCCCAGTTATTTTGGAAATCTTTTTGTGGTTTTATTCTTTCTCTGGGTGGACATTCCCCATCCCCCAAACCTCCCTCCTAACTGCTCCCCCCATCTCTGCTGTCCTTTCCAAATGCCATCCCAATCTGTTATTTTCCAAATTCTTAGTGACAATATTTCATAAATTGAAAATGGGGTCATGTATTTATAAATAGAATGGGTAGAATATTTGCTCTCAGGATGATCTCAGAAAACCTGGGTCATGTGATCAATGTTGCTTTAGTGTTCCAGGTGTATTATTAGGGAAATTTATTCTGGAGGTAGAATAGAGGAGAGGGAATAAAATGGCTGCAGGAGAAGGAGTATTATTCTATTTCAATTTCCTAAATTCTTTCATCCTCTTTAACTCAAGCCTTAGATTCTACCCACTGTCTAACCATGGTGAATGTCGATCTCTCAAATTTGGAGTAATAGTCTTATTACTTAAATTAAGTAATTCATAAACTTAAATTCATAAACAACTGAGAAACTTAAATTCATAAACAACCGAGAAAGGGTTTCAGATGGTTTTCTTGTCTGAGGCTTAACATGTAATGCTGCCTGATTCAGAGGGCCCACTTTTCTTAATGCCTAATCTCCTGAAAAGGAATATAAGTTCAACAGAAAAATACAAGGGCACCTGGGTGGCTCAGTCGGTTAAGCGTCTGCCTTCAGCTCAGGTCATGGTCCCAGGGTCCTGGGATGGAGCCCGGAATCGTGCTCCCTGCTCAGCAGTGAGTCTGTTTCTCCCTACCGCCCCTCTGCCTGCTTGTGCGTTCTCTCTCTCTCTCTCAAATAAACAAAATCTTAAAATAAAAAATAGAAGAACACAAAATGTGCTAAATCAATAACAATAATTTTACAAGATCGTCTACCTGCTTAACAGGCTCTGTAATTGCAATAATACTGTTTAGCTGGAAAAACCACTTATGTCTCCTGGAATGGAAAATATTTCTAAATTTAAAGATAGTTCACTGCTTTAATTGGATCTTTTGTGTTTATTTTTGGCTTGTTTTCAACTTTGGGTTTGTGGTCGTTGGTGGGAAGAATTAGGGATAATATTGGGGTTATTTTCCTCACTTAGCATGAACAGACTGACCTATTTCTGTTTCTGTCCTTCGTACTCAACAACTATTTCTCTAATACTCCTACATCCCAGGGTAGAGTTAAAGTGAACTTTCTCATAATGTCAATAAACATACAGTCATGGTGTCTGATGGGGACGGGAGAGAACTTCACAGAACTGGCTCTTAAATGACACTAGTTCAGTGTAAACATCATAAAATAGATTTATTTTTTTTCCCACCTCCCACTGAAAGCTGACACAGTATAACTCCGCTATGTGGCAGTTCTGCTGTAAGTCTGATCTTAACCCAGGCTGAATGGCATACTTTCTGGGTAAGTCAAACTTTACTTTTGTGATATAGAACAAAATAAATCAGAGGGTCGACTTGACAAGAATTGTTCACCAGAGCAAAGCCTGGACAAGGGTCTCTGAGAGGCCCTCGGTGGGGAGCTTGGCCAAGTCTTTAAAGGATGCAATCTAGATCCCTTTTAATCTTTCTGGAGCTCTGAAAGAGTATTAACCATGGACATAAATCTGGCTCTTCTCTTAAAAAATTAGAAAGGAGGTTCTCTTTATGATACAATTTTCAGTGCAAATGCATTGTACAAATTCTGATTTGGGTGTGTTTGGGTAGTGGAGGGAAGACTGTAATTCTACAGGTGATTGTAGCCTATAGGTAAGAATCACATCTGATCTCACAAAGCTGAGACTGTAATGTTAACATATTTGAATAGGTCAGATGCCCTTATTGGCCATGTTGTCTTGTGCAGACATCGGCCTGTTGTTGCCTGGTTAGACTGAGGTTGGCCAGGAAAGCAGGCCTTCTGCTGGTGCGGGGCGGGGGGGGCTGTGGGGGGGGACGGGGGCGGGGGGCGGGCGGGGAGCTAGGTATTCTTAGCTGTGGCTTTCATGCCAGCTAAGCAGGAAGTGGGGACTGCAGCAGCACTCTATTGAGAGGAGTGTCTAGCTGACGGAATGGCAAGCTACCCAGTGGCCTCGAGGACATTCTGCTTTCTTCCAGTCTGATATAGCACCAAAGGTACCAACAGACTAGCGTTCTAGATTCAGTCCCGGCGCCAAATAGCTGTATGACTTCAGACAGGTGGTTGCCCTTTCTGCTTCAGCTACCTCACCTGCAAACTGAGAATGAGAAGACCTGCCCCACTACTGAAGAGAATGATTATAAGGATTGGATGAATCTTTATTGATAATAAGGTACTGTTAAGTCATTATGTTTTAGGGACCTCCCAAGGCCGTTTAGCTTGGTAAGTGAGGAGAGAACATTCAGGGATCAGGGTGACAGAGTTACCAGTGCGGGGAATGCCCCATCGTGTCTTGGAAACCTCATCCCGTGAACAGATGGCTCTCAAAAAAACAGGGTTGGGGGACTGGGAGACATTCTGCGGAGGTTCCACTGAGGCACGTCAACCGAGTTGCTGTTCTCCGGGCCAGTGCTTTTCCTACACGCTTCAGCTGCCCAGCCACTTCGGTGACATCATCCATCTGGCATGTAATCTTAGTTGAATTCCATGTATCTCTTGCTCACCAGATTCCTAAATTGTGAGAATACGGATACATTGACGGGCTTGTCTGCCTGCCCGCCTGACCTTTCGGTTTTCTCTGTGGCTGCTTCAGCCCCTATCCCCTCGTGCCATCCTGCCCCCACCCCTTGCCTCCTCCACTCCCACCATCTCAGTGCAGAAGCTTTCTCATCTTACTGGCTGTCGGAAACTTGGTTTCCTTAGCAGTCGGTTTTCCTGTCGTTCCCCTGTAAAAGTGTTCCCATCACACTTGGATTGCTTACAGCGCTGATGCTTTCCGAACAAGTGGAGTGAAAGCTAAGGACACAAATTCCAGTTCTGCTTCTTTACCCTCTGGGGCAGAGGCTGTCCGCTTTCTCTAGGTTGTTTGGGGCAGGGAAATGCGGTTCTCTGGGTTTCCCAATCTTGACTCCTTCTCTCCCATCCCCCAGGTTGCTACCAGAATGATCTTTCTAAATGGAAATGTTACTTACTTGCTCAAAGCCTGATGACTCCCCTCTGCCCATCCAGGTTCCCTGGGCCCCTGGACACACTGATGGCTTTGTTTTGGCCCAGCACCATGTTGGCCTCCACAAGGTTTAAAACAATTTAAATTAGTAAGAACATTAAAGATTGGAAGATGTCTTATAAAATCCACAGTTTGAGTTTCTCTTGGAAGGTTGTTAGATGGCAATGCTGGGCACCAGGAACTGGGCAGGGCTGCCTCTTAGCCACAGCAGGCTTCTCCAGATGGCACACCTCCTGCTACAGCCTCGTCACTCCCTTACGTTACCTGGAGAGGTTCTGGTGTTTGCTCCCCCCATTACAGCATCAAGTTCAACTTGAGTTAAAATCAACTTTTTACCAGGTATATGGGATCCATACCAGTTAGGCCCCAACTACATCTGCCCCCAACTCCTGCCCCATCCCTACAGGCTTTTCTAGAATAGCTTTGCTATGAAATGGTTAGTTGTTTGCCTGTTTGAGTTTGCTTACCCTTTCATTTTATTTTATTTTGTTATTTTTTTTAACTGAAGAGACCCATCTTGCAGATCCCTCTGGAGCATCCATTATAGGCAAGGGTGTGCCTGGCTTGGCCACACCACAATTATGGGGTGTTTCAAGGAAGTTACATTTCAGATTTTCATGGCGTATTGATCCAAAGCGTCTGTGAAGGGCAAGAAGCAGAGGAGGGAAGAGAGCAGATGGGGCCCTTTCTGTGCTTTCGGTCATTTCCAAAACAAATACATTTCATTTGGCTACGTGGTCATGTGTTTGCAGACATTCTGCTCTGTGATGCTGAGGACATAGCAAAATGGTTTACCTTGGTTAGGATATCTGTTTTCAAACATTGCCCATTCTTTCCCAGAATTACAGGAAAATTGATATATCAGCCTCGTTACTTGAACTTCTAGACAATAAAATAAATTCAAGCTATTGAGTAATTACTTCCTTTATTGTTGTTCACATTAAGTCCAGGAGCTTGCCGAGGAGTGATGTTCAGAAACCTGGGCACTTGCTTCTCCAGTTTCAAGATATTGCTGCATAGGTTGGGTTTTATCTTACTGGGGCCATTACTTGCTCCAGGTTGCACTCTGTGCTGGTTCCCAAACTTGATTTCCCCAGGAGGAGTCAGGCTTTAGGAATTTAATTTATCCTAGCCAAACTCATAAGATCTATTACTAAACTAGAATATTCCTTTTCTTTTCATTTACTGAACACCTACTAAGTGTGTGGCCCTGTCCTAATGTCTGGAGAAACAAAAATAAATCACAAATATGATGTGGTCCCTACCATTTAGAAGCTTATGGTATAGAAGTGGGACAGATATGTAAGCAAATACATTATATATCATGTGCTAAGAGTAGGGTGACCTTATATCTTGGGGACATCCTAGTTTATGCCTGCTGTCTGGTATAACTACTAATAGTGCCGCCTTTCAAACCATCTAAGGGCCACAGTAAAGGTTTCTGTTAACGTTTGGGGTATAGAGATGGTAGATGGGGGAGAAATCAGCCGTTTTTCCAGAGTAGACTCTTGAGCTGGGTGATGAAGGAAGTTTGGGCAGTCAAGGTCAGGGAGCTCAATGTGTGGGTAAGGGGGAGGGGCACATGCAAAACTGCAGGCAAAAGGGAAATTGTTCCGGAAGCAGCAGTCAGTCCAAGCTAGTCATTGTTTCCCAAATTTATCCTGTGAAAAAAATTCCCCAAGATACTTGGTAAAAATACAGATTGCCAGGTCCTGCTGGTAATCTGGATTGGTATTTTTAAAGAAGCACCCCAGATAATTCTGGGACATATTGAAAGTTCAGAACCAATTCTCTACTGATTATGGCAAGGAATACAAAGGGCTGGGAGTAAAGAGGAGCAGGAACAGCAAGACTAGAGCACAAGTCACCTATTAGTCAGGTGGGAAAACCCTCAGAGGTAGAACTAGTTGGAAGACATTTCCAGTAGACCTATGAAAAATGGACAGTGTGGGAACTATATGTCAGCTACAATGGGGATGCAGAGGAATGAAAAGATTAGAGAACTACTCGGGAGGAAGAATGAACAGGACCTAGGATATGCCGGTTACTGATTTACATAGGTAATATTTCCAGGCAATAAAACACTTGTGTGAAATCCAGAAACCTAGGGGACCTTACAACCTGAAGGTTTAAATGGTGAGCCATAAACCTAAAAAGACAAAGAATTGGATAACGTTGTGATGTATTTCATGTGGACGTTAAAAAAAAAAATGACTCCTGCTTACTTCCCATTGTTGTGATCTCCAGAACAGTCATGACAGTTGTGTTTATCTCTGGAAAGGAGCTGGATGAGTTCTAAAGCATCCTGACACACCCAACCCTTTTATCTAGACTTCAGGCAAACCTCTGCCCTTCTGTTAGGGTAAGACTACTTGCCTTATTTTTGCTTCTGTTTTTGTTATGGAATGTGTGAGACAGTCATGACTCCTCAACAGTACCAACCCCCGTTCAGGGCAGATGGTCGGCCTGGTGCAGTTTCAGCATGACTTTGTTCCTAAATTCTGGAGCTGCCCTTTCTGTGAGAACCTGATGTCACCTCACAGATTCACCGCAACTCTGGGAAATTACAATAGGACAAGAAACGCCCTATCCAGGCCAGGGGATCGTGAAGCCTGGTGTTTGTGGTTTGTGGCAGCTGGCTTCCTTGGTGCACTGGAAATTCTGAGGCGAGCAATCCCTATATGGAAAATGAAGAAAATCCGAGGAGAGCTCTGCTATTTTCCTCTGCCTTCCAACATAAAGAGGGTTTTTATTTTGAAGGCTGCCTTCACCAGGCCTGTTGGCATACTTCTGAAGCAGCAAACGAAGTCGGAAAGTAGAGACTTAGAAGTTATGAAGAGAAAGCCTCAAAAAAGGAGAATGGGAAACCGATCAGGCTATAATTTCACGGGGTAATTTGGCACCCTTTACCAGAGACCTGGCCCCAGAGCGTCCACGAGTGCGGTTTGGGGAGGGACAAAACATCTACAGTTCCAGTGCTTGGCTCCTCTTGTAGCATTGCTGAGGAATTTCCAAATCCTGGGAGTGACAGGGTCGGAGGTGAGCAGGCTGAAATCTTCCACGCTGTCAGTGTCAGGGAGGGGGAGAAACACCAGGCAACAGCGACCTCAAAGTTTTTTTTTTTAAATAAGGGGCTTCACTTCTGTGCGGTCCAATGTCACAACGCCATTAAGTCACAG
This sequence comes from Leptonychotes weddellii, assembly GCF_054177405.1. Taxonomy (NCBI): domain Eukaryota; kingdom Metazoa; phylum Chordata; class Mammalia; order Carnivora; family Phocidae; genus Leptonychotes; species Leptonychotes weddellii. The sequence continues at coordinate 29,536,185 of NC_138370.1, forward strand.
TAGCAAGATGAGAAAATAAGAAGGGAAGGAGGAAAAGTCCAGCGTGCACGGACCCAGAAAATGGATCTTCCCTGCTCTTGCCGCTGACGGAGCTGTTGGGGGCGCCTGGGTGCTCTGCCCGCCGGAGTCGCAGCGGGGCAGACCCCTTCCCGCAGTCCGGGCGCGACCAGAGTGGCGCCGCGGCGGGGGGATCGGGCGGGCGCGCCGAGGACTTCAAAGGCCCGGCGCTGCCGCCGCCCCCGCCCGCGCGCGCGAATAGTACGGTCCAAGGGGGCGGCTCCTGGGGCGCGGCTCCCGCGGCAGCTGATGCGCGCCCCGCCGGCCGGGAGGCGGGAGCCAGAGACCCCCGAGACCCGAGCCGCCCGGCGCCGCGGGCCGGGGCCCTGAGGAGGCCCCAGGAGAGGCATCTTCCCGGCGGGAGTCGCCGGCGCGGAGGTGGCCGCGGCCGCACCGTTCGGAAAGGAGGACGAAGAGGAAGCTGCGCTGCTTGCCGGCGGAGAGGAAGCGCTCCACCCGGGCCCCCGACGGCGCTCGTTTAACCACATCCGTGCCTCCGCTGGAAACGCTTACAGGCGCCTGTCACCCGTTCCCTCCATTTTGAAAGGGAAAAAAGGCTCTCCCCCTTCCCCTACTCTTAGGACCTGGAGCCGGAGGAGCCGCGCTCATGGCGTTCAGCCCTTGGCAGATCCTGTCCCCAGTGCAGTGGGCGAAATGGACCTGGTCCGCGGTGCGCGGCGGGGGCGCCGGAGAGGACGAGGCCGGAGGGCCAGAGGGCGACCCCGAGGAGGAGGACTCGCAAGCCGAGACCAAATCCTTGAGTTTCAGGCAAGTACACGCATCCCTGCCGAGATGCAGACGTGCTGCCATCCATCCATCTGCGGCTCATTCTGTGTGCGTGTGTGTGGTCGCTCACCCGCGTAACCATTATCATCGCAATGCCTCCGTCCCTACCCGAAACCGGGTCCCCGCTGTGCATTCGAAAGTTCAGGATGTTCTGTCTGGTATTACCTTTCCCCCGTTTCAGTATGAGCTTTCAGAACCTAACCCAGGATCTGCAGTCTTTCCGCATCCCGGTCTGCTTCACTTTCCCTTAAGCTTCGAGTCCCTAGCCCCCGCCCCTACACACACACAGTGTCATTGATCACAGCCGGTAGAACTTGGGGCCCTCCCTGTGGGGGAAGAAGTCGCTCCCAGGCCCTCCTGGTGTCCCTCTGTGTACCGAAAATGCAACCTTGGTACAGAAGGTCGCGTGATGACAGGCCCCTGGCAGCTGGTGAGAAATGGTGGTCTTTGCTGAGCTGTCACCGAGTGATTGAGGAAGGCAGGTGACAGTATTCTCAGCTTGGGGCCGAGTGAGTTCCAAACAGGTAGAGGCCTGCCTAAGAAAAAGGAATCATGGCGAGAGCTGACTTAATTTTTAGGAGGAGGGGGCAATCTTAATTTTTAAGCCTATGAAAAACGGTTCTTGTTAGAAAAGGAGTCTGTTGAAAAGCGCTTTGGGGGGCATATCAGAAGAAAGGATGACCTCAAAAATAAATGGTGCTGGAGAAAAGCTCTGGAGGATGGAGGAATATCAGGGAGACAGGATGCCAGGCAGAAGGCCGAGGAGGGCCCAGCGAGAAAACCCCATGGTGAGCTCCCACAGGCCAGTCCTGCTGAGGACTAGTGGGTTGTAAAGTTAGGCAAAAATGCTGGACTTTAGCCTTGTCGATACATAGACTGTAAAAGGTGTCGGAAGTACCGTTGAAAGTGGTAATTCCTCATTTTTCCCCCTTGGCAGCTCGGATTCTGAAGGTAATTTTGAGACCCCTGAAGCTGAAACACCAATCAGATCGCCTCTCAAGGAATCCTGTGATTCATCCCTAGGATTGGCAGGACGGGGGGCCAAAACCCAAGGTAAAGAAAGACTTTCATTTTCTGCCTCTTTTGTTTTAAAGTTTTGAAAATGTAAATGAGGGAAGGAAGAGTGTTAACTTAGGGCCATTTAAAAAGCTTTGGATTGAGTACTTACCAAGAAAGGAGCTGTTTTAAAGCTCCTGGCTTATTTGAACTGTTTTTGTTTGTTTTTTAGGAATGTGGTGGTCAGAGGCTTTCTTCCTAAGTAGTTTGTACATTTGCAGGATGAGATTATCAAACATTCCTGCTGGGCCCTTCCCCTCAGCCCCCCAAAAACAAAAATGTGTGTGGTAATGCAGAGGTGGGGGAGGAATGTTTAAATTTGGCTTTGGATAGTTCTCAGGCTAAGTCACTTTCTCCAGGGGTGTGTGTAGCTGGAGACAAAAATTACAGGTAAGAGTTGATTATTTAGATAGGAAGGAATCTTAAGAAGCTGTTTTAAAATTGTTTACCTCTCCCCTCATCTACATAGGAATGGTGGTGAGCTTCACAGTCTACCTAAGAAAACCTGGCACAGAGATTGTCTCCTAGCCCCCCTCAGAGCTCAACCTTGAGCCTGCCCTTCATCTACAAAAGCTTCTGTTGTTTCATTTAATTAGTAGGAACCTTTTTTGTCACACAGCCAGTTTTGAGTAAAATTTCACCTGTCCTGGTAGAATCTGTTTATCCACGCAATAGAGTGCGCTCTGATTCAGCAGTGAATAAGTCTTGCTCTCACTGAGCTAACATTATGGAGGGAGAGGGATCTTTTAAAGGTTAAGCAGGATACACACGTCAGCTTGTCTTACGTATTATGGAGAAAAATAAAGCCGTGGAAGGAGGAATAGGGTGTGTGGGGTGGGGATAAGAGATGCTGAAGGGTAATTAGGCGGAGCCTTGCCTATAAGGGAACTTGAGCAGAGCCCTGAAGGAAGATTGAGGGAACAGTCTTGCAGATTCTTGGGGAGGGAACCCTTTCAGCAGAGTGAATGGTTATCTGCAAAGGCCTGAAGCAGGACCAGCCTGGGATGGAGTGAGGCCCTGCGGTGGGAGGGTTTTGAGGACCAGTGAAGAGGCCAGTGTGACTTGAGTGGAGTGACTAGGGAGGGAACAGTAGGAGCTGAAGTTAGCCAGATAAAGGGAAGTCTGGAACATTTTGTTAATGGTTTAAAATGACAGAAATGTATTCTCTCACAGATTTGGAGGCTAGAAGTCCGAAATCAAGGTGTCAGCAGAGCCACAGAGCCAAAGGTTCTAGGGACCAATCCTTTCTTGTCTTCTCTAGCTTCTGGTGGTTGCTAGTAATTCTTGGTGTTCCTTGGCTTGTGGCAGCATAACTTCAGTCTCTGCCTCCTTCATTACATGACAGGCTGCTCCCTGTGTCTTTGTGCCTTCACATGACTCTTTTAAGGACACCAGTCAGTGGATATAGGGATCCTTCTAATCCGGTATGACCTCATCTTAACTTGATTACATCTGCAAAGGTATTATTTCCATATAAGGTCACGTTCACACGTATGGGAAGTTAGGAATTCAACATACCTTTTTTTTTTTTTTTTTAAGAGAGAGAGTGCTAGAGGGGGGAAGGGGCAGAGAGAGAGGGAGAGAGAGAATCTTAAGCAGGCTCCACGCCCAGCACAGAGCCCCACACACAGGGCTCTGTCTTGCCACCCTGAGATTATGACCTGAGCTGAAATCAAGAGTTGGACACTTAACCAACTGAGCCACCTAGGCGCCCCTCAGCATATCTTTTTGAGGGACACAGTTTAACCCACAACAGAGGGCTTTGAGCAGAGCCATCATGCTTTGACATCTTTTCTCAAAGGCTACCTGGCTGCTGTCTGGAGAAGGGACTCTCTAGCATGGATATCCTTTTTGAGTGCTTTTTCTTTTCCAGTGTCTGTCACTGTCACCCTATGATGGCAGATAGAGCCAGCTTTCAGTTATCCTGTTAACTAGTTTTTGACCTGATGATAACTTTTTTCTACTAATAGTTATCGTATTTTTTGGCTTCATAACTTCCTCACAGGTTGCTTGGGGAAGTCAGGTGCTCTGTGATAGACTTCATGAAGGAGCTGGAATTATTGTTCAAATGATTCCAGCTTTTTGAGATTTGATTTTGCTTTGAATCAGGAGCTTCATACTGCACTTCCCCTGCTGAGAATTCGGCCATATTCTCAACCCACCCTGGATTGCTTTTCACCATTGTTTTTGGAAGAGACCCGCATGGGAGCAGGCATGTTATGTATCGGAGCGCTCGGTGTGTCACTTAGCTTTACAGCACAGAAGATAAGATGCACTTGTTCTTCATAACTTCCCTTTTCCTCTCCTAAGATTGGCAGATTAGAAAGGAGATTTGAAACCTGCAAAGAATTATTTTGATGCTTTCCCATCAAATTTAAATAATGCTCACCAGACATGTTAAGTAGCTACTTGAAAGTCTCTTTGAATTGCCCTCAGCTTGGGCAGCCCCTTCCTCACCATTCCATCAGTTGGTAGTCTGATTCATTGCATAGAGGCCTGTATGGCTCAGACCCCCAGAGCCATAGAGACCCAATCGTTTGGTCCTTCCTGTGCCACTGACTCTTTTTTACATGTTTTGGTAACTTCTAGCTCACACTCTTTTTCTCACTCTCCCTAAAAGGTTTCTTTTTAGGGTCGCGGACCAGGAAAGCTCTATGGAGTAGATCATGGTTGAAGGCCATGTCTTTGGCAGGGGATGGGGGGGGGTGTACAATCTGGGAAATTACCACTCTGTATTAAGAAATCTTTCAATTTAGGGTCTTTAAATAATAGGATGATTGCATATCAGCCTGGTAGTATCCTGCCTTTGAGAACTCCTGCCCAACATGTAGAAGGAGACTGTTAGTCCAGAGTCTTGTTGATGGCCTTGTTACACATACACAGTATGTATTTAGTACGAAAGCACAGGTCTGACCAGGAAAGGTATCAGTGGACAAAAATTCCTAGAGACTCATTTCATGTTGAAGTCTTAATTTCTGGGCTTGGATGGTCCTCTTTCTCCTGGAATTGTTGATCATTTGGCTCCTGATAAAGTTAGTCTTTCATATTTCTGTGGTTTTAGGACGTGGTGGGGCAGCAGGTAGAGATTATATAAGACTATATCTTCTGGAGGGATGATTTATGAGTTGTTAGTCAGGGGTTGGAGTTAACATATGTAAAAGATCCTGGCTTCCTGGTATATAATGGCCCTCCAATGTATGGGCTGTATCCCATATCCCATACCCATGGCCCCCACCCCAAACTCCATCTAATTCTTAGAACACAGGGAAACATTTGAAGTTAATTTTCCATGTCTATTTGAAGTTAATTTTCTTTTTATTGGAAGTTTTTTTGGGGAACTTACAGTATCTGAACCCTGTAATGCTTCTTTGAGACAGTTATATGCCATCCTAGGAATTAAACGGTAGATGAGGTTGTGGGGATTTTTTAAGCCACAGGTTTCAGACTAACTGCTAAAATAAAACTTGAGCCACAGAGGTTCCTTGAAAATACCAGAGTAGTGGCTGTAATATTTGGGCTGGTAATTCTGTGTTTTCTGTCTGCCTCCCTCAACAAAGAGTGTTTAAGCTCCTGCTGTTACTGTTCTTTCTCTTTGCTGGGGGATGATCAATGAGGAGACATCACCAATGAGAGGACTTTTGAAGAAGGTTCAATTTCAAGTTCATCTTTTTTTTTTTTTTTCTTTTTTGGTGGCCTGTGCATTGTTTTAGACTTTAAAAGTGAATGTCCTCTGCTACTAGAAACCTCCTTACTGCACACATATCTTCATTTAATTCTTGCTGAAACTCTCATACGCCCTTGGAGCAACTCGTTAAATCTACACTGTTTGATGTGTTAATTAGATGCTTCAGTATTTCAAAGACATAGGATAGTCCTTCTGAATAGAAGGAAAGATAAACAGGATCAATCCGCATATATTTACTGCTGGAGGCCTGGGGGGAATGCAGAGTTGTTTGTTGACACCCTTTTGATAGTCTAGATCCGGAATCAGGCTGTGGCTCAGAGACCAGATGTGGCGTGCTGCCTGCTATGGCCGATTATTCTGCCTGGGAGCTAAGAATTATTTTTACATTTTTAAATGGTTGAAAAAAATTGTGCTGTGTGAAAATTATATGAAATTCAAATTTTAGGGCCCATAAATAAAGTGTTGTGGGAATGCAGCCCCACTTGTTCACTTAGGGGTGATATCTAATATGGCTGCTTTCACACTAAATTAGCAAGGTTTTTCTGTTTGTTTTTAAGTGGGCTGCACACCCCCTGTGGGGCTTGAACTCACAACCCTGAGATTCAGAGTCATATGCTCTATCTACTGAGCCAGCCAGACGCCCCTGAAATAGCAAGGCTGAGTACTTGGAACGGAGACTGGCCAGCAAAAGCCTAAAATGCTTACTCTTTGGCTCTTGACAAAAATGTTTGCTGATGTAGATACACTTAAGACAATTTTGAGAAAAATCAAAAGCTTAAGTAATTTGGGATAACTTTAAAGAAAGCGGCAAGGCTAGCCATGATTAATTAACAATGAAGCGTGAGGCCAGGTAGCATTAGTGTAGGCCTGTATGGTCAGGTAAAGCTTTGGGATAAGACTGGTTTGGGCTGGCTATTTGTCTCCCTTGGAAAACACAAATGTCATTGGTCTGTCGGTGTACCTGATTTTCAGTTAACTAAAAGATCCAAGGAGTTATGAAAAAAGGAAATTAGGGAAGAATGAAGAGAGTTTGGGAATCATTTAATGTAAGTACAAATATATAGACCTTAAACTTTTGCCTATTAACTGTTTTTTAATGGTTTTAATGTAATGGTTTTAATTTCATTTAATGGTTTTAATTGGGTGTTTCAGAATTTATTTGCCGGTTGATGTGGTATATTGTTGGCGTATGTTGTAGGGTTGAAATGGTATATTTATTGGATTGTTTCAGACTGTACGTATGTTAAGACTTAGAATGCAAATCTTGTTAAAATGTAAGCCTTAGGTTTTTGATCCTAAGGCTTTGGGTTATGTGTATAAGAAAATAGTATATAGACATTTTTCATTAAGTATTTATTGAAGTGTTCCAGTCGAATCCATGTATGGCTCTCCTAAGAATTTAGTTTAACATCCTCTCCTTGCCCCTACCACAGAGATTGCTTTATTAAAATTTCCTAGAAATAACGGGACTGATAAGGACCCTTAATGTTACCTAGTCTGAGAGTTCAACCTCTGTGGCTCCTTCAACAATATCTGAAGCCATCCTATTCTTTTTTATTTTTATTTTTTATTTTTTGATGTAATTGGCTCTTTCACAGTTGAATTAAAATTTTTAAGGGTGCTTGGGTGGCTCAGTCGTTAGGCATCTGCTTTTGGCTCAGGTCATGATCCCAGGGTCCTGGGATCAAGCCCCGCATTGGGCTCCCTGCTCGGCGGGAGGCCTGCTTCCCCCTTTCCCACTCCCCCTGCTTGTGTTCCCTCTCTCGCTGTGTCTCTCTCTGTCAAATAAATAAATAAAATCTTAAAAAAAATTTTTTTTATATTATATTATTGTAAGATATTTAAGGCTTGAAAACTTCAGCAGCATGGTACAGTTCTTCCCCCCCCCCCCCGATAACGTTTTTAGCTCTCAACCTGGGAGATTCCTACTAGTTAGTAAGTGCGATCAGAGCCATGTTTCTTTATTGCTTTGTTTATACCAGTGTAAATGAGCCATGTGGAGCTTCTATATGGTATTCTGCCCAAAGAGAATGTTTCCTTGGGGAAAAAGTGTAATTTTTCCAGCAGACACCTCAGAAAGTGCAGAACCACACTATCTGAATAAAAAACTTAGGGGCAGGGAAAAAGTATGCCTGCTGAAAGTGAACATTTTAATAACTATAAAGCAGTATTTTTCTTTCAAAATGAATAATAAATTCAAGATCTTCTTGAGAAATGTTGTAAGGATTAAACTCATTTCAGGCTTGTACTCCCCAGTTTGGGGCTTACCTGAGCATCAAACAAAGCGAGTTAGCTTACTTTGACAATTTCTGGTGGTTGAAGGCATAGGTGTGTGTGTGTTGTGTGTGTGTGTGTGTCGGGCTGGGGGCAACCCATCCAAAATGATATTGCTGCCATTTAATGTTCTATTTAAAAAAAAATAGATGTGGTCTAAAGCCACTTAAACATTTAGGTTAAAGAGGACTTGTAGTGTCTTTTTCCACGGGACAGTAACACTCTTCATAGGAAGTCCTGGCAGCATAAGCCATTTCGTCACAATCTCCTAACCTCAGGTCAGTGACGGGGAGATCCTGGCTTATCTCCCCAAAACAAAACAGCCGTCTTGGGTGGGGATGTGATAAATGAGGGTTGCTGAACTGCCTGAAAACTGTTTGCGTTGGGCCTAGAAAGGGATTGCTGCTTGTTAAGTTCAGGATCTCACCCTCACCTTTGCTTGTGCGAGAACCTAATTTTATGAGTTTCCACAAACATGATCGGATCTCCAGGGGTTAGATTGCTAATGGATGAATGGATATTTCATTATTTCACAAATGAAAAAACATAATCTGGCAGTTGCTGATCTCCAGCTTTCCCTACCATAAGACTCCCCTCTAGCCGACCGCCTGGCTTTCTGTGTCAGCTGAGTTTATTGAATGTATTGGACTCAAGTAGCCTTTTTTTTTCCTTTTCAGCACCTTACTTGATTTTTAGAACAGTGATGCTATGAGATAGGACACATGTGATCTCCATTCCAAAGATTGGGAAATCAAGGCCAGCATCTTTACTGCTAGTAGTAGAGCGGGGTCTTAAATTCATCTTTTACGATAGCACATCCAGAGCTTTATGGGACATATTATACAGCTTCTCTCCCGAGGGAATCCGTGATTCTCTCTCTTCACTGATTGAAGAGAAAACTTACCAGAGGAAATAAAGGGGACAGAGTGTATGATGGAGGGAGAACCTCCTTTAAAGTATCCTGTTAAGTGATAGTAATTTAAAACAAAAGTTCAATTGGGGATATATATTCCACATTTATCAACTTGGCATGTATAATATGTAAAGTATAAAATGTACTTCAGGAATTTTGAATATCAGAAGTTTGCAGCAAAATTTAGACACAGAGCCAGAAGCAGGAAAGAAAAAAAGCATTACCAGGTAAGCAGCTCTGTTGAAAACATTTTGCACCCTTAATGCTTAACTTCAGCTCATCAGGGAGAAATTAAGAGGGAGGGGACTTAGTCAGTAGTAGCTTTTGCTTTCTCTCTCCACCTGTGAGTCACATGTGGGTGAGAAGAGGCATGTGCACGGAAATGTATGCAGCCTCCTGGGACTCTGCACCTATTTTGGGATAGAAAGAGGAGTTTCTAAGAGGCCTGTATTAGTTATCTATTGCTGCATAACAAATTACTCCAAAACTTATTAGCAGCTTAGAAGTTAGAACAATAAATATTATTTCACACAGTTTTCAGAGGCCTGGAATTTGGGGAGCAGCTTAGCTGGGTGGTCTGGCTTAGGGTTACTTGGGAGAATGAGTCACAGTGTTGGCCGGGACTGTAGTCATCTGAGAGCTTGACTGGGGCTGGAAGAACTTATCCTCAGGTAGCTCACTCCTGCCTGGCAAGTTCTTTACCAGGTGGACGGACCTCTCTGTCTATCAGGTTGCTTGAGTGTTCTTCCAGCATGGCAGCTGACTGGCCACAGAGTGGGTGATCCAAGAGAAAGATGGGAATTGTAATGTCTTTTATGACTTAGCCTCAGAAGTCACGCTGTTATTTCCACAGTATCAAAAAGATACCAAAAAGGTTACATGGTTCAGTCCAACAGCATTATTGCCAGGAGATGGGATTCATCTCATCTGATAAATGGCACCGTCATTGGGGGCCATCTTGGAGGCTGACTAGCATAAGACCGTTTTATACTTTTTAAAAAAACTTATACCAAAGGGTATAATTTCAAAGACTTCCAACTTTTTTATTGCTCTCTTCCTCCGGGACCTCTTCGCTGCCTTCCTTTTGCCCCTTTTCTTAGAGTGCAGGAGCAGAAGAGACAAGAGAAATCATGTGGCCTTCAGTCAGGGTCCCTGTCATGTTGTGAGGGCATCTGTTGTGCCTGGTGAATCGGCTGCTGTTCCTGTCTGGAGCTCCTCTCTCTTCCCCTTTATCCTGCATCAAGCCCCCAGGTCCTGTGTGGGCGGTTGCTACTTTGTGAGAGAGGCAGTTGGTATTTTGAATTCTCCAGTAATTATTTCTGAAGAGATGCACATTATGGTTGTTTGGCAGCAATGGGGTGAAGTTACACAATTGCACATCTCTGCAGAGGAGTCCCATCTGTGAGCACGTGCTTGTTCTCTCTGCTCCTCCTGCTGCAGGCTTTGGGGATGGAGGAAAAGTCCTACGGTGGCGGGGGTGGGGGGGTAGCTTCTACAATTTCTGTCTGTGGTGGGGGATTTCTGATGTATTTGAAATGTAACCTCAAACAAATCCAGATGGTTCTGAAACTCCGGGGCATCTCAGGAGTGAGAAGAGAAGACGTATTCATTGTTAGATGGGTTTCTGTGGAGAAG
>NC_138370.1:29547090-29620906 GCF_054177405.1 Leptonychotes weddellii
TCTGGCTGGTTGGTGGGCAGACCCTCATGATTGGGGGAGCCCTCCCTCTTACCGTCTTGGCCTTCAGAGAACAGGGTTTGGGTCTCTTTTTAAGTAAAATAGCATAACATGCTGGTTTGGAGATTTGAAATATTTTCTTTTTTTTTTTTAAAGATTTTATTTATTTATTTGAGAGAGAGAGAATGAGAGAGAGCACATGAGAGAGGGGAGGGTCAGAGGGAGAAGCAGACTCCCTGCCGAGCAGGAAGCCCGATGCGGGACTCGATCCCGGGACTCCAGGATCATGACCTGAGCCGAAGGCAGTCGCCTAACCAACTGAGCCACCCAGGCGCCCCTGAAATATTTTCTTCATCCTTAGTATAAGCTTTTTCAGCTTATCAAGTGGCTTTCCAGATTATTCTTTACCTATGGAGTCTTATATTTTGCAGTGAGCCTCTGTCAGGAGTTAGAAGCTTATCTCAGGAAAAATGGCATCTGGCGTCTTGGCTCTTAACAAAAACAACTAAACTTGCCCCTGCCCCCTTCCCTGTCCCTCCCAGCTCCTGAGTAGTGCTTTATTTGGTTAAAAAAAAAAAATTTTTTTTTTTTTTGGAGGGCAAGGAGGAGGAAGTTTGGACAGTTTGTTGCCGTCTGGGTTTGGTTAGGAGTGTGTGTGTGTGGGTGGGGGGTGTTGGGTGTTGATATTTTTCTGCTTTAAGTAGTGACATCTGAAAATTATGGCATACCTAAGAGGATGTTCTGCATTTTCCTGCCTTGACTCACCCACTTGGAATCCCCTCCTTATTCTCATGCTTCTGGGTGACCTGGGGCCCCAGTGGTTGTCAGGAGAATGTGAGCTTTGCAGCCAGTATCCTGAGGTTCTACCCAGCGTTCCTGGAAAAGGCCTGCTTGTATTGTTGTCCCTCCCCTGGGCAATACATCATGTCCACTTCTACTCCATTTTTAAGGCTTGTGCCCTTGACTAAGTGGCTGAGAATGTACATATATAAAATATATTTCAGCTTCGGGGTAATCAGAAGGACTGGGAATTCAGACGTGAAACTGAAAAAAAAAAAACCCTCAAATTTTGGACACTTGCCTAAATGCTAATATGTACCTTATTAACAGTCTCCTCAGGTCAGATCACTTTAGCAGGAAGGGGTGGCCCAAGTGCCACAATCACACTTGTTTCCCTCCTGAAGCCCTGATTCAAAAACGGGGAGAGTAGGGGGTGGGAGGGTAAGACCAAGCCATACCTTTGAGGGACGAGAGCTCTTCAAAGGGAAAGGGTCAGATGAAGAACAAATGTTAATCTTTTACAGCTGCTGGTTTAGAGCTGCACAGCTTTACCACTACTTAGATGTACTTTTTCTGTATATAAAAGATAATCAGTTGAGAAAGAAGTCCTTTATGTGTCAGACATTGGCCCAGCAGTGGGCGGGCACTGATTGAATATCAGCTCTGCTTTGGGTGCTCGGGTTCTGCTCTGGGGACTAGGGCGTAGGGCTCCCACAGAGCGCAGTCTGGAGGAAGCTAGCTGGTTTCTGGTTCCCAGGCTTCTTGGCCTCCTTGGCTTCTCCAGAAGTTTGAGCAGCAAAGAGATAGTTTTAACAAGGGAATATGTGAGGGAGGTCTTGGGAAGAAGGCAAATGTTAAAAATTAGCATTGAAAAAAACAACTTCCCCTCCCCAAACAAGAACAAAGCCAAAAGCGATTTTTTTTTTTTTTTTTGAGCTTGCTAATTGTCCTGTCTCTGGGATGGTTCCTATATGCGCTGGATCTGTTGTAGGCGAGAGGAGTGATGTCATTTTTCACCTTTTTCTGTAAATAGAATCTATCTAGCACATTGTAGGTTTCCTCAAGAGAAATTTAAAATCCCAAGTTGATGTGATGGTGAGACCTACCACCTCTCTGAAATATGTGTCCCTACAAGTGATATGTATAAGAGACTGTTTAAAGCATTTTCTGAAATGCAAGTCTGTGGTATAGTAGAACATTTTATTAGGAATTGCAGGACAGTGCTCCTGCTCTGAGCCTTTGAGCTATATCCTTTTTTCTTTTTTAACAGTTTTATTGAGATCTCATTCACATGCCATACAGTTCACCCATTTTAACGGTCTAGGATTCAGTGATGTTTAGTATATTAACAGAGTTGTACAGCTATTGCCTCCCTCCAATTTTTAGAACAGTTTATCACCCCCAAAGAAACTCTGAACCCATTAGCATTCCTTTGCCATTCCACCCCCTAGTCCTAGGTAACTGATAATCTACTTTGTGTCTCAATAGATTTGCTTATTCTGGACATTTTATATAAATAGAACTATACAGTCTGTAGTCTTTTGTGACTTCCTCTGTTCACATCCATGTTGTAGCATGTATCAGTACTTCATTCGTTTTCATTGTCAGTTAATAACTCCTACATGGATATGCCATATTTTGTTCAGTTGATGGACATTAGGGTTATTTCCGCTTTGGGGCTATTGTGATTCATGCTGCTATGAACACTTCCTGTTCAGGTTTTTGTGTGGACATATGTTTTCATTTCTCTTGGGTATATAGCTAGTGGAATTACTGGGTCATACGGTAACTCTGTTTCTAACACTTTGAGGAACTGTCAAACTCTTTTCCAAAGTGGCTGCACCATTTTACATTCCTACCAAGTGTGTGTGAGGGTTTCAATTTCTCCACATCCTCACCAATACTTATTATCTGTCTGATTTTAGCCATCTTACTAGGTATGATACCTGGCCTCTCCTGGTTTTGATTTGCATTTCCCTAATATCCAACAGTATTGAGCATCTTTTCATATACTTGTTGGCTGTTTGTATATCTTCTGTAGCAAAATGTTTATACAGATTCTTTGCCTACTTTTTAACTGGGTTATTTATCTTTTTATATTGAGTTGTAAGAGTACTTTATTCTAGATATGAGTCCCTTATTTGATATGTGATTGTAAATAGTTCCTCCCATTCTGGGGGTTGTCTTTTCACTTTCTTTTTTTGGGGGGGCAAAGGGGCAGAGGGAGAGGGAGAGAGAGAATCTTAAGCAGGCTCCATGCCCAATGCCGATTGATCTCATGACCCAAGCCAAAATCAGAGTTGGATGCCTAACTGACTGAGCCACCCAGGAGCCCCTCTTTTCACTTTTTTGATGACATCATTTGATGTGTAAAAGTTTTTAATTTTGATATTCAGTTTTCTACTTTTTCTTTTGTCCCTTGTGTCATATCCAAGAAGGCTTTGCCTTTTAACCCATGGTCACAAAGATTTACTCCTATGTTTTCTTCTAAGAATTTTACAGTTTAAGCTCTTACATTTAGGTCTATGATTGATTTTGAGTTAATCTTTATATATGTTGTGAGGAAATGATGCATCTTCTTTCTTTTGCATGTAGATGTCCAGTTAGTTGTCCCAGCACCATTTGTTGAAGACTGTTTGAATTAATTTTGTACCCTTGTACAAACCTTGTCAAAAGCCAATTGATCATAGATGTAAGGGTTGGTTTCTGAACTTTTAATTGTTTTATTGATCTATATACCTTTCCTTATGTTTATCCTACACTGTCTTGATTATGGTAGCTTTGTAGTAAGTTTTGAAATCAAGAAATATGAGTCCTCCAACTTTATTTTTTTGATTGTTTAGTTACTCTGGGTTCTTCACATGTTGAATTTTAGGATCATCTTACTGATTTTTGCAAAGAAGCCAGCTGGGGTTTTCATACAGATTGTATTCAATCTGTAGATAAATTTGGGGAGTACTGTCATGTTAACAATATCAGATTTTTCAATCCTGAATATAGGATGTCTTTCCATTATTTAAGATTTTTAATTTCTTCAAATGATGTTTTATAGTTTCTGGAGGACAAGTCTCACCCTTCTTTTGTTATTTTTAAGTATTTTATTCTTTTTGATACTATGATAAATAGAATTGTTTTCTTAATTTCTTTTTTGGATTTTTCATTTCATGTGTGTAGAAATACAATTCATTTTTGCACATTGATCTTGTATTCTGCAAATTTGCTCAATTCATTAGTTATAATAGTTGCACATTTCATCTGCAAATAGAGATAGTTTTTACTTTTTCCTTTCCAATCTAGATGCCTTTTATTTCTTTTCCTTGCCTAATTGATCTGGCTAGGCCTTCTCATGTAATTTTGAATAGAAATAGCAAAAGCTGATATTCATGTCTTGTTCTTGATCTTAAGGGGAAAGCATCAATCTTTTACCATTAAGTATGACATTAGTTGTAGGTTTTCATGGTTGTTCTTTATCAAGTTGAGGAAGTTCCCTTCTGTGCGTAGTTTGTTGGGTGTTTTTGGTCATGAAAGGATGTGGGGTTTTGTCAAATTCTTTTTCTGTCTATGTTGAGATGATAATGTGTGTTTTGTCTTCCATTCTGTTGCTATGATGTATTACCCTAAATGATTTTCAGATGTTAAACCAACCTTGCATTCCTCAGATAAATCCCACTGTTCATGATGCATAATCCTTATGTGTTGGTGGAATCAGTTTGATAGTATTTTGTTGAGGATTTTTGCTTCTATTTTCAATAGGAGATATTGGTCTGTAGTTTCTATCTCTCTTGTGATAGCTTTGGGTTTGGTATCAGGGTAATACTGGCCTGATAGAATGAATTGGGACGTTTTTCCCCCTCATATTTTTCGTTAAGCGTTTGTGAGGAATTGATATTAATTCTTCTTTATTTTTTTAAAGATTTTATTTATTTATTTGAGAGCGAGAGCATGAGCCAGAAGAGGGGCAGAGGGAGAAGCAGACTCCCTGCTGAGCAGGGAGCCCAATGTGGGGCTCAATCCCAGGACTCTGGGATCATGACCTGAGCCGAAGGCAGACGCTTAACTGACTGAGCCACCCAGGCGCCCAATATTAATTCTTCTTTAAGTATTTGGTAGAATTTACCAATCTGATCCAAGTCTGTGTGTGTGTGTGTGTGTGTGTGTGTGTGTGTGTGTGTGGAGGGAGTTTTTAATTAACTGATTCATTCTCTGTCCCTGCTTTAGATCTATTCAGATTTTCCATTTCCTCTTGAGTCAGATTCAGTAGTTTGTGTCTTTCTAGGAATTTGTCTACTTTATCTAAGTTATCTAACTTGTTAACATACAGTGTCTCATTTTTAAATGGAATTAATAAGCCCTGCTGTGCCTTTTTTACAGGGTAGATTTGAGGATCAAGTTAGGTAATATTTTGAGGATCAAATAAGTGAGAAGTATTTTATTTGTTCTAAATTCTTAGTTCTAAGAAAACATAACCATGTTTTACCACTGTTTACAATTTAGAGTTTGTACTGTGTTCCTCCTTTGTCAGTTGCATTTCAGGGGGAATGATTGCTGCCCTTGTTACCAAAGGAATATGAACTAAGTTTGGGTTCGAGGGGGACTTGAAGTGATTTGGGGGCCTATTTCTGCCTGCTTCCTGAGGAGTAGTAGAACAAATAGATCCTACACTGTCTGGGTCAGAGGACATCACTGCCCCATTAGGAAATCAGTTGTGGGCTCTGACCCATTCTCCTCTCAGCCAGCACTGAGAACAGCTGTTTACTTTCCCTAGGAAGTGCTGAAGCTTGGTCCAGTCACTGATTTCCTAAGCTCTCCTGTAATCCATACCTTAGATGCACTGTATTCGTTCATCCCACCTCCTCCCAGCTTGTGTCTAAGTCAGTAATGAAGGTTCTCTTGGGGCGCCTCGGTGGCTCAGTCGGTTAGGTGTTCACCTCTTGATTTTGGCTCAGGTCATGATCTCAGGGTAGTGAGATTGGGCCCTCTGTCGGGCTCATGTGCTGGGCCCACGCCTGCTTAAGAGTCTCTCTCTCCCCTCTCCCTCTACAGCGCCCCCCGCCAGGGTTCTCTTAAAATGCAACTTAGTCAGCTTTTTATTTTTTTTTTATTTTTATTTTTTTTAAGATTTTATTTATTTGACAGAGAAACATAGCGAGAGAGGGAACACAAGCAGGGGGAGTAGGAGAGGGAGAAGCAGGCTTCCCGCTGAGCAGGGAGCCCGATGCGGGGCTCGATCCCAGGACCCTGGGACCATGACCTGAGCCGAAGGCAGACGCTTAACGACAGCCACCCAGGCGCCCCTAGTCAGCTTTTAAAAATAAAGAATTATTTCATATAATGCTCTAGAAAGTTCTCTTTTCTGAATATGAAGGCAAATTCAAAGAAGGAATCACTCCTTTAGAAAGGGAAGAGAAGTTGGTGATATAAGAAACTGACACTCTAAAATCAGAAGTCCAGCAGCACTGCTGTTTTCTGTGTAAAACATGTGGGGTGGCCATCGTATGAGAAGGTGGTAGTTTTTCCCTCACTGTTCAGCACGTGATTGTTCTCTGAAGGGGCTCTGAGTGTGGCTCATGTTTTCCTTAACTGGATTGTAAGCCCCATGCACTTATCTTGTGGTCTCTTTATGCCTAGTACAGTGTATGCTGCAGGTCGTAAGGGCCTGTGCTTAGTTGGTTAGATGATTATCTTAGAAAATATTTTGTGATTTGATTTTAGGGCTTCAAGTCCTGATGAAGCAAATGGTTTAAATTAATTAGGGAGTGGTGACATTGAACATCTGGTTTGGATCTTTATGTAGAATATCTTAGTACTGCGGCTTGTAGTCAGTTGCTGTTGTGCATTTATAAAACTTCACTGTCATTGCTGGGCCTTCCAAGTTTGTGTTATTCTCTGCATATCATTTATGTGGCCCTGAGTAGCAAAGACCTGCATTTTGGGCTTGAGTTCAGAAATCCAGGCCAGGGCCTTGGTAACCAGGGGTCCTACTCTATAGTTGTATAGATTGAGGCTTCCCAGTTATGAGATGGGAGATTGTACAACTGTGGGATTGTCTCCACCAATGAGGATAGACTAGAGCAGTAGGTAGGAGTAGTTCCATGTATTTGAGATGTGTATTCCAACATGGTCATATTAATTCTATATCTCACTTCTGAGCACTCAGAAGTATAGCACTTGTACTTTGTTACTAGAGACTGTCCCTCTGCTTTCCGACTCTCAGATGCCCACCCCTCAGTGGATTTGACAACATAATCAATATATTTGTGTCCCACCATTGCGTTGAACCCCCACTCTGGACCCTTTCTTTCTTGGCTTGTGATCCCACTTGGGGTTTCCCATGAATGAAGAGAAATTAGATAATGAAGATAGCTCTGAAATTAATTGGGGGACTGTCTGCATGGTTGAACCATGGCCTGCCTGTGCCTCAAACTAGAATCCAACTGCCTTCCCCTCTCCCTCCACCTCCCTTTGTGCGAGGGTGTGTGTGTGTGTGTGTGTGTGTGTGTGTGTGTTAACCGTTCTAAGCCCTGATTTCTTCATCTGTGAGATGGGATTAAAAAAACAGGTCACAGGGTTGTTGTGAGAATTAAATAAAGTAATATATCTAGAGTGTCAAGCAGTTACAACAATATTGTAATTAAGAAAAAATTTTCAGGAGGGAGACACTTCAAAAATAGCTTTTTACAATGAATTCCACCCCTCTGTCTTGGGAGGAGAAGGAGAGGGGGAGCTGGTTGGGGTTGGAAATAGGAATCCTATGGTGAAATGGAGACAAAAGAGAAATGGGTAAAAGGGGGTTAAGTTTGGGTAAGAGATTTTTGTGCTTACTAAGGATTCTGGGCCTCAGAATATAAGTTTTATGTCTTTATATGTTTTAATTGAATAACCATATAACTGTTTTTTTAAACACTGTTCTTCCCCTTTCTTTTTCCATATAAACATGTCTTGGAGATCCTATCCCGTTAGCACATACAGATCTACTTTTTGGTTTAACACCCAATAGTATTCTGGTGTAATGTTGCATATTTAGTGATCTTTCAGTCCTCTGTGATACTTTATAATTGCCCAAAATCAGTGTGTAGGAACCAACACTTCAGTGAACATTTTCATCCTTATACATATCTGTGTAGGGCCCTCTTTGTGGGCATAATTAAAATAAATTCCTAGCAGTGGCATTGATGAAATAAAGAATCTATTCATTTTGGATTCTGATAGGTATTGCTAAATACTCTGAAAGACCCCCCAACGGATTTACCCACGAAATGTATGGAGAGTGCCTACTGGCCCTCTTATCTAGCAGCTGTTACTGGGTATCAATATTTTAATTTTTATAAATCGGATGGGTTAAAAATGGTATCCTGCTTATTAATTGTGTGAAAGTGAGCATATTTTTCAAAAATGTTTTGGCCACTTAAAAAAAAATGCTTGCTTGCGTGCTTGTAGCCTTTATCATATAGAACTTACTCTTAATTTCAGTGGTTCAGTGGAAAGCACCAGGGATGGTACTTTTTTTTTTTTTAAGTGGGAAATGGGGAGGAGGATTTATGGTCTGGTTGCTCACTAAAACTGCTTGCTGCCTCCCATTCTGAGATTCCTTAAGACAGGAGATTCTGTCTGTGTGTTCTCTTTAATCCTCCTTTTGATTGTATGAGTTCTTGTGTGTAAAATGCTCAGTCACTGTGCCTGACACTGTAGTCAGTGCCGCTTCCTCC
Source organism: Leptonychotes weddellii (assembly GCF_054177405.1). Classification (NCBI taxonomy): domain Eukaryota; kingdom Metazoa; phylum Chordata; class Mammalia; order Carnivora; family Phocidae; genus Leptonychotes; species Leptonychotes weddellii. The sequence continues at coordinate 29,555,574 of NC_138370.1, forward strand.
TTTTTCTTCCCTCTCATTGTTTTCCCGGTCGACACCAGGCCTCATGGGTGGCTGCCTCTCTGCTGTCTACCAGGGCTTCACAACACCTGACCTCCAAGTGGCCAGGGTCACGGGGCAGGCCAGCAGTGTGTATCCCCCTTCAAATTGATGTTCTCTAAATATCCTGCAGTTATTAGAGAAGAGCTCCCCGGAAGTCTGCAGACTAAGGCCAAATTTTGGGCGTCTCTTGACCTTATCCTGCGCTCTGCACAACAAAACCTTGACCACCGTCCAGAGAAGGAAAATATTTACTCCAGTTTGTTCCTGGGGTTTGATTCTCTTCCCCGGGGTAGTCTGTCCAGTCTCCGTTCCTGCCACACCGGGGTACTGGCGAGACCATTTACCCCTACCCACTCCCACTTGATGCTTAGTGTCCCTTCAGTCCAGTCTTGATGTCAACATGAACAAAGTAAGGGGACTGAATTGGGTTTAAACGAAACCTATTTGAATTTATGTTTTAGTGAATGTTCCCTCTCAAAGATTTAGTCCACACTTAAAAGTGCTTAAAACAGCGCTTGCAACACATCCCTTTTGAACGTTCTCAGAGGTGACAAGCTTTATTCTTAGATGTTAAGATTTTTTCCCTGCGGTAGCTGAAGACTTTTTAAACCTCAGTGTAGTGATTGAAGGGGAATTAAAGTTATAACTATAAAGTAATGAGAGGAGCCCTTTTGAGGACCCTAAAAGTGGTCCAGATATAACAGTGTTCAAGAGCAGTGATTCCTAAATGCCACGCTATGAAGAAGACTTGGATTTTCTCCACTGGAGAATGCTCTGACATCATTTGTCTTTGAGTTTCAGGGCCTTTGTGGGCCCTCTGAAAATTTATCTGCAAACCTTTCCTGAATTTCTATAAAGGTCGTTCATTTTCATGTATTGGTTCTCAGATTTTGTTTTAAGGCCTTAGAGCCAGACCTGTATCTTCAGCTTAGATGGGGGAGCTGGATTTTGAGGTTAAAAAGAGGCCAGTATGTATGTCTGTATGATACAGGAGGCCTGTTCAAATTTTGGCAGCTTTCTCACTTTACACGTCAGGTATTTAAGAACGCGTGAAAGGGACTTTCTGTAGCTAAAGGAGAGGAACTGATGGACAGATCTAAAAGGAGCTTCCAGACAATGTTTCACCAAAAAATTAAAATCTGAGGGGAAAAAGGCAAGCATATTTGAGAATAATGCCAAACCGGAAGTGTTAATATAACATTGTTTTCCAGATGGGTCTGTTCTGTCTCCTCTTAAATTGTACATACGAAAGCAGCTAGCCCAGTAGGTTCCCTGTGTATGTTAGTGACTACGCTTCTCAGCTTCAAAAATACTTCATGTTAATAGCATTTCCCCCCTTCTGAGGCTTTCAAGCTTTTTCATAAACTTGTCTTCTAACTCAGTATATCTTCAGCATACTGGAGTGCAAACCACAATGTCTGAAGACTGTTACCTCGTCTTCAAAATTTTGGTATTCTGTGCCTTTTCTTTTGAAAATACTTTAAAATGGAGGGAAAATCTTTCACATGAGCATAGTCTATATCCTGAATAAGCATAAAAAGCATCTATGTTTTAAAGCACCCCTGGATGATTCACACAGCCTTTTAGATTTAGAGAAGGCTGATAATTGAAAGGAAGGGTTGTGTTAACAGCAACAAATGTGGCAGAAGTGGAAATGTTGGTCTATTTTTGGATTTCCTCTGTGTTTGCTTTGAATTCATCTACTGATCTAATCTCTAACCGTCTGTGTTCAGGATGCCGCCAGGCAATGCTGTGCTTGTCAGAATCGTCCAAACTCATCAAACTCATTTCAGGGAGAGAGCATTTCAAGCACCCTGGAGGAAGATTTTTAAGGAATACAGGATTTTTGTAAAAATAGAAGGATGAATAGAGGTAGGGCAGTTACATAATTTTCCAGATGAAAAGGAAGCGCTGGCGACTGTGGCCGCAGCTCTGACGGATGGAAGACCGAGAACCGGAGCCTGCTAAGAAGGGCATTCATTGTACCTCTGCTCTGTGGTACCTGAAGTTTATGTTCTGTTTTAGGGCGGCACTAGGTACATAGGCCCTGCTGGTACTGGGATACTTGGCAGATTCAGATTCAGTAACATTCAAATCTTACTCAGACATATCTTTTTGAATTTTGTGGTCTCTTTTCTTGTTTTACATTCTCACAACTCCCCCAATTGGCTTAAGTCAGTGAGCAATCCTCTCCCACCCGCTCTGTCCCACCGGAAGTACTTTCTAGTGGGGACTGAAGATACTGGACCAAGGAGGAGTCCTCAGTGACTTGGGTGCATGACTGGGCAAGTTACTCTGCCTGGTACCTGGGTGGTGTCTTCTTGGCAGAGCTCCTCCACCTGTCTGCTCAGGCTGAATTCAGATGAGGGGCATTTGCTTTCCTTCCCTGTTCCACCAGTGGGTGGCAAGGGTGGGTGGCAAGCTTTATCATGCAGCCCACAAAGCTCCTTAATCCCTAGAGCTGCAGGGATGGGACTCGGCCAGGCAGCATTAGAACTTCTGTCTTAACACTGAGATCCTGCTCCTTTGTCATCCCTCCTTGTCCAGCTTTCAGGCTGCCTGCCCTGTCCCCTCATGCTGTGATGTACTCTCCCTCTCGAGTTTCAGGTTCTCAGCTTGGCAAAAGCAGCTGGTGGAGATGCGGACAAGGGGGGAGGATCTAAAAGGAGTGCACAGATCTGAGGGAAGGTGGGAATGCCCTGCCCTTTTCTAATAGAGAAGATTAGGGCCGAAACCAAAAGCTAGGAGAGAGGGAAGTGAGAGGTGGCTCTTAGAGGTTTCCCCTTGGTCTTTGGGAAGTGTGGGGTTGATGGTGAGGTTCCAAGAAGTGGGTCACACTCTTCTCCTGTCTGTACCCTCACCCTCCCCTCACATTCTCTCAAGCCTGTAGGAAGGGACAGAGGACTGGGGGTGTGAGGACCCAGGGATCCCATGAGGGAGACTGATGGTGAATGTTTACAAGTTAATGGCAAGGAGAAGACACTGGGAGAGAAAAGAAACAAATTTTATTGTGATCAGCTCCCAACATCACACAGAAAAGTAGAACTTCCATATTCCCAGTGCCGAGATGAAACAATTATCAAGATTTTTCTCGGACTTGCTTCCAGCATTTTTCCTTTGTCTTTTGTTTTGTTGCTTAAATATTTTTAAAGCAAATTCCAGGTATCATGTCATATATGTTTCAATATGCATCCCTAAAATATTTGGACACTTTTATTATATAAAACTATTATGCCATTATTAATAATATTACTCTTAATTTACAAAGATGGTTAAAATTCAGGGTTTTTTTTTTTAAGATTTTAATTTATTTGACAGAGAGATAGAGAGAGAGCACAAGTAGGCAGAGTGGCACGCAGAGGGAGAGGGAGAAGCAGGATCCCCGCTGAGCAGGGAGCCTGATGCGGGGCTCGATCCCAGCACCCTGGGATCATGACCTGAGCCGAAGGCAGACGCTTAACCGGCTGAGCCACCCAGGCGCCCCAAAATTCAGGTTTTTTAATTGAGATATAATTGACATTAATTTCAGGTGTATAACATAATGAATGATTCAATATTTGTATATTTTGCAAAGTGATCACCACAATAAGTCCAGTTAACATCTGTCACCATACATAGCTTCAAGTTTCTTTTCTTTTTTTTTTTTTTTAAAGATTTTATTTATTTATTCATGAGAGGCAGAGAGAGAGAGAGAAGCAGGCTCCCAAGGAGCAGGGAGCCCAATGTGGGACTCGATCCCAGGACCCTGAGATCATGACCTGAGCTGAAGGCAGACGCTTAACCATCTGAGCCACCCAGGCACCCCTCAAGTTTATTTTCTTATAATGAGAACTTTTAAGATCTGTCTTAGCAACTTTCAAATATGCAGTACCATGTTATTAACTGTAGTTACCACACCATACATTACAACACCATGACTTAGATATTTTATACCTGGAAGTTTGTACCTTTGACCCATTTTACTCACCTTCCACCTCTGGCAACCACCAATCTGCTCTCTGTATCTATGAGCTTAGTTTTTTTTCTTGAAGTTTTATTTTAAATTGGATTAATCACTTTTAGATACGCTTTGGTTTTGTTTTTTTTTTTAATAAAAGATACCAACTATTAAAAAATTCAGATTTGAGGCACCTGGGTGGCTCAGTCAGTTAAGCATCTGCCTTTGGCTCAGGTCATGGTTCCAGGGTCCTGGGACTGAGCCCCACATCGGCTCCCTGCTCAGCTGGGAGCCTGCTTCTCCCTCTGCCTTCCACCCTATGTTCTGTCTCTCCCTCTCTCTCTTTCAAATAAATGAATAAAAATCTTAAAAAAATAAAAATAAATTTTAAAAAATTAAAAATTCAGATTTAAAATATGCTGAGGCTCAACGATGAAAGTGTAAAATGGAAATAACTTATAATTATGTAGTATTCCATGTGACTTTTAAGGGAATCATATCTACCTCCTTGGCTTCAGTTATGTCAAGTATTATTTGCATCCCATATTTCTCTGAGCTTACTGCCTACTCAACATCTCTACTTCAAAGGCCCAAACAGCTCTCAGCATCTCCAAGCCAAACTCCTGGCCCCACTCCGACAGCCCCCAAACTCTTTTGCTAGTATTTCCTGAATATCACTGGATGGTAATACATCTTGCCTTTCCATAAGTTAAAAACTTACGAATCATCTTTGATACCTCCATCGACTTCAGTCCTATGGCCAGGCCAGCCAAAGACGGAGCCTTATCAATTTTACCTCATTTTCTTTCTCAAATATTCTATATTTCTCTTCTATTCATTACTCTTGCCGAAGCCACCAGAATTTTGATACTCTTGCAGCTCTTCTCCATATTGCATTTGCTCTGTGCTCAGTTATGCCACTTTATACTAGGATGAGATCATCTCCTTATTATGTGTATCACTTGGATAATACAAATAGAGCTATTTATTAAAAGACTGGATAGATCGTGGGAAGTGGTATATATTATAGTTGTAAAGGTTCAAAACACCAGTTTTTAAAACAATGGGATTTATGAAATTGAAAAATACAAAATAACTAAATTGGTCTAAATCAGCGTATTTCAGTTGCGTTTGTTATATGTTATTGAGAAAACCTTGATTTGTACAAGTCAGTAGTGACCAATGAGGATTCGAAACACTTAGTACCTGAAAATATACTTTAGCTCAACTGTCCTGGAAGCCTGAAAGAGGAGCATAAGGAAATTGTTTCAAAGTTGAGTTACTGAGAGTATCTCACAATTTGGCTAATTTCTTAATTTTGCAGGTGTAAAATTTAGAAAAAGTATGTGAAGTGGTTCCTCATGAGTTTCAATCTTTTTGGGGGGAAAATATAATATTGCAGTGTTTAACAGCATCATTTTAAAAACTCGCAGGTGCCTTTGAATATTCAGTTTCAAGACAAATTTCTTGTTTTGTATGTTCTCAGATTCTCTGACACCAACTTGGCATCGGTAGCTCAGTGACTTCTGACACTAACTATCCATAGTTTCCACAGGCCCCACAAAGCAAGTGCTCATTCCTACAAGACTGTGCGCCTCCCCTCCCTCACTTCATTCAGATGCCAGTTGCAAATACAATTTCAGTACTTCCGACCAACTGGCTTTAAATTGGGGGGTTCCCACAGCCCCCCTCTTCAGGTTTGGCAATTTGCTTAGATGACTCACAGAACTCAGGGTGCAAAAGACAAAGTGAAGTGAAGGTGCAGAGAGTCCATGCCCTCTCCTCTCTGGTGCCCCACCTTTCCAGCACTTTGAGGAAGTCATCAACCTGTAAGCTCCCCAGACCCTGTTGTTTAGGGGTTTTTATGTAGGTTTTATTATTTGGGCATGTTTGATTAAATCGTTGGCTGTTGATGATTAGACTTCGCTTCCTGCTTCTCTTCTCCCCTGAGGGTGAGGGTGAGGTGGGGCTGACAGTTCCAACCCCATCATTCTGGCTTGGCCTTTCAGGTGACCAGCCCTCATCTTGAAGCTCCCTAGGGGCAGAGGAAGAGGGGGAGAGAAAATCCTAAGCAGGCTTCCACGCCCAACGCAGAGCCCAACATGGGGCTCGATCTCACAACCCTGAGATCTTGACCTGAGCCAAAATCAAGAGTCGGGCACTGACTAAGCCACCCAGGCACCCCTTTACTTTCTGTTTTTAAAAAGAAATTCTTTTGGGGGCGCCTGGGTGGCTCAGTCGTTTAGTGTCTGCCTTCAGCTCAGGTCATGATCCCAGGGTCCTAGGATCAAGCCCCGCATCGGGCTCCCTGCTCAGCCAGGAGCCTGCTTCTCCCTCTCCCACTCCCCCTGCTTGTGTTCCCTCTCTCGCTGTGTCTCTCTCTGTCAAATAAATAAAATCTTTAAAAAAAAGAAATTCTTTTGAAGTATGTTAAAGCAAATCCCAGATACAATGTGTTAAGAGCGTCTTAAAAAGTACAGTATTAATAATAGTTAAATGGATATTTGAAAACAAAACTGACGTTGGACATTGGTAGAATATCTGAAGCATCTGTGCAGAACAGTTTGTAAGCCACTGCCTACCTAATTCTAGTCATAAAGGAGCCATGTGAAAATAGATCTGAGTGCTTTAAAAAACTCTTCCCGTGGTCCTCAATTTTTTTGATCCTGTATTAGGATTAGAGGGTCATCTTGGAGTTCCCCTTAAAATCATGAGATACCAAGATCACACCAGCTTATTTGGTTTTTGCTGCTACTATTCTATTGTTATTTCAGGTATCGAAGTTAGGAAAGCACGATCTCAGTTTGTGCTTGAAAGAAATACCCTCATGTACACCTTCCTAATTGCAGCATTTCTTCTAATAAAACCCAAGTTAGAGAGGATCTTTATTTTTCACAGGTGCTTTGAGAGACTACCTGGCCCAGCTTAGTGACAGAGCTTTGAAAGAAAAAATAACTTTATTATTGTATGATTTGTGTCTTAGTAAAATAAGGATTATTTGTTATTGTTTTTAAATGACATCAGTATTTTTTTAAGTTTTATTAAATCCAGTTGATTTTTCTGTTTTGAGTAAGCCCTCTGCCCAGTGTGGGGCTTGAACTCACAACCCTGGGATCAAGAGTCACATGCATGCTCTATCGACTAAGCCAGCTAGGTGCCCTAGGACTATTTGTTTTTAAAGCCATTTCTGTATCTGATTTTTCAAGTTAGTTTTTTTTAATTTCAAGGTTTTTTTTGTTTTTGTTTTAAACACACACACATTTTTATTTATTTGAGAGAGAGAGAGCATGAGCGGGGAAAGAGGGAGAGGGAGAAGCAGACTCCCCGCTGAGCAGGGAGCCCGATGCGGGCGGGGCTCGATCTCAGGACTGTGGGATCACGACCTGATCTGAAGGCAGACGCCCAACTGACGGAGCCACCCAAGCACCCCTGATTGTTTTAGTTTTTTAAGTCTACAGAGAAGTTGCCATCGTGGGTAGGCCATGGTGGGTTTTTCATTTAATTTTGAAACAGTTCAGTAATTTAAACACAGTTCAGTAATTTAAACAATATTCTGGGGAAGAGGGAATACTTGTTTTTGCCATCCAAAGATGAAAATCTGCTTCCTGCCTAACATTCAGACCCTGAAGCTGTCAGCGGCCAGATCTGACCCCTCTACCTTAGCTGGCATCATCTAATGTTCTTTCCAATCCAGTTATTTTAGCCTATAGAACAGTCTCTCGATCTATTTAGCTTTTTCTTGAATAGCTCTGTTTGGTATAATTATTGTTTATATAACTGGGATGAAACACGTATACAGTTTGGGCTAGGAAAATTGATTTTAGAGGTAGCACCGGCTGTTCCCTTTCAGTCTGCTCTGCTGGCCTTGCTGAATCTTAGAGATGCTTAATAAAAGCAAGGAGGGAGGAACTTGGTGCTTGTCTCTGTGGATTCAGCTAGTAGAGATTATTTATCCATGCCAAAAAGATAAGTCTTTAATAGATGGCTTTTGTGTTTTGTTTTAGAATCACAAGAAGCTGATGAACAGCTGGTAGCAGAAGTGGTTGAAAAATGTTCATCTGAGACTTGTTCTAGAACCTCAGAAAATGAGGTAGCACAGCAGGCTGTTGATTCTTACACGGCCAAGGATTTCAAAGAACCTGAACATGAGAGTAGCAAAATTTCAGTAGTGAGGCCATTTTCAATAGAAACCAAGAATGCCACGGATATCCCAGCGGCTCTAGGAACAAAGGCCGCTTATGGCTGTGTAACTGTGGTCTCGGGTGAGGCTTTGCCCTCCAGCGCACCAGAAGCCATCCTGGACAAGGCAATGACCGAAGGCACCATGGGGGTTGCACTGGAGGCTTCCACAGAAGCTGACCTAAAGGCTGGCAGCTCCTGTCCAGAGCCTGTTCCCAGCAGAAGCAAGCTAAGGAAACCCAAACCCGTCTCTCTGAGGAAGAAGACAATTGGTGAATTCTTAGAAACTGATACTGCCCTGGAGGGCACACCTCTCCCCCAGGCAGCCTATCAGTTCTGTCCCGATGAGATGGATGGGAACACAAATGCTTTGCTAGGCGGTGCCAGGATCCAGAAATCTCCCCCTGATATGAAGGAAACCTCGCGTACTCCCAGCAGTGACACCAACGACTCAGGAGTTGAGCTGCTGGAGGAGTCAAGGAACTCACCTCTGAAACTAGAGTTTGATTTCACAGAAGATCTGGAAAATATAGAGCCCAGGAAAGGCCTTCCAAGGAAGGTTGGCAGGAAACTGGGTAGCAAACTGCCTCCCAAGGCACAGAAAGATAGCATTAGTAAGCCAGTAGGCGCCAAAGGTACGGACCAGCCTGCAGACCCCGCTGCACATAGTGCTCCTGCCTCCCAGGCATCTGCCAAGCTGGATCCCAGCCAGTGGGATCACCACAACTTCAATCCCTTTGGGGGCCACTCAACTCTGCAGAACTCCCCCACTCTCTCCTCTAAGGGCTCCTACCACTTTGACGAATCCATGGATCCCTTTAAACCAACTACAACGTTAGCAAGCAGTGACTTTTGTTCTCCCGCCGGTAATCATATTAATGAAATCTTAGCGTCACCCAAGAAGGCAAAGTCGCGTTTAATAACGTGAGTGACGAGGGGCGCGGGTGTTGTGTTCTTTGTACTCTGAGTTTGGCAGCCGACTGCTCTGGTTTTGGCCAACTGAAGTTACCTTTGAGGTGCCACAGGGCAGACACACAGCTCATAGCTTTGTGCAGCAGTCCTCACTATCTTGCTTAACTCTGGTGTAGGGTCAGAAACATCAGAGGCTTCCTTTTCGGGTGTCTGCCTTGTTTCTGAGTCCTCAGCTTATTCAAGCTCCACACCTTGGGTACTTTTCTCCTATTTAAAAAAAAAAAAAGAATAGCATACGATAGCTTAGAGATTTGATGGTTTTCAGAAATCCTATCTGGGCTGTCAGGAATTAACTTTATCTACAGAATTCAAGTGTCAGTGCTAGCCACCACCTTCAGATTCTCTATGGATAAAACAAAACTTCCAAGCCTCCAGATTACCTGTCTAGTATCGGTAACATGTGCAGAATGGCCCCAAAAGGTCTTCTAGAAGTCTTTCACTTAAAACAGGAAGCTGTGATTTTTGTTGGAAACAAACCTACCGCTAAAAGTTGGTAAGAATTCTTACGTCTCCGTGTTTAGCTTCTGGCTCCATCAGTAAGGCAGTAAATGTCCAGTGAGAATTAAGAACATTTTGAACATTCATGTAAATCTGACTGAATTAGTCTTTTGTTGTGTGTTGTCTCCCTCCTCCTCCCCTGCTTTCTGGGACCTCCGTAACCACCTTTGCAAGGTCCTTGGTGTTCTCAGAGTGATCAAGCTGGATTCCGTGTAAAGTTTCAGTTTAAATTTGTTACAGGGTTACCTTTTCCCAGAACTTGGGTTGATGACAGTATATCCCTTTGTGACCCTGTGACATTTTACTAAAAATGAGATAATAGAGAAGGACCAATGACATGGAGGATGAAATGTGAAAAGGGAGGATGAGAAGTACCATTATTTCTAGCTGTCACCATAGATGAGTCAGGAAAGTAATGGTCCGCAGTACTGTGACCCGACAGAGCATGCTAGATGGCATGATGTATTATATTAGAAAAGTTTAAAGAGCAGAAAGCATCAGGACCAAGAAGCTTGAGCCATGAGAAATCAGTTCCTCGGCAACCCCAGAATGTCCAAGGTGAATGAAATGTCAGCAGTAGTTCTTGATCTGTTCTTTGATTATATATGAGCAGTTAAATGGTTGCTGGAAAATATTGATTGGGCATCCTCAGAGTGCTCTTCTGTGACTGAGGCTGGTTACCTCTCTCTAGTCAATACTTCGGGTATGTGTTGGCCCCGTCGTTGCCTTGGTGCTTTATAATGTGGGATGTCCAAAATACGGGGTGCTTCTGGCTAGCAAGGTTGATAAGGAGTCATCGGGGGCCTCCCTACAGTTGTATGTCGAAGCCTTGTAGCCAGTGAATTCATGTTAGATCAGATTAAATCTGGACCAAAGGGAGGGGAGTTTATCCTACACTTAATTTGCAGTAGCAAGAAGTACCCTCTCAGATCCTGCCACTCTCACCTGCTGGCATTTTCCTCCTGTTCTGTTCTTGGTGAGTGAACTTCTTGATTTAATATGCCTTACAGATTTTTTTTTTCTAACTCTTACGCAATCAAAACTCTTGTCTCCTTGTTCTTTCTGTAAGAGAGGGTGCTCCACCTCTTGTGTAACTCTGGGGTTTTGTTTAGAAAATCCCTTCATCGGTAGGAAGGGCTGGAGGTGTACCTGTGAAGGAGGTTCGAGTGGAAAGTTTGAAGTTCTGTTAGCAGGTTACTTGTGGGGCTTTTTAAAAGATGCATGCAATTGGCATCTCAGATTCTTCTGTAAAGTGGAGACATTGTACCATCTATGATTGGTATTTTATGGCTCAAATAAGATAAATTATGTAAAATCACGGTAAGCTTCTTAGTGATACACACATACAGTAGTTATAATCTGATCCATTGTCAACTATTGTATTCACACACTGCCTTTAATCTGGAAGACGAGACATTTATGAGTAAATGTTCTCAGTAGTGAAATGTTGGTTTTATATATTGACAAATATTTGGAAGTTCACTTTTCATCTATAAATTTGAATATGAGGCATTTCTGAGTGTTTCTACTCCTCTTACTCTGTTAGAGAGAGGTTCCTGATAATCATTCGCTCACCGATGATAACATTCATGAGTATGACATTTTTATTTGTATCCCACCTCATAGAAAGAATTTTGCAGCCTTTACATCTGCCAGACTACAGATAAATATTCCAGGCTTTACATGATTTTTTTCTCCATCTGTCTGTCTCTTTTCTGTCTCTAATTTTGTTGGTGCATCAGGACTACTGAACAAGTGAAATTTCTCTGTTTTCTGTTGTAAGTACTTCTGTTTCTGTTTGTCCCTGGGACTGTTGGCAGTTCCTCTCCCCAGACCATCTCTCCATAGCATGTTGGCTTGTTTCTGAGTTTGACCTTCTGATGATTTTTTGCATTTCATTTGCCACTTCATGAGTCAGCTTAGCCTTGCAATTTGTACCTAAAGGAGTGGAGATCAGCCTTCCACCTTAGGTGCAAGAGCTTGCGCTCCCTGGCTTGGCACGCCTCACGTGGCACTTTGATAATGAGCGCTGGCTTGGCCCCGAGATCATCCTGACAGTGGTCTGAGGGACTGCTCTGCTGTTGTTGGAAATAATTGACTTTTTTGATAGGATGAGGTTGCTGGCTTGGAGCAGGGGATACATTTTAGAGGCAACTCCAGTTTGGTGCTTTGGTAGCAGGGGGTGGCATTTAGTAAGAGCATTAGTAAAAGAAAAATCCAGAAACTAGATAGTGAGCATGCACATTCTGGTAACTTTATATGCTCCTTCCTTCCCCCTCCCCCCAGAAGAAGAAGAAAAAGTTGTAAATTTATTTATTTTAGCAGAGTGGCTTTTTTACTGGGAATTTTAAGTTCATTAAAACAGAACAGAATCTGAACTAGTCTTCAGGTCATAAATTATGTGCCAGTTCCAATCTTTGCACAAATACATGACATTCGTTTTCCATCTTACTGCTTAATAGAAATGGTAACCATTTACACAAATATTTTTATTTTTGTACTTTCCGTTGACCATAGTTCTTCTCTGTTAGCACACAGGTCTGGAACTGTCTTATCAGACTTATGTGGTTTTTAGTGCAATAAAGAACTTTTTTAAAGAATCTGGTCCAGTGTGGTAATTTTTCTAATGAATTGTCACAGCCAAGTGAGTAAGGATCAGATGAACTGAATGTCTCTAGGTGCTAAGGGTACCTCTGAAAGGCTTGGTGGTGTGTAAGCAGAAACCGCAGGGGTCAGGGTACTGGTGTTAAACGTCCCACAGAAGCACGTGAGGAGGTCTTTTCAGAGAATGAGCTGAGCTCTAGTTCCTTGCTTGCCCTGTCTCCTGGGAGAAGATTCAGAGATGTGAAAGGTGTTCCCCTCTCTAGTGTGTAGATGTAGAACGTGTGTGGTGCTGTATGCTTTGGCTTTTCTCTGCACACATTGCTTTCTCTGCTCCATCTCATAGCTTGGAAATTGTCAATGTGATTCCAAAATGGCCTGTTTTTGTTTTTTGTTTTTTGTTTTTTCCTTTCCAGGAGTGGCTGTAAGGTGAAGAAATATGAAACACAGTCTCTTGCTTTGGATGGCTGTTCTCAGGTGAGTCTCTGCCCATCACCAGAATGTCTCTTAGACCAGGGGTACCCCAAACTGGAGTTTGTATCCGCCTGGGGGGCATGGGGGAGCCAGGGGGGATTAATGAAGAGTTTCCAACAGGTGTCTTGAGTATCTAGCTTTGAGGAAACCAATTTTCAGACCCTTAATTTCCTAAAGTGACCTGAGAAGGCTCCTGAGAACAGGGAAGCCCCCTCACATTAACCCTTTTCCCACTTCTATTGGGTAAAGTTTCCTCTCATTCTAAATCTTACTAAGATGCATTTTTACTGGGTATGAAATGTCTGGGACATCAGACAAAGGACTGATTTGAAATACTGATGCATGTTTAAGAAAGTGATTGATTCTAATAACTGGATAACAATTTTTTTAAGTCAGATGGTTTTCCAATTCATTGCTTTTAGCAAAGTAGGAGAACCTGAGTTACCACCTGATCGATCATTAAAAATTATCCTTGACACGCTGTTAAATGTCAATTATATCTCAGTAAAAAAATTATTTTTTTTAAAGATTCTATGTATTTGAGAGAGAGAGCATGAGCCAGGGTAGGGACAGAGGGACAAACAGACTCCCCGCTGAGCAGGAATCCCCAAAGCAGGGCTCTATCCCAGGACCATGAGACCTTGACCTGAGCCAAAGTCAGATGCTTAACTGGCTGAGCCACCCAGGAGCCCCCCAAAATAATTTTTGATGATAGAATTTTTTGGTACATAACTTGGAAAGGGGTTCCAAGAATCGAGAGACATATTTCTATTACAAAACTTTTTTCTCTTTAATCTATTTGTATAAGTAAGCTTAAATATCTAAGGCTTCTTATTGATTTATAATTATAAAAATGAAAAACAGGATTAAAATTCATATGGACCCTTGTTTCCTTCTAGCAATAAATATTTGTCCATGACTGTATGAATTGGGAAACATAAAAGAAACAAAAATCCAGACCTATTTGATTGAGACCCTTTTTAAAACTTTATTTCAGCATAACTGATTATAGAAATACATTCATTGGTTAATAAAATGCATTTTAAATTTAACTTATTTTACACAGTTTGGACCAACAACTTGGTATATGGCTGAAGATTAAAAAAAAAAATTTGCCCTCTCACTTATTTTTTCATCTATTACAAATGTGTAAAGTATCCACTTTCAAATGCTGCTAAAGCAGGCAACAAGAACCATGAGAAATTTACCTTTGATTCAGAAAAATAGCACATATGACACTGCAAAAGTTTTAAGTAATTGGTACAACAAAATGTAATTGCTACTTGTTTTTAGTATCAATTTTTGAATTTTATAGTACTTATCAAAAGTTGTAATAATTTTAGGATACACTGTGCATTAGTTATGTACAATGATTAACTCTCCAGAAGAAAAACTGTTAATACTTAGAGACTTACGGTCATAGAAATTTTTTTTAATTTTAACTTTTTTAACTGAGAAAAATGATAGGGAGAACTTTAAAAGACTTTCAAGTATACAAATGCTTTATTTAAGAATAATTTCTTGGTGGAAGTAGAAGGGAAATACAAATTCAGAGGGGAAAAGCAATGATGCAAATTTCTGACTTAAAATTATTAAAGAGTGTGTGTTCATGTTTGATTTTAAAGAGATGATAGAGCATCATCAAATCACTAGAGTAACTAGATTGAAGTAAGCAAGGCCAGTTTTTAAAGTATACCAGATTTTTTTTTATATTTATGCTGAAAAGTTTTTGGAAGTCACCTGAAAATACAAAGGGGTACATTGATATTCCAAAACAATTCAGGGAGTATATGAGCAAAATATCTGAAAACCACTGTGGACCACTTAAAATTCTGGCTTATAAATCTAGGCTAGAAAAGGTTAATTTTTCAGAGGTCATGTGTGAATAACAGAACTTAGGTTCTAGAAAGCATAGTATTCATGATTGAGAGACCCCAGCTTCCTCCTTGACTGGTACCAAAATCTGTGGTTAAGTGTTCTTGGACACCCATGTGGAATGGTGTCTGAGATGTCGCCTTCCCCACTGTTGGTCCTCCTAAACGGTAGCCTCTGATCTGTTGCATTTCCCAGGATGAAGGAGCAGTGATCGCCCAGATTTCAGACGTTTCTAATAGGGATGGCCACGCTACTGATGAGGAGAAACTGGCGTCCACTTCATCTGGTCAGAAATCATCTGGGGCCGAGGTGAAAGGTGAGCCAGAGGAAGACCTGGAGTACTTTGAATGTTCCAATGTTCCCGTGTCTACCATAAATCATGCGTTTTCATCCTCAGAAGCAGGTATGGAAGTATATGTTCATCTTTCTAATGTACTTAAGCCTAGAAATGCCTGAAAGCCTAATGCAGGAGGCGCTTTAAAGAGATTAGAGAATTGGGTCACTTGGAGGAGAGATCTGTGCTTTGCTTCTTTACCTAGAAAAGAGGCACAGGAGGGTGTCTTGTTGAAGTACCAGAGACATAGGGATGAGTGTGGCAGAATGCACAGGAGACGCTGACGTATGAGACTGCTTGAATTTTGAATAATTTATTGCATGGGACCACATCTCAAAATACAGTGGCCTATAGCCATGTTGTGATTGTTGTTCAACTTAGAGAAATAACAGTAACACGGAGAGTGCCTTACCGTGTGCAGGCACAGTTGTAAGTGCTTGACATCTATTAATTGATTACTCCTTGATCGGTATTGTTTTTTTCCCCCATTTTTCAGAGAAGGAAGGTGAGACATAGAAGTTAAGTCAGTCAGCCAAGGTCACTTGACTAGCAAATGGTAGAACTAGGATTCAAACCTCAACAATCTGGTTTCACGGTCTTTTAACCGCAGTGCTAATGAGGGAAGAGATTGCTTTCATGACTAGAATATTATACATTTTCCTGCTCACCGATGTGGTAGATTGAAATTGACTAATATCCTGAAAAATCCTTAATGCTCTAGTAAAAGAACTAACTAGACTAACCTATGCTGAAGCTTCTCACTGTTGAACTTGTAAGAACATTCTAGAGCTGAGGCCCTTGTCCAGGTCCCAAGTTGTATCTGTGGCCTTAAACTTGACTTGTGAGATGTTTAGAAACCATGTTCCTGACTACCGTAAACATTATTAAAAACTCAGATTTTGAGCAATGTAAGTTGATTTGGGGACTTTTATACTCAGAATTTTAAAAATCACAACATGTCATCAAACCAGGGAAGCAGGTGGAAGTCCAGACTTTGCAAGAGTTCTCTCCTCAGCCTCTCCCCACTGCCCACATCTCCATCTCCCATCTGTAGAGTAAAGGTGTCAGGCACTATTCCACATTTCTTCCCAGGCCGCTTTCTGCTCTGACATCATCCCAGGGATGATCCTGAGTACTCTTGTACCTACATTATTTCTTACATTTAAAATGCCTTTCTTGGGGTGCCTGGGTGGCTCAGTCGTTAAGCGTCTGCCTTCTGCTCAGGTCATGATCCCAGGGTCCTGGGATCAAGCCCTGCATTGGGCTCCCTGCTCAGCGGGAAGCCTGCTTCTCCCTCTTCCACTCCCCCTGCTTGTGTTCCCTCTCTCGCTGTGTCTCTCTCTGTCAAATAAATAAATAAAAATCTTAAAATAAAATAAAATAAAATGCCTTTCTTTGCCATCTTCTATAAAAATTCTGTCTGTTCTTTCAGGTTTCTGTCAAAAGTGAGACTTGGCTTCCACACTGTGTTCCCACTGCATTTCTTCTTACTACTCCTATTCCATGTATTTATTTATTTTTTTTTTTTAAAGATTTTATTTATTTATTTGACAGAGACAGCGAGAGCAGGAACACAAGCAGGGGGAGTGGGAGAGGGAGAAGCAGGCCTCCCGCTGAGCCGGGAGCCCGATGTGGGACTCGATCCCAGGACCCTGGGATCATGACCTGAGCCGAAGGCAGTCGCTTAACCAACTGAGCCACCCAAGCGCCCTATTCCATGTATTTATTATAACAGGTGTCTCTGATAAATTTCTTGAGGGGCATGTAGATATTTGATGGATTATATTCTTCCTCACTAGAGGAAATTCCTCCAATGGAAATTTCTAGAGCTGGGGTTCTGTTAGCCACGGTGCTGTCCTCAGAGTTAGTGAAAAGCTAATGCTCCAGCTCCAGGGACTGATAGCCGTGTCCTGGGAGCAAGCAAAGGCTACGGTCATGCAGGGGTGGTAAGTGTTGTGGAGGTGGGAAAGGAGTTCTGGCTCTGTCAGGGGAGTCAGACTCTCTGGGGAGAGTCACCTTTGCACCAGGTCTTGATAGATAGACACATAGATGTGCCCCAGGGAACGAGAATCTCTCCCAGGGGCGGGAAGGAACCTGCCGTGTTGGTAAATGCTCAGCAGTTCTCTGTGAATTCAGGACAAGTGGGAAAACAAGGTTGTACTGAGGAATCTGGACTTGATCCTGTCGGTAAAGGGGAGCCATTGAAGGTTTGTACACAGAGTGGTGATGGTCACATTTGTGTTTTAAATAATTCACTGTTGACAGTACACTAAAATAACAATTCGCTGTTGCTACGTGGAGGATTGTAGCTTTAGAATTGTGGTTTTTTTCATATTTTAAAATTTTCTTCAATGAGTGCATATTCCTTTAATTAGAAAAAGCATAATTTTTTTTTTTTTTTTAATGTTGCCTTTGGTGGTGGTAGACAAGTGTGAAAGCGTATGGGGAGGAGAATGAATTTAGTCTTTCGGGCATTGAAATTTAGAGCTTATTGTTTTATCTGCTACATTAAATAGTCTGAGGGTACCCTTCTGGGCTGGAATGTAAATTCACTCAGACCTGCTAATAAAAATAACATTCACATTGTGGTTTCCTCTTTCTGACATAGTCCCATGGTTGTAGTAACAACTTATTTACAAAACTTTTTACGGACACAAGGGGGCAGCCTTGCTGTTCTTTCCACCTGAAGATGGTGATTGTGTGTATGGCTCTCTAACGGCAACACTCCCCTTTCTTCTGAGTATTTCGGACTTTTAACACAGACAACACATCCATCAACAAAGTGCCGGTGCTCCTTTGAAAATCTGGAAATGCTGTTCTTGGGTTCATAGATGTCACTCTGGGCCTGCACTGGGGTCTCCAGAGTCTTCATCAGGAAAGACAGGAACTGACTTCTTGGGATAACTATAAAAATGACTCTCTGTGTTGTAGGTATAGAGAAAGAGACGTGCCAGAAGATGGAAAAAGATGGATCTGCCATGACTGTAAGTTCCTACACTTGTGGGGGGCAGGGGAAGTGTGGGGCTCAGGGGTTTTTTTTTTTTCAGTATTTATTTTAAAGCCCACATTAATTCATTAACTAAATTGTAGTCAATGTTTGGTGACAGGCTGAAATATAAATAAAAGTTTCTTCACTTGAGGAGCTCGTAGTCTATCCTGATATCTATCCAGTAGCCATCAGCCTCATGTGGCCACTGAGCACCTGATCTGTAGTTAGTCTGAATTGAGATGTCTTGTAAATGTAAAATATAACTAGTCTTTAAAGACTTAGGACAAAAAAAAAAAAAAAGAAAATGTCTCGAACTTTTTATATTCATTACATGTCGAGATGATCCTATTTTAGATGTATTAGGTTAACTGAACTATATTATTAAAATTAATTTTGTGTGTCTTTTTACTTTTTAAATGGCTACCGAAACATTTTAAATTACCAGTGGCTTGCACTGTAATTCTTTTGAACAGCACTGGTAGTGGATACAAAATGGAAACTAATGAGATGGTGTGAATGTTGTAATCCAATGTGTTCCGGGGGCTGTGGGAGCCAGGGCTGACCGCCTGCGCGGCAGGTGTTGGGGAGGCTGAATTTGAGCTCATTAAAAGCAAAATTATGTTACACTTTTTAGACTTAGAAAAATAGTACAAAGAATTCCTATAAATCTTTCACCCATATTCCTTGAATGTTAACATTTTATATAATCACAGTACAGTTATCAAAATCAGTGAACACTGGTACAGTATTATTATAATACTAAGCTATAAGCCGTATTTGAATTGTGTCAGTTGTCCCGGTAACATCCTCTTTCTGGTGCAGGATCCAGCTCAGGATCCCATGTTGCATTTAGTTCTCGGGTTCTCAGTCTCCTGTAATCTGTGATAGTTTTTCAGTCTTTGTCTTTCCTGACCTTGACACTTTTGAAGAATACAGGTCAGTGTTTTGTAGAATATCTTTCATTTTGGGTTCGTCCAGTGTTTCTGCTAATTAAATTCAGTTTATGCATTTTGGGCACAAAGCCATCAGAAGTGACCTTGTGGATCCCAGCTTGTCCCATTATTGGTGGAGTTAACTTTGATCACTTGGTTAAGGTGGTGTTGTCTTAGCTTCTGCCATTTGAACTTAGTTTGAAAGATGAAGCAGTGAAGGGTGTTCTGGGCAGCAGAGTTGGCCTGCACAAAGGCTGGGAGTGAGAAGCATGGGCTCTATGAGGAAGTGGAAGTGTTAGTCATCTCGTGTGAGAGGGTAGTCCACATATAGTAGCTGAGGGCCAGATCATCAGGGGCTAGTGACATGGTGCCAGGAGGTTTGAAATTTGTGGTAGAAGCAGTAAGGAACTATCGTGGGGTTTTAAGTAAGGAGCATCGTGATGGGTAAGAGTTCAAAGGATGGGGTGGAGGCTGAGAGAGATTTATCAGGTAGAACCATCACTGTTTGGTGACTTGGGAGATGTGCATGGTGGCTGGGGTGGAGTGGTGGTGAGAGAAAGTTGGTGAAAGCCACCCAAGGTTTCTTCCTTGAATGTCCAAGTGGTCAGTGTTACTGATAACCTGCCCGACAAACCTGGGGTGCCCAGGGGCTTCTCCCTCCCCCTTATTCCCACAAGCAAAATCTGCTGTTTCAAAGTCTGGAAACCATATATTGTAAACCCACCAAAGTTTCTCCAGCCCGTGGCCGCCACCAGTCTTTTTAAATATGGTGGTAGTTTCCTAACCAGTCTCCCTGTTTCTAGGCTGTTCTCTCATCCTTTTACATAAGCCAAGGTAATGTTTAAACACCAAACTGATCTTGTTACTCTTTGCTTAACCCTCTTGGTTGGCTTCCCTTGTCTTTAGAATAAGTTCAGACTCTTCCGGCGGCGGATGTGGTTTTCTGCACTGGGACTCTGCCTTTCTCTCCAGCTTCCACTGTCTCCTCTCTCCCTCACACATCTGACTCTGAACCACATGGAAGTTCTTTCAGTTCTGTGAACCTACCCCTCGGAGTCACTTCTTGTTCTCCCTTCCTTCCTTCCAACACTGTAAGCTTGGTGAAGGTAGGGACCACGACTGTCCGTTTGCTGCTACTTCAGCACCTACCACAATAAATTCTGCTGAACACAGGAATCAGTAAAGTAAGAATACAGAAAGAGGAGCAGAATTGTAGAAGTTAATTTTTAGATCTGTGGCTTTGAGACATCTGTGGGACCAGTTTCTAAGTCCATATTTCCAGGAGGCAGTTCTGATAAGTACATAGCATGAGTTCAGTAAAAGCCTGGGTTGGCTTTATTTACAATTTTTTAAAAGATTGATTGATTTTTATTTATTTATTTATTTTATTTATTTATTTTTAAGATTTTATTTATTTATTTGAGAGAGAGAATGAGGTAGAGCATGAGAGGGTCAGAGGGAGAAGCAGATTCCCTGCCGAGCAGGGAGCCCGATGTGGGACTCGATCCCGGGACTCCCGGATCATGACCTGAGCCGAAGGCAGTCGCTTAACCAACTGAGCCACCCAGGCGCCCTGATTTTTATTTTTTAAAAGATTTTATTTATTTATTTGAGAGAGAGAGAGAGCACAAGCAGAGGGAGGGGCAGAGGGACAAGCAGACTCCCTGCTGAGCAGGGAGCCCCAGGTAGGGCTCAATCCCAGGACCCTAAAATCATGCCCTGAGCCAAAGTCAGATGCTTAACCGACTGAGCCACCCAGGCGCCCCAAAATTTATTTACTTATTTTAGAGAGAGAGTGTGCAAGGTGGGGAGAGGGAGAGAATCCTCAGACTCCCCGCTGAACGCAGAACCCAATGCGGGCCTAAATCCCCAGACCTAAGGTCACCACCAGAGCCAAAACCAAGAGTTGAAGGCTTAACTCACTAAGCCACCCGGGCACCCCAGCCCTTAAATCTATTAAAGCAAACCCAGGGTGTGCCTGGGTGACGCAGTGGGTTAAGCCCCTGACTCTTGGTTTCAGTTCAGGTGATCTCAGGGTTGTGAGATCAAGCTCTGCATCGGACTCTGCATTCAGCATAGAGTCTGCTTTAGACTCTCTCTCCCTTTCCCTCTGCCCTTCTCTCTCTCTCTCTAAAATAAATAAAATCTTTAAAAAATTTGAGGGTCTTTAGGACACAGGATAGTTGAAGCTATAGGATTAGATGAAGCTGTGATTGAAACATCCTTTACCTTAATCCACAGTAAAAATGTTTTGCATCTTGACTAATATATATATGTATATATGAATGACACATCACAACGTATGCATTTGTATTTTTATAAAACAAATTGCACAAAACAGTATCTACCTTTCTTCATGTGATTCACTCTGATATTTTTCTATTCTATTTCATTTTTTAAAAGATTTTATTTATTTGAGAGAGAGAGCAAGCATGAGAGAGCACGAGCAGGGGAAGAGGAAGGGGCAGAGTGAGAAACAGACTCCCCACTGAGCCGGGAACCTTGACTAAGGGCTCAATCCCAGAACCCTGGGATCAAGACCTGAGCCAAAAGCAGACGCTTAACTGACTGAGCCACCCAGGCACCTCCTCTATTTCATTTTTTAAATTCCATTTCATTTTTTAATGCCGATTGCATGTCCCGGTAAATTGTTTTCAGGACTCACTGTTAGGCCAAGACACACAGTGATTCCCTAGAGGACACAGAATGAGCAAACGTGAAGGTAGATGGGTGAAGGAGTAGCCTGTGGAAACGTGGGCAGAAGGAAGACATACACAAAGCACATAGGGTCTCAGGAGCATTGTCCCCCCACAAGGGCCTCACACATTAGTGAATTTGTTTCTGGACAAAATCACTTTTTTGGGAGCCAGGTCACCTAATCCCAGGACAGCCACTCATGGGCCTGTCTCTCCTCATCTGTGGGAGGGAGGGATGCCTGCCACCCCCACCCACAATAGGCTGACATTACACACGCCGCTACCCAAAGAGCCTGCTCATGCACTTGGGGAAACCAGTTCCTTTGGAAGTTTTCTAAGTACTAAGGGAGCACTTTCTTGTATTTTCAGTCTTTAAAAATAGCAAACGGATGATCGGGGCAGGTTGTGTCGAGTGGACCAAGCCTTGGTCTGCGCAGCTGCAGGTTTAGGTGGCTTCCCCAGCGTTGGGAACAGACTGGTTCAACTTTCGGATTCCCAACTTCTTCATCCATAAAATGAGAGCACCTATTGGCCTCGTCCGGTGGTCATGAGGATGAAAGGCAGTGATAACGTCAAAAATGGGAGCTGCAGAGTGGTAGGCCACTGTCAGGTGGGGTGATGCTGCCAGGAAGAGGGTGGGAGAGTGAGCGAGAAAGAAAAGTGGGGAATACTTGTCTTTGGAGCTGGCTGCCGAAGAACATATCCTTTGTTGTGATCTTTTAAAAGTAACCCCAGTGGAACTTCCTGAAATCAATGAATTTCTACTTCCTAGAATGTGGAATAGGCGTCACATAAGGAAATTGCAATATTCAAAACATTGAATAAAGAAATCTGGTTCATCTAGCATTGACTTGTTTAAGCCTCTCTCTGTTTCTTGGAAGTGCATTCCTGTTGCAGCAGTTGGTGGTAGCCGGGGCGAAGTGACTAAGGCCAGAGTGCACTCACTGGTGGGCAGTGAGTCTCATCTTGCTTATCAGCTATTGGTCTGCAGCGTTTTTCAGTTAGGAGTCAATTTATTTTTTTAGGAAGGCTTAAACTTCTAAAAACTGAGTTCATTTGGTTTTTCCAAGGATATCGCTATTAGAGCTCAGTGGCTGGGGGGCTAGTACTCCAGTGGGTTCAAGGACAGAAGATGGGATGAACTCCGCTTGCTGTGAGAGACTAACGGTGCTCATTTTCCCACTGCAAGGACATGAGCAGAGAGGTTTCCTTGGTGGCATCCGTGCTCACTGCCAGTCTGCAACAGACTGCATTGAGTTCCACTGTCTAGAGACAGGTCTTTCTTGGCCCTCAGTTGTGAATGCTTTGGGAATAGGGGAAAGGATTAGGGGACGTGAAACAGGATCCTTTGGAAGGCTGGAACTGACTGATTAGGTTAGCATCTTTATTAAACATAATAGATTACCCAGCCCAGGATGAGATTGTCGGGTCAATTCTTTATGATGGTAGATTCCGTAGGCTTTCTGTGCTGTTGATAAGCAATATAAAGGACTAAAGAAGGTGAAAAGCTAAATCGTAGGATTCTTGAAAAAGGTGGCTAAACTAGGCCATGGCCGTAAATTCCTCATAAGAGCTGTTGCATTTTGCATTTAAGCCGTGAGGGGAGAGGCACGGGGCCAGGTGGAAGGGAGTGATCAGGGGAGGGCCGCAGGCCGCAGAGCCCACTCATCTGGATATATCTGCCCCCATCTAAGGTCTGATCACCTGCTTCCACTTGGAATGTTGCCTCTTCCAGATACATTAAGTTGTTGAGCAAGTGGGCAGACAACTCATGTATCCTCTCAACAAATGAATGAGATGCCGACTTCTAGAATAGACGTTGATGTTTTCCTTACTAAGAAAACTCTTTTTGGCTTATTTCCCAAAATCTTGCTAACTTGAGGGTCATGGGAGGCACAGAAGGGCTGTTTCTTAGAATTGATTTGACTTGGTGATTCTGGCTTCAACTAATAAAAACACAAAAGACTGATTTTAAAATGTATTAACTTAGAATCACAAATTTAACAAAGTGAACCAAACGTGTCAACTTGACCTAGGGTGTTACCTCCCTGTAGGCAAGTTACATGGGAACAAGAGTATGAGAAAGTTTCTTGAGGGAGAAGCATGGCACAGGAAGTTAATGGGCTGATGACTCAAATGTCCAGAGGTTTATTCATTATCCACAAGAAACATTTCTGATGTCCTCCTTTCTGGCTCTGGAATCCTGGGGCGGTTCTGCTGGGTGCCTCTGACCTTACACAGGCTGCAGTCAAGGTATTGATCAGAGCTGCGGTCACCTCCAGGCTCCACTTGGGGTAGAGACACTTCCAAGCTCACTCACGCGGCTGTCGCCATGTCTCAGGTCCTCACTAGCTGTTGGCAGAGACATCAATTCCTTGCCGCATGGGCCTCTCCATAGAGAGCTCTTCACAATGTGGAAGCTGGAGTCTTTTTGTAAACTAATCTCAAAAGTGACATCCCATGGCTTTTACCATAGTCTCTTCAGAAGTGAGTCCCCAGGTCCAGCCTAGACTCAAGGGGAGGAGATTACATGAGAGGATGAGTACCAGGACGGTGGGGGTCATCGGGGGCCGTGTTTGAGGCTGCCCACAAGTGGCCTCTGGCTCTAGTGATAGATCTACCCCATGATAGAGAGTGTTTCTGGGGGGACCGTGGACTCCTGTCAGCAGGGTGGGCTGCCTTCCTCCAGATGCTGCTTGAAACAGGCGCTGCCAGCTTGTGGCTTTCGCATTCCCCACTTCCCTGGCCTAAGCCAGGGTTTTCCGTATCAGGCCCTTCTACGTGAAGCTAAAGGCAAAATTATGAGTGAATTTTTGAGCATTTTCTAGAGGAACAGTGAGTTGCAATGACCGTGAAAAGTTTAAAAACTACTGGTCTAAGCTGACTCTGGACTTTCTGTTCAGTCTTGGTTCAAACAAGATACCAGAGAGATTGGTTATAAGATTCTTAAGAGTGTTAAGATTATTGCCAAGTCCTTGGGCTGGCATTTTGGATGTTATTAGATCAGCTTTTTTCCTATTTACACAAAAAGTTTACTTACACAGGTGGGAGGAAATAGCTCCAAAAATGCCTTTTAGGAAAGAGCAGAGAATGAAGTCCTTGTTCATGTGAAAAAATCACTACTGTGGCTTTCTGGAACCTGAGTTTACTATAAAAGCAAGCTGCCGCACCAGAAGGGAACTGAAAACTTAACAGCAAGGAAGAATCAAAAAGAATCAAAAAAGTGAAAAGTGAAAGTGCAGGCATAGATCTGGCCACTTTGTACAGGGACCATTCATGGTGTCCACCTGACAGCATCACTGGGTCAGGGCTGGACGTCACTGCAGAGCAGCTGAAGTTCCTGGTGGCCCCGAATCGTTCCAGGGGTGGGGCAGGGGAGTCAGCGTTCAGATGTGTGTGCCATTTCTGCTTCCTGAAGCCTGAGAGTTAATAGTCCCTTTTAGAAACATTTCTATCCAAGGTGACTAAAGAAGTACACAAAAGTATCAATATGTTTAAAAGTTGGTACTTCAATATGTTTGAAAGTTGATACTTTTTTTGGGAAAAGTTACATGGAATGCATTATCCCCAGAAATCCCCTGAAAAATGAGACATTTTTCCTTTTCAAGCATGTGATTCTTTGGTGACCGGTCACTGTGATAATCACACTTTCTCCTTTTTGGATAAGGAGAAAACTTCACTAGGCTGTCTGTTAAATGGAAGTTAACTTGCTCCCCCCCACCCCCATATTCATTAGAGAACTTTTTCCTTTAGATTGTACTATAACTAGATTTGATTTTATTTTTTGAAAGCTTCCCCTGCTGTGTTTTTGTCTTCAAACATGTTTTTAAACATTGTAGTCCATTGAGTAATAAGGAAGTTATTGAAGGATGCTTGGGGTTGGGAAGCTGAAGCCTGAAGGTATTAAGTGTAACTTCTTGCCTCCTCAGGGACTGTTGTTGGAGTCCTCTGTGGAGAAGGCCCCCGTGTCTGTGGCCTGTGGAGGGGAGAGCCCCCTGGATGGCATCTGCCTCAGTGAATCAGATAAGACAGCCGTGCTTACTCTCATAAGAGAAGAGGTAAAGACCCT
Organism: Leptonychotes weddellii; assembly: GCF_054177405.1. Taxonomy (NCBI): domain Eukaryota; kingdom Metazoa; phylum Chordata; class Mammalia; order Carnivora; family Phocidae; genus Leptonychotes; species Leptonychotes weddellii. The sequence goes on from NC_138370.1 coordinate 29,581,169, forward strand.
CGTGTTCTGTCCACTTATCACTCCCTGACTTTGTGAAGCCCATGCGCCAGCAGGGAGATCCCATCTCTGTTTGGCTTGAGTTATTCCTGGCTGGAAGTTCTTACTTCCTGCAGCTTGTGTAGTTCATAGAAAGGCCTCCCTGTAAAACTCTCATTGGTGCTGGAGTCCTGGGGAAAAAGCTGACAGTGCTTCGTTATCTTTCAGCCTTGAAGTTTTTTGAATATTGAATTCTGCCAACTCTTCCCACATATGTAACTAAATCAGTGCCTTCGTTTAACAGACTTGCAGTAATATAAAATTGCTTCCCACTTTGATCCATTCTTTAATTAAACAGATCAACTCTTAAATTCCTTTCCTGTGTCTCTTGAACAGCCTCTGTTCAAAACAGATTCCTGCTAGGCCTTTCCTGGGTGATCAGAAAAATATGAAAGACGCAGTCATGTGCTCCTAATATTATTATTATTATATTTCTGTGCTGTATTTTATGTGTTTGGCTTGTGTGTTTCTTGATGATCCCACCCTTTTTTTTTTTTTTAAAGAAGGGAATTCCCTTATTGTAGCGATGTTATTTTTATAATACAGTGAGAGTAGTGAAGAACCTGATATATAGGTCTTTTAAAGCTTCACAAAATAGCATTAGGTTGATAATGAGGGATGTCAGCTGATCCTGTTGTCAGAACTTGGGAGCAATGGTGAGGAGGCCCTACCAAAATCTTGTCAGTGAGAAAAATGACCTCATCTTCCTCCCGAGAGTGAAACTATGAGAAGACTGCCTATTGGAGCAGAGCAAGAATGTGCCTCGTCACCTGAAGCAGGCAGGCTGGCTGCTAGGTTCTTGAGATTCTGATTAAAGGCACCAAAATAAAGAATGTTGTTATCAATGAGAAAGAGAGAAGCATAGAGAAGTATAATAAAAGGAGAACAGTGATGCCCTTCTAAGCTCTGTCCAGGCACACGGAGTTTGAGGTAATGATTTCTAAGGGCATCCCAAACAGGGATACGGGTGCTGGTCTGAGGAGCAAGATCCCGCCTTTAGTGAGATACAGGTGCATCTGGCTGGAGGTTTTGAACTTCTGAGCCCCTAGTTATGACTCCGTTCTTATCAAGCCATCAGAAATCTCTGTAGAATGAGAATATGCTGGTCATGCTAATGCCCTGATGCTGTCATAGTTCTGTTTCTTATCATAAGTAAAATTAGTACTTTGATTAAGGTGAGTCTCTGCCAGGCTGATGGCTCTTCTTTTGGTGTCCTGTCCCAATCAATCACGGTTCTGGGCCTACAGAGCTAAGAGCCAGACCCTGGACCTGGGTAAAATTCACAGAGATTGTGATTATCACTTGGAATTTTCCTGGGAGATGTTCTCTTCCCCCCTACTTTGGTGGCTACATTTCCACCATCCTATGTGGCAGAGAGTACATTTTTCCAAATGCTTGTGAGCATTATACACAGAGGTTGAGGCTTTATATTCCCAATGTAGCTTGAATGTCTTGGGATGCACCTGGTTGTGTGTTTTCAGTTTCCAATCTTAAATTCAAACTGTAATAGATTTCAGTAGGTAAAACCAAGCTTTATCTCTATTATAATTTAGATAATCACTAAGGAAATTGAAGCAAATGAATGGAAGAAAAAATACGAAGAAACCCGACAAGAAGTCTTGGAGATGAGGTTAGAGAGGTTTGGGGGAGGGGTTGGATACCTTTATGCATTATTAGATTTAATATAAATGTAGTAATGAAAGTATTTGCTTACCACAGAACCAACTGCTGAAAACTAGACGGCATTGATATTTACACCTTAATTTGTGATTGACAGTGTCTTTTCATGAGTGTTTCTGACCAGTTATTCAAATACTGTAGCTTCTTGTGGGTTTTTGAGAACATTACAAATAAGCAGAACCCACATAGTTCTTACCTTTTGAAGAGACATCAATTTGTGCAAAAAAAATCCACTTAAACTCCAGAATAATAAGATTTATTGACATACTCAGTTATGGAGGCATTATAATTTGTAACACTTTTCTAAAATCAGTTACACATGATGGCTTCAAATTTCATAACCACCAAATAGATTATAAAAAGCATGTTAACAGGAAACAAAATCGATTGACCTTAAATTGAGATCTTTTTATTTTTGCTCTTCATTCCCTAGAAAGGAGAGTTAGAAGCTGTGAAATAACTAAAGATGGCATCAAAGAAGAAGAAAAACGCATAATTTATGCACTCATACAGTCAGCGCTTGAGTGATGAAGAAACATTTTAATTATGCCCACTTGAATTTGTAGCTCTTGTATTACTTGCTTCGTGAGCATTTACTGGGTGTGAGGTCCCATGCTGGGTGTGCGAACAGGAGGCCCCTGCCCTTAGCTTACAGTAGCCGTCGGAAGGAACTCGGACCAAGTGATGGGCACCACCAGCGAGGGGCAGGGGAACCGTAATTTCTCACTGAGGGGTCACAGGGAAGAGCACTCATCTTACTGGAAAGGGTCAGGGATACTTCACTGCACTTCATCAAAAAGAAAGGTTAACATGACAGGGTGATCTTTAAAGTCTTTGAATAACTGAAATGCTTTTGCAGCTAGGACAGTAAAATAAAATTTGTGACTGAATCAGAGGGCATGGACTGCCCAAAAGGGTGGATGAGGGCCAAGAAAGCCTGAACTCAGATCAGCCTTCTTAGGAAGAACCCCAAGAATGTCATTCACTTATTTTGTAAAAGATTGATTTGTCCAGGCAGAGTTAATGTATTGCCTTGAGGTCATTTACATGAGGTTCAAAGAGAAAGTGAAGGCAGTTTCTATAGATAAAATAAATAGAATGAAAGGCTTGTTGAACATAAAATCTTCAGAAAAATCTTTTTTGAACGTTAACAAATCTTACCTTAATATTAAAAAAGCCCCAAAGCAGATAACTGGGTTATGTAAATTTGTTCATTTGAACATCATTTAAATATTCATTGAACATCATATACAATGTTCAAATGTTCATTTGTTAATGTGTTTGTTTAGGGCAGCATTTCTCCAACTTCCATTAAAAATTCTCTTCTGATAATAATTTTTTTTTAAGGAAAATTGTGGCTGAATATGAAAAGACCATTGCCCAAATGATTGGTAAGGACTTTTTTTTTTTTTTAAGATTTTACTTGTTTATTTGGGAGCGAGAGAGCGGGGGAGGGGCAGAGGGAGGAGAAAGATTCTCAAGCAGACTCCCACTGAGCGGGGAGCTGGACTTGGGGCTCAATCTCACGACCCTGAGTTCATGACCTGAGCCGGACATGACCAAGAGGCGGACACTTAGCCGACTGAGTCACCCAGGCGCCCCTGGCCTTTTTCTTCTGTGGTGTGAGCCATAGGTTCCATAGATGGTTTTCAAATCAGAATATGAGCTTCCACTTGTCCCTCATTTAGATTCAGTTGATTCTCACTGTTTGCAGTGGTTCCGTTCCACAACGTTGCCACAAACACTGAATTAGCAAATACTGAGCCATTGCTTTAGGGGAAGTACAGGGTGAGGTTCCTGCGGGCCTCTGGTCACAACATCTTTGTCAATACATAACCTTGTCTTATGTGTATTTCTGTTTAAAGACATCTGGTTTAATGTCAGTTCATTAACATTGAACTCATGGCCCTCAGTGCTGTAGTTCGTGCCTAAATGAAGATGATCTCACGAAGGTATTTTCTCCATAAGGCACATCACAGCCTTCTTGCTCACCCAGAAAGCACAAAAATGCAAAAATCATGATACTAAATAGACTGAAAAGGATACTTGTTTACAGTATGAAACAAGTGTGTCGTCCAGTTCAGCCTTAGCTGAGAATGTGCACGTCAAGTGACTTGACATTTTTTTACCCCTCTGCGCCTGACGGGGAATACACCCCAAGTACTGATTTTTAGTTTACAAGTAAATTTTAGCAAGTAGATAAATTCACAAGTACACAGTCCACAAATAATGAGCATCAGCCATAGTTAGGTTTATTTTAGAGGCTAGCAAATGCTTGAATTCTGTGAAAAACTCTCCACCTGGCACCCAGAGGGTTGATGGCCTACTCACATCATCAGTACCCCTGGGTGGGGTCTTCCTTTGGGTGCAGTGTCCTTACTCTGCTGCAGGTTGTACTTTTTCCCTGTGTCCGACGCACTGGTACCTTTTACAAACCAACAGTGGTTGGTGCTCATGCGTTGAATTTAGAAATAACTCTGCAGCCAATATTGTCAGGACTGACCGCCTAAGTCTTTCTCTGCTTAAGCACTGAAATGATATTTTCTACGGTCCACATCACCCCATGCCTTCCCAGCATAGGGCCTTTGCCATAGCTGTTCCTCTGCTGGAATATTCTCCTCCTGGGTAGCTGCATCAGCTACTTTGCATCCCTCTGAGAGGGGTCACCTATTTGAAAAAGGAACCCCACGCCTCTTGTTCTGCTTTGGTTTTCCCCCATCACTTGTCACCATCTGAATCTCCCACTAACGTAAGTCCTTGAGAGGAACTTTGTTATGTCCACTGCTGGGTCCCCCCCACCAAGAATACGGCTTAGCTCACAGAGGGCAGCTGATAACCATCTGTTGTATGACTCTGCCTTTACTTTTGTTGTGGTTCTCAGAAGATGAACAGAGGACAAGTATGACCTCTCAGAAAAGCTTCCAGCAACTGACCATGGAGAAGGAGCAGGCCCTGGCTGACCTTAATTCTGTGGAAAGGTCCCTTTCTGATCTCTTCAGGAGATACGAGAACCTGAAAGGCGTTCTGGAAGGGTTCAAGAAGGTAGCATGTCCTTTTCCTTTTGTCTCCTTAGTAGTGTATTTTCTTGGTAATGGATCTTTAAACATATATGCCAGAGGTGTGGATAGCCTTCTAAATAGGGGCTCGGGGCCCATATATCATTGGCCTTGTATCTTCTGTTCCAATGAAGGTAGAGGTTTTCTTTCCTGTTTTCTCTTTCTGTGGTGGTTCAGGCATCTGGCCCACCAGGTGGCGTGTCTTGGTCATTCCCCTCCTAGGTCAGGCTACAGCCAGAGTGTGGCATGGAGTATAGTAAGTGTGGAACCCTCAGACCTTAGGAGAATTCTAGAAATCGTTTTGATAATTCACCAATTTAATATTAGTAAAGGGAAAATTTAGCACTAAAAAATTCAGGCTACATATTCTAGAAGAAAATAAGTAATAATCTTTCAAATTTACGTGTAAGTGGGCATATTGATTCACCTTAGTTGCATACCATCAATAAGATACATTTATAGTAGTGAATATTCTTTTTTTTTTTTATTGTAAAATAAAAATGAGAGTGGCCAGTTTACCTAAAAGGAGACTCAGATTGCCATTCACTTTTGAACTCTTTTTTTTTTTTTTTAAGATTTATTTTTTAAGTAATCTCTACACCCAGCATGGGGCTTGAACTCACAACCCCAAGATCAAGAGTCATGTGCTCTCCTCACTGAGCCAGCCAGGTGCCCCTGCCACTCACATTTGAATGACGGCCTCCCTAAACTGGGTGTGTTGATATAACTGAAACTTAGTGTGTTTTGAAAATTTATACATGAAGAAATTATGTAGAATTTCTTCAGTAAGAATTATTTGTACCTGTTTTCTCAAAAAAACTGGTACATGGCTTGTCACTAGTAGAAGAAAAATAAAATGACCAGCTTCTTTTATTTTAAATTGTCACTTTGGAACAGAATGAAGAAGCCTTGAAAAAATGTGCCCAGGATTACTTAGCCAGAGTTAAACAAGAGGAACAGCGATACCAGGCTCTGAAGATCCACGCAGAAGAAAAACTAGACAAGTGAGAACTTGCAATAAATCTGTTTCACGGTTCATGGTGTGGTGGGAAGATTGAAAAAGGCCAGAAAAAACCCTCAACCTTGTTTGGCAATTCCATGTTGCACTGGGGTGTGTGTGTACCTGTGTGTCTGTGTGTGCGTGCGCATACATTTTATTATTTAATTTTTTGAATAGGTAAAATCTTCACATGGTTCAAACATTAAAAGGAATAAAAGGATACACAGTATCTCTCTCCCATCCCAATACCCTTCCTTCTCCCCGCCCTCCTCATCACCGCAGGTAATTTGGTCATTAGTTCCTCCAGTCCTTGCAGATCTACTTTTTCCCCTTCTCCCCCTCCCCCAGCTTTATGGAGATAAAATTACCATAAATCAGTGTGCAGTTTAAGGTGTATGACCTGTTGATTTGCTCCAGTTATATATCACACAACAATGGCCTTAACTAACACCTCCAGCACACCATGTGATCACCGTTTTTTTCACTGTGGTGAGACTCTCCCTTTGTTATACAGATGACAGCGTACTTTGTTTTTTTCATTTAGTGGTGTATTTTGGAAATCTTTCCATAGCAATCCATGAAGAGCTTCCACTATTTTCCTTAGCAGCCATATGGTGTTCCAGCGTTGAAATGTGTCATTTATTTAACCAAACCCCTCTCCTGTGGGACACTCAGGTTATTTGCTACCCACTACAAACAGGGCTGCAATAAGGAACCTTGGATTATTATCATTTGGCGTGCATTTTGGTGAGCTATCTGTATGCTGGAAAAGGAATTGCTGGGCCAAAAAATATGTGAATTTGTAATCATGATAAATGTTGTCAAATTGCCCTCATTCGACTTTCATCCCTACATGAAGTATGAGAGCTTCTCTTCTCCCCACAGCTTGGCCAACAGACCAAATTTCTGGTTTTCTGCAAATCCAATAGATAAAGGTGGTATTCCAGTTTAGTTGGGGTTTTCTTTTTTTGATAAACGAATAGAGCATTTATTTTATTCAGTGTAGTTTTGATTTTGTTTATCTTACGAGTAAAATTGAACATATTTTAGCAACTGTCTATACACATATTCGCTTTACCGTGAATGATTCTATTCTTTGCCCAGTTTTCTATTGTCAGTTTATATATTATATATATAAATATATTATTATATTTATGCACTAAGGATGCCAGCCCTTTGTGATATGAGTTGCAAATGATTTTTCTTTTTTTTTTTTTTTAAAGATTTTATTTATTTGACAGAGAGAGATAGCGAGAGCAGGAACACAAGCAGGGGGAGTGGGAGAGGGAGAAGCAGGCTTCCTGCCGAGCCGGGAGCCCGATGCGGGACTCGATCCCGGGACCCCGGGATCATGACCTGAGCCGAAGGCAGACGCTTAACGACTGAGCCACCCAGGCGCCCGCGAATGATTTTTCTAATTTGTCTTTTGCCTTCTAGTGTTTTTTGACATGCAGGAATTTTATTTTTATGTAGTGAAATTTGTCAGTCATTTCTTTTACGCAGGATTTGCTGTCGTGGTGACAAAGATCTTCTCTGGGCTGAATATAAAATATTCTGCCATGTTTTCCTTCTAATACTTTTATGGCTTTATTTTTTTTAACCCTTAAATCCAGCACATTTGGAATTTATCCTGAGGAACAGTCTGAAGAATGCTCCCAACTTTATCTTTTAACTAAAAAGTGATACCTACTTGTACATTTTGCTTTCTATCATCATATTTGTAAAACATTTCAAGTTCCCCTCTCTCATTTTCACTCCCAGAGGTACTGCTATCAAAGGTTTATTGTGTGTCCTTCCAGTTTTTTCTTTGTGCCTTTACAAATACTACCCAAAATGGCTTTGGACTTTTTTTTTTTTTTTTTCATAATATCAGGGTTACAAAATACAAATTTCCTTTTTCACTTAATAGTGTATCATGGCCATTTTCCATGTCAGAACATATAGTTCCATCTAGTTATTTTTATTAGGTTGTAGGATTATTCCATGCCTTTATCGACGGGCATTTAGATAGTTTCACGCTTTTTTCTATTGTAAACAACGCTGCAGTGAACATACTTGTGCACACAATTGTGCAAAGTGGGAGTATTGCTGCGGATACGTTACTTTAAGGGAATCGCTGGGTCAGAAGATGTATTCATTTTAAATCATAATAGTTGCAACCATATCACCCTCCACAAAGACAGCGCCAGTTTTCATTTCCCCCATCAGCTGGTGAGCCTGTTTCCTTGCATCTCGGCCATCATAGAATAAGAGCATCCTGGTTAATATTTGCCAGTCTGATAAATTTTAAAAGTTTATCATTTAAATTTGCATGCCTCTGACTACTAATGAGTTCTTAGCTTCCTTTCATCAATTAATTGGCTATTTGTCAATTGACATTTATAGTTTTTAAAATTTCTCTTGTATCTCTTTAATAAAGTCACTTTAAGTTCTAGTGTCATAGAGGTCAGTGGTTAGTGTCCTGTAACAATCCCACAGACCCTGCCTGCTGTTGTCCTAGGTTAAAAAAAAAATCTAAGATTGCTGTAGAAACTGTCACATGATTCCATTTTCTAGTGACATATAAATTTTGAACTCGCTGTGGCCTATGAGATTAATTCTGCCACTGGTTTTCACCTTGGAAATTTCCTTAGCAGTTGGGTGTCAATTGAATATTTATAAATTTAAATTGAATGTTTTAGGTCACTGATGTCTCCCTTATCGTGCTGTCATTGCTTTTAGCCTGTGTCCCACAGATGTCAGCGGTTAGTATCTTGACTCCTTAGCTATGGCTGATGACTAACCGGGTGTTTCTTGTCCCTTTATTCTGCAAACAAAACACCACAAACAGAGCCAATGAAGAGATCGCTCAGGTTCGAACGAAAGCGAAGGCCGAGAGTGCAGCTCTCCATGCCGGACTCCGGAAGGAACAGATGAAGGTGGAGTCCCTGGAAAGAGCCCTTCAGCAGAAGGTACACAGAGGGGTGTGGTGTGACGACCGGAGGGACACTTGGTTTTCCTCCTTGGCAGTGGCTAACTTGTGGTGGATTTGGATGAAAGAGAAGCCTTGTCTTCTTTGCCCAGACACTTTGATCCAGCTCCTCTGGGAACTGATGCAGGTGGACACAAACAAGGGAGACCATTAATTCCCAAGCATATGAGTAGGAAATATCCCCGGGCAGGATGCAGAGAGGAAATTGCATTAACTAAAGTTTAGGGGACCAGACACTTCTTAGCTCTGAGGCTACCTTTTCTTCTTTCTTTTTGTTTTTTTATGTAATACGTGACACCATCTTGCCCCTTCATTGCAACTTCACCCTCCTGGGGACATTGGCAACGTCTGGAGATGTATTTACTTGTCACGACTGGCATCTCATTGGTAGAGGCCAGAAATGCTACTAAACATCTAACAATGCACAAGTCGGTCCCTACAACAAAGATTGACCCAGCCCAAAATGTCAGTGGTACCATGGTTGAGAAATTCTGCTGTAGGGAGATAAAATTATCAGGTCCCCATTTCTCAGTGTTCAGTGATTCTTGGACTTCATTTTTGTGTGTGCCTCTTATGTTTTTCTCACTGTATCTCCAATTACATACTCATGCCTGTGGCATCCCTTCAGCTAGAGCAAGGGGTTCTATCATGGGGTCTGCTAAGCCATAGACAGTGTTCCCTGGCATACTCAGACTCCAGGATCCCAGGTCCCTGGAGGTGCTGATGGGCTGAGTGAGGTCCCAGATACCTGTGTTTGTAACAAGTATCGCAGGTAATTCCTGTGATAATAAGAAAATTTGAGAACTAAGGTTCATGGACAAGCTGCAGAGGGCCAGTGGTTACCCTCATCCCCTACTCAACTGAAGCACAACTTGGTGAACACATGAACATTTTTCAGGGGAGAAGCGTCCCTTTCTTTAAAGAGTCTCTGATGTAGAAAAGTTAGGAACCACTGAGCTAGGATGTCAAGGCAGAGCGTAGCCAGCCTTGGGACTATTTAGTTGTCATTGCCTTGATCTCAGGATGCAAAGTGGCCTATATAACCATGTCATTTGTCTTTCAGAACCAAGAAATCGAGGAACTAACGAAAATCTGCGATGAGCTGATTGCGAAGCTGGGGAAGACTGACTGAGTTTCCCCCCATTAGCTCAGCAGATCTGCATTTGGCTGCTTTTCTCTTAACCACAGTTATCTTGCCTTATCCAGGAATAATTGTCCCTTTGCAGAGAAAAAAAAACCTTTAAAAAAGCACATGCCCACTGCTGCCTGTCCTGCTTTGCTGCCGACACAACAGCCCTGGAAGGAACCCTAGAGCATCGCACGGTCCTGGGAGGAGTGGCGTCCGAGTGCTGTCCGCCGATAGGTTTGGTCAGGCTGCTAAGTTTGGGGGCGTGATTTCTCTGTCTTTAGTCCGTTTTTAAAAGTCATCTTTTCTTTTCCAAGCACGTTAAATTTGGGATTTTGTGGTTCCTCTTTGGGATCATCTTCTGTCCACCACCTGTCTGAATTTTTTGGTGACCTATTTAGTTTGTCTTTTAAATTTAGCGTTCAACATTGGTAGCCTTATTTGAGGGAGGAAATAATTTGGCCTATTGTTACTTCTAGTTTGTAAACAAGAAGGGACTTTGAGTACCTGTTTCTACACACATACACACGCACATATATGCTTATAGATATATGCTGCTGGTTTTTTTCTCTGAAGCAGAGTCAAATAAGAGCTTCTCCACACAAGAGCATATTTCCATAAATGTAAAACCCTGTTTTGAAATAGAGTCGTGGCCCAGCATGCCAACCTCAGACTTTGGGGAATTGAAGGTGCAAAGACCCCAGACTCAGGTTTTACATCTGGGGAAGACTTTTTGCCACAATGTTTCGTTGCCCTGGTATTTGGATACTCCTCAGCCCTGACAAGTGCGGCCCCTTTGGGGTCAGTCCCCAGAGCACAAAGGGCAGCGCTAGCTGGACTCCCTCCAAGCTGAGGTTTGGCAAGTCTGTCCCAGAGCCGTTCCGTCTCCTCTGCTTCTATTTGTTGCTACAAAATCAGCATTGACCCTTCATCATCTATTTGAAATATGCAAAGAAAATCTACTTGTAAAAGGCTTAGGCAGTCTCATTGAGTTAAAAGGTAACTGTAACCCTGCTAGCAATTGTAAGGAGAAGAAACAGTTGGGTTTTTTACAAGTGTAATGCGTTGTTCTTTGGATTTTTTTTTTTTTTAAGGCAAAAAACCCTTTCAAACTTAGAATGTTTAACAAAACGGGCTATAAAAATCATGTGAACCACTCCAAAAATCAGCACATTTTGAATATTATTAAACAAAGAGCATTTGGTGAGTGCAAGGAGCAGAACAACACTCCCAAAACCAAATTCCTGAAGCTCTTCCTGGACGTGGGTCAGAGCGATGGGGCCATTAACCCCAAGATGGCAATTTTTCCATGTAATGCCAGTGAACTCCCTTCCATTTGGTGGGCAGAACCAAATCCATGCAGTGTTTGAAAACGCTCTTTTGTCTTAATCTTACACCCTGGAAGTCTTCATGGTGATATGCACTATGTTCAGTACACGTAAGTTTTTGTACCTTTCTTGTAAAAACCCTTGCATGATCCAACTTCAGCAATGAATTGTGCCTAGTGGAGAACCTCTATAAATCTTTAAAAATGCATTTTTCTTTAGCAGTGTACTATTCACATGGGTGCGATCTTTAGCCCCAGGGAGGTCCATAATGTCTTTAAAGCTAGAAGTCACGTCTTACCAATATGCATTTATCGTAATTGGTGCTTAGGCTGTATTTTAAAGCCTACTGTCTTAATATTTTGTACAAAAAAGAACAACAGAAATGATCTGTGGTTGGAGAAGTGACTTGACAATCATTTGGGCTTTGAGAGCAGTCACTGTGGTTCAGTGTGAGTACAATACTGTAGTCACAGTGTCCGCGATGGACAAGTGTCTCCAGTTGGTGGAACGGATTTCTCTCGGTCCTCCACTACTAGGGAAATTAACTTTGCATTTTGCAGAAAGAAACATTGCTAAACCTTTTTGCCGCTGTGTTTTGGTGAGATATCCATGTTTATTTGTTTTATATTGATCTGTTTTAAGCATGAAAGGCTTATAGTGGTCTCCATTCTAAATTCGTAGTCCTCCATTTAGGCTTCTTATGTATATAAAAAAAAGTAGCTGTGTGTTAAAACCAAGGTGACGACAATCCTTCCCTATTACACTGGTGGAAGAGACCCCCAAAAAGACCCCAGTGAATGAGGTTGCTGCACAAGGGCCACGAAAGGGCCGTGGTTATGCAACGTCCGCCGCTGGCTTCTCAGCCATGGCTGTTGCAAGGGAATGTTCTTCCTCCTCACTTCATAGATGGATATTCTCCAACAAGAGTAAAAATGTAGCTTGTTCAGCTGGCAAATCAAGAGAATATCCTGGGCAGAAAAAAGTATGTTTGTTTTTCTTTAAAAATAAGCAAAAGGAAAAAAAAACTTCCAAATTCTAAGAGTGAGAACATAGCCTAGAGTTTTGCTTCAAAGCATGTGAGGGCCATGACTTGTTAGGTTGGCAATAATAAACCCCGTCAACAAGAGTGGGAAGAGAGGAGAAAGGAAGCTGCTGTCCCAGACAGGTTTGGGGGCATTAGGTGATCAGTCTTGTTGAGACTCCGAACCCAGAGCTATTTCTTAAGTTTTTGACTTTGCCAAAGTGTAAATAGATAGTCTTTATCTAAAAGTATTTTAATGGGAAGATTTAGCTAAGACAGACCGAAGAGTTTGTCACTTGGTTGGCTGGTCAGTTATAGTCAGACCTCTTGAGATTTACTTTATTTGGAGAAGCTCCTGGAAGCCAGTGACCTGCCCAAACCTTTTGTTCTGTAAAACTGTTCTGGAAATATTGAGAAGCCCAGTTTTCTCACGTGGTTTCTAGCTTCTTCAGACCCAGCCCAAATTAGGAAGTGCAGAAGCACATGATGGTGAAGAACTCTGACGATCTGGCAGCCTTCCAGAATGATATGGAATCTAAGGGGAGATTTATGTTTCATTTTGGAGGCTAGCTCAAGCTGAATTTTACCCTTCCTTCCTGTCCCACACTTTGTGCAACCCTCCCACAAATACTTAGATATTTGTTAGACAGCCCTGAATTAGCACTGTTATACACATCAAGTGCCCCGAACGTTCCTGGGCTGACTAAGCAGCCAGAACAAAACACTGATTTTCAAGCAAGGCAGGTAACAGAGGGCCCAGTGGTGGCTCTACAGCTCAGAATAGAGTTTTAAAGAGGGGGCATTGGTAAGTCTGGTGTGCTGCGGTCGGAGATGGTTCAGCACACCCTTTTTTGGTGGGGCAGAAGCTCTAACGCTCCCTGTTTATTTCCTTTGGTTCTTCACTACAACCGGTAGCCGTCTCCCAAGTCGTACGTGATTGTCGTCCCTCTGTAGTCTGTGACTGTGCGAGCTTGCTCTCGGACGACGTGGGTTTCTTTATCCTCTTGTCGGGGAGAGAGAAACTAGGTGCTGAAAGATTAAATGATTTAGGCAAAGGATTTTAAAGTAAAGATGTATATATTCTAAAGCATTTAAAAGATAACAGATTATTATTTGCTTATTAAAGAATTAAATATAGTCTGGGAATCCCAGAATGCCAAGCCAAAGGTCTAAGAAGTCATCTTCTTCAAAGATTTTAAAGAAGTAGCATTTTGAGACCTCTGTCCAAAAAGGTTTGACTGGCCTCCAGATTCTGGTGGCTTTAGGAAAGCAATGTATCACTCAAACCTTGAGTCTCCCGCATAGTAAAGGTAAAGGAACTGACACACGAGACACTTCTCTCTAACGGTCTCCTCTGGAAGATGATGTCGACGGCAGCATTTCCAGGGAAGACCCACGCCCTCGTGCCCAGAGCCAGCATTCTGTAGACTAAAGGTTGCACTTTTCGTAGTTCTTTGTCCAAATGCGATCCCATTTCTGTGCCTCTTAGCATGCAGTTAGATTTGGACAAACAAGATTCCTAAGGAATGACTTTATTAACTATAATATGGTTACAGCTATTATATACATATATATATTCTGGTTATAGTTCTAATATGGAGATGTTGTGTGTGACACCAGCCTGTGGCAGTCTGAATAACGCTCCCAACTCATTTGGAGGAGGCCAGGCCCAGAGCTGAGGTGTGGCTCGAACCTTCCCTGTGTCCCTTCTTCACCGTAGAGCTGTGAAGGTGTCACTTTGTTCCCCCTCTGCCTTTCAGCGGTATCTGAAATATATACAAAGTACGTCCTAGTCACATGGCTAACGGATGCTCTGTGAATGATTTCCACATGGACGTGTGCGGATTTGAACTCGGAAACCGCGGCCAGTCCAGATACGGGGCCGCCTGCGGACTACTGGCCACACGCGCGGCTTCCGAGCCATCCTTGTCACCCAGGGGGATGGGATCCGGGCATTCCTTTTAAACCTCAGAGGTAGCAGTAAACCTTTCCGTGTTGCTGTTAGCAAGTGTGTGTTTGCCAGTAGATGCCCATTTGTACTCACGTGCCAACAAGTAGACGTCAGCCGCACATCTGCTTCCTCTGTGTCCCCGCGGGCGCCCAGGCGCGTGTGAGGAGCCTCCCATCCGGAGCAGCGAACGCCGCGCCAACTACTGTTACCAGGATTGTGTTGTGTGGAATAATCATCTACATAAATTTTATATGCACAGTACTTTCCCTTTTATATGTCAGGTAAATATTTGTAAAAGTTATACTCACACAAATGAAATTATTATAATGATTACTAATATATTTTTTCCATGTTTCATTGCCTGAATAAAAACTGTTTACCACTGTTAGATCTGGGCATGGGAGTGTTTTTCCCCCTGGTTAGAAGTCTTCTTATCCCCAAGTGTGAAAATTTATGACAGCCCTGCTTTTCAGAGCTCCATATTTCAGGCTAAAAATAGAACAGATGACATTTTCATGACACTCATTTTGTGAAATTTTATGCATTTGGTTGGGTGTGTAATTAAAACAAACAAACTTTGGAATTCAGACCTTGCCATATAAATTTCCATGCGTTCGCATCTGTGCAAACAAAGTTTTTAATTGTGTGCTTCTTGGTTTTGCTTAGAGACTGCATGTCCGCTCTGGCATTTTGCAAGCCCTGAGAACCTAAGTCCCCTCAAGGTCTCGGACTCATTGACAAACACAAGATAAGCCCGGACTGTGCAAACACTGCAAAGCAGCCCACAGCAAAGAGTTCACGTGTTTGTGCTTCTTCTAGGTTAACACCAGGAAAAACCTTTTCAGTACTGGCCCGGCCACCTCTGTGCTTAAGGGGAGAGGGGCCTGGGCAGGAGACTTCGTGAGTTTTACTGCAGGAAAAGATCAACTAGAAGGCTAGTTATGGGTCCACTCCACAGCTTGGTGGGGGACCCACTGTGGAGAGTCCGAGCACTGTTGACAGCATCATAAGACCACTGCAGCCTATGAAGTTCCTAAAAAGAACGTTTCTCTCTAGTATGCTCCTGAGCCGGCAGGAGGAGTCCTGTAAAACGACAGAGGAGATGGCACTGATTCTTGCTACGTGTTCACGACGGTAGAAATCTCATAATTTTCCAAGCATTATTGGGAAGAAGAAGACAGAAAGTACCTTCCTACTCTTACAGTTTTATTCTTAGATAGGATGAGACCAAAGGGGATTTTCACACGTTTGCGAATAGGGGATCGTTTTAGTGAGTGGCAAGCAGTATTTTCGTAAGAGAAACCATGACAGGAGGTAAGGTATTGCACAAGTTAAGGATGAGTAGTGTTTCACGAAATCTGTTGCAGATAGAAGTGTGTATGAATTAGGTCATGATGGAAAGTTAATTTCTTGCTATGGCCGGTGGTCGAAGTGTGAAAAAAACCAGTCTACCAACTTAAGTCCTTTTGCAACTATAGAAACTGAGGCCGGGAGAGAAATGTGGCCAAGACCGCATAGCTTGCATATTAGTGAACATTGTTGCCGTCCCTCACAATGGGCAGCAAAATTGTCACTTCTTCCTTCGTCCTTTTCAAGCTCTTTAAATCCAAGCCCTCCCAGGTTTGGATAATATTGTAGGCATTTTCCAAGTTTGTAGGCACTTAAGGACCAGTCAAAACCGAATACCTTTCTCCTCATGCATTTATTCACTTACCAAATACTTCTGCATCTGCAGAATCTAAAGTGAAACGTGCTGAGTTTCTGAGGCTTAGTTAGTGAAAGAGAAATTGTTTTCAAGTTTCACTGAAACGTCACTGAAATATAAATGATATGCTAATTAAAACTTCTTTCCCAGCAGAAAGCCATTCCTAATTTACAAGTCTTTGCCCAGTTGTGATTTATAGGTTATTTTATCTAAGTTATGTGCATGAGGATGGAGACCCAGTGGTGCTTACAATTTAATCACGAGATAAATTTAACCCCCACACAGGACAAGATGGCACGGAACCATCAGTGCTGTGACAAGCCCTGAGTGCTAGCGGGGTCCTGGAGGAGGGACAGTGGAATAGGGAAAGACACACAAATCCAGCAGAGCACCAGGCCGTGTAGACCAGCACCCAGCTCAGACTGGCTTCAGATCCAGTCTCTCTGTTATTTCGCCTGCCTGAGCTTCAGTTTTCCTAGCTAGGGATAATAGTTCCCACCTCACGAGGGGCTGGGGAGGGCTCCGGGGGAATGCATGCGTCGCGCCTATCCCTTAGGTCCTTACGGGATAGTGATTATCATCACCTAAACTCCCATGACTTGGAGTTTATCCAAGTTTCAAATGGAGACTGGCTCTTAGAGTCAAATGATTTTGCTGTTAGTTTTATTAAACATCTCAAAATAACAAAGCTTTGGAAACTGAAGAGTTACCTAACTTTGTTCTTTTATTTGAGATGAATAGGAGGTCGAAGTGTAGAGGATTAGCTGAAGACAGATCCCAAAGTTAGGGTGATTGAGCAATTAAATGGGGATGGATGTCCCTGTTTGTGTGCCACAGACCATTCCAAGACCCCCCAGACCTGTACCAGCCGTGAGATCCTAGGTGTCTATGATCTCGAGTTTTCCTTTGCCAGAATGTGTAGGTCTCCGTGGGAATATACATGCAGGAACAGACCAGATATAATTCAGTTAACAGAACTTGACTTTTAGCTAATTTAAAGGAAATTTGAGGCCTCTCTGTGCCAGGTGCCTTTACAAATAGGTCATGTGAACAATTCCATGTGGGTGGAATTTTTTTAACCGATGGGGGAAAATGAGGTTAAAAAACACTGAACCTGAGTCAGTTAGCTGGAGGGTGGAGATGGCATGTGAACCCAGGTCTCTGATCTCAAATCCCATTCTCCTTAAGGCCACTCCATGTTGAGAACATGTCCTTCGAGCATGCAGAGGACGACTTTTTATCTTGCTCTTTTCTCACCTCAAGTGGGAATATTCCAGTGGATAGCAGAAGGCCATTGCATGATGTCTTCACAGTTCAAGAGTGTGACAGCATGAAACCTACTCAGAGCTGCATAATTGGCCACGTATTGGAAAGGCACTGTAAAGGGAAAACAAAACTCCATTCTACCTCTCAGGCACTCTGGCTTTGCAGAAAGAGCTCGGCATGGGAGGCTGAGCCATGGGTTCTAGGCCTAGTTTTTGTCAGCTGCATTTGGTCAGGCCCCACCCCCCTCATTTGGACTGAGAATGCTAGCAGATCCCTTCCTCTGATTTGTGATTTGACAGGTCCGTCCAAAGTGCTATCAGGCAAAAGGTCCCCCGGTTTCCCTTTCAAAGTCATTCTGGAAAGGCCTATCTTGAGATGTCTTGACAGGAGTGGGCTTGCCACAAGATGGTGGGGCCACGGGGCTTTTTGCCATGTCCACTGTGGCTGCAGCGTTCAGAGAGGCAAATGCCAGCGTGCATCACACAGGAAGGGAAAAGGCCTGGGCCCAGGCCCCAAGTCAACATCAGGTTTGTGCTCATTTTCTCCAGCCAAGTGCTCCGATCTAGGCCTCGGTTTTGTCTGCAGGATGAAGTCAGGTTTTATCCTCTAAGCCTGTCCCAAGAGTGTCATGACAGCCACTGTCCCCAACACTCCCATGACTCAAGCTGACACGCACTCAACAGTCCTAGGGCCCTATGCCCACAGACTCAGGCCTTTGCTTGCACACCCCGTGGAGATGGCCAGCCCCCATCGTCTGCCTTTCTGAGAATAAATTACTTTGACAAACGTGTTGAGTTCTTAAGATGTGCAAACTCATAATCGCAAATACTCAACTGTAAGACATTCTGTAGACTTACGCCTTTTTCGTTCTAGACATATCAAAAATGACAGCGCAGTTCGCTAATGTGGTGCGTTCAGGCATAATCACCATATTTTACAGAAATCTTGGAAGAGTCCAGCCAGACCCGTTCAGACCTCGAGGTGCCGTGCAATAAGGCACATATACCTCAGATTCCCCCCGAAAGGGTGGCTCTTACGGTAATTTGCCTCTTATGAAGTCCTGATTTTTCCAGACACATTTTTTTTTCTTTCTCCCTTTCAGTTGATCTTTGTAACATCATCCGGTTTTGGCAGAAATAAGAGGTCTAAAATCGAGTGTTTCCTGCAGCAGCTTCCCGTGCAAATGTGTGTGACCAGTCACTAGGGGGCACCACTCAAACTGCAGGTCAACGCCCATCTGGGAGGCTCTGATAGAGAAGAGAGCTGACGGTATTCTGCTGGTAGGAAGAATTAGCAGTGAAGAGAAGCCCTGAGCCGTAGAATTTTAATCTCATACGTACATGTGTGCACTGGGTCGCAATTTTAAATGTCTTAGGTTGAGGGTCTGAAAAGTTAAAAAAAAAAGAATAAAAGTTTGAAAGCCACCGACTGCAGGTTATGGGGCAGGGGATTATGGAATCAGTCACAGTGTTTTCTGGGAGTGAAAAAGGACTTTTGGTTGCAATGCCCATCTCTTACAAGTAAGCCACAGAGTTAGACCACTTAGTAACCAACAACCACAGTTCATAGTAACTTGAAGAAATCAACACTTTAGAACAGGAACATGAAGCTGCTTTCAGAAAATAGGACATCATAAAAATTCCTTCCTAATGGTCAGTTGAGAAGGAAAGAGAAAAGAGGAAGTTAAGGGAGAGCATATAAAGAATAAGAGCCTGTGAGCCCAAAAGTGCTCTAAAAAATAAACTTCTGTTTTACAAGAGAAAAAGCAAAATTCTGTCCTTCCCGGGTGCCCACCGTACTGAACGCTCTCTCCTTCCTGTGGCGGCAGAGGGCGGGCTTCTTGGGTTCAAAGCCCCATTTTGCTGCAAGTGCTGAAAGCTAACCTGACTCCCATTTGAAAAAATGAAACCTCCTCTGTTAGAAGACTACTCCTTGATTACAGGTTCTTATCCTAAACTCCCTTTGCACAGTTCAATTCTGAATGATAAATGTGTGTATACGCAGTAAATTCCTGAAAATCTTCACTAGATTCAGGTGATTGTTACCACGAACGCCATTCTTCAACTGAGTAACCTCAAGCAGTTAGGATGCTTGTGACTAAGCACTTAGAAAGTGACTAAGTCATGAAGTTACCATGCATTTTTACAAGTGTGATAAGATGTGAAGTTGAGTGTGAGAGTTTGAGCCGATGAAATAAACCTAAGGAAAAAAAGAAGGTTTCGCCCCAAAGTCACACAGGTGGCAATGTGAGAACTCCAGGGATCTGGTGAAATAACTGGTCAACTAGAATATCTGTTGAAATGACCCACCAGCTTCTCTAAACATTTTAAACAAATTTTAGAATAATTTTAAATTTACAGGCCAGTTGCAAGGATTCTCTAGATATTGCTTCCCTCTTTTGTGATTAGCTGTCTACATCTGCCCTTCCCTATTTCTTACCTCACTGTTAACAGTGTTCCAAGAAGGTCTGAGTATTTACTGAGCATTTACTAGGTGCCAAGTCCTGGGGGCGGGGGTGGGGGGTGCTGATGAGGGAAAGCTTTATCCATCTCCTTGTCCCTTTTCTTTCCCAGTGTTTTCCCCTCCTTTTTCAAGCCTTATTGTACTTTTGTGGTATGTTCCATACAGAGACAAGGAAGGACTATGAGCTGTTCGTTCACCCCATCTTAGAAATAAGCTTTACTGTGGTTATAGCTGAGCGGTGGTATTGTGGGCAATCTCTTTTCTAATAAGATATGTTACCTTAATAAATTTTCAAGACTTATTTGAGAGAGAGAGCAGGGGGAGGGGCAGAGGGAGAGAAGAGAATCTCCAGCAGACTCCCCGCTGAGCACGGAGCTCCATCTCATGGTCCTGAGATCAAGACCTGAGCCAAAATCAGGAGTGGGACGCTTAACCGACTGAGCCACCCAGTCGCCCCAACAATTTTTATTTATTTTATTTTTATTTTTTAAAGATTTTATTCATTTATTTGACACAGAGAGAGCGATAGTGAGAGAGCACAAGCAGGGGGAGCGGCAGGCAGAGGGAGAAGCCTGATGCGGGGCTCGATCCCAGGACCCCGGGATCATGACCTGAGCCGAAGGCAGATGCCCAAGCTACTGAGCCACCCAGGTGCCCCCCAACAATTTTTTTTCAGAGCTATGTATGATAATTCGCCATAGATGAAAGGCCCCTTTTCTTTTCCTCCCTGCATCATCTTTGCAAAGCACGTGTGTCAGATTGAGAAGAGAGCTGGGTGCCGGGCCTGGCCTCCACGCTGGGGCTCTGGACAGCCACTGTAATACCACAGACCCCCTTCCTCGGCTGTAAAATACCAGGAGTTTGGACTCACTTTGTGACTCTGTGTTCTCTTCAAAACTGCATACGTGTGCAGGTATACTAACATTTTATTTTTATTTATTTTTTTAAAGATTTTATTTATTTGAGAGAGTGAGAGATAGATAACAAGAGAGAGAGAGCATGAGTCGGGGTGGGGTGGGGAGGGGAGAGGCAGACTACCCAACAAGCAGGGAGCCCGATGTGGGACTCGATCCCAAGACCCTGGGATCGTGACCTGAGCCACCCAGTCGCCCATACTAACATTTTAAATGTGTCATTCAAACTTGAGCTCTTTTCCAATCTCTGTTCAGGTTCCCTTTGTACTCCAGATATATTCTCCTGACACAGCTGTTCTCCTAATTCTTTTGGTCATAGTTCTGCACTGAAAAATGCTTTTTATGGAATTCTTGTTTGAGAGTCCCCCATCCAAATTAACACTTGCCGGCTCCCTAAATGAAATCAAATCACAAACACAGCTGTACCTGTGTGCGTCCAACTTCAGTATCTCAGTGTCCACGGATCCGTGACCTTCAGGGAGGACAGGGTTCATTTGGCTGGAGGCAAATGCTTTTGTTCTGTCTGGGAGACAAGATGAGTGAGGGGGAGGGAGGCGTGTCTATACCAGGAGGCAAAGCAGGCAGCGTCTGTAGGTTCCAGCTGGGTCCACTTCAGTTCTGGAGGTGGATCAAATTCTGGGCCTGTCTGTGCTTTTGGACGCCGATCTGCCATTTTCCTAATTCTGGAAAAATCCTAATGCTGATCTATGACATTAACCAATGCCAATATAAGATAATCTGACAGTTTTTCTAGCTTCTCTGGAGAAGGCATCCTGTAATGTGATTCTGGTCACATTTTCTGATCAGTAGATATTATTTAGACTTACTTATATTTCCATTTTGTTCTAAAAAAGGATTTAAGGCAGTTTGCAGGCAGGGTGTAAAACCATTGGCATCACTTAAGATTTCCGTTAAGACTGATTATGATAAAGGACTTGGTTGATACAGTTGGGACCAGTCACCACCACCCCACCCACATGACAGGCTTGGCCATGCCAGCCACCAGCCTGTCATCACACAGATTGGATCTTTCTGAAACGTTTTAGCAAGTTACTCTTCTAAAATATCTCCCTTTTGTCTTGCACCATTTGCTACTTAATTCAACATCTCTCGAACATCTATTGCATGAGAAGGACCAGGTTAAAGGTTATATGAAGAAGGCATAATTCTGGCCTTTAATATACCTGTTACCCAATTCAGGGCTCAGCAAATGTTGGCCGGGGTCCCGATCTGCCCTACTGTCTGTTTTCATATGACCCTCCAAGCTACGAATGGTTTTTATATTTTTCAGTGGTCAAAAAAATCAAAAGAAGAATACTTCATGTCAAGTGAAAATTATATTAAGTTCAAATTTCAGTGTCTGTAGATAAAGTTTTATAACAGGGGCCACACACATTTTCTTATGTGACCTCTGACACTTTCACATCACAACAGCAGAGTGGAGTCAGTGTGACAGAGACTGTTTGACCTGCAAAGTAAGATATCAACTATCTGGCCCTTTCAAAAAAAAAAAAAAAATTGCCAACCCCTTTTATATTCAACTAATCTATTGACTGTCCACTGTGTTCTTTCTTGGAGCTTGGTTCTACTGTTCTCCGTGCCAGAGTTACAAAGGTCCTGTCCTAAGAGAGAGATGGAGTCTAATGCAGGAGAGAGACCTTCACAGTGACATCACAGACCTTAACAGGGACAACAGCGTGTATCATAGATAGTAACCGCTCCTCATTCGCACTTAGCGCTTTGTGCGTGCCAAGCACTACTCTCAGGATTGTATACGCATTAACCCACTTCATCTTCACTATAACCCTATGAAGCGTTAGAAGAATTTTTAGAAAAGGGTATAATCATGACTTTTGTTCGGACAGATAAAACGAACACACGTCAAAAATTTCATTAAACTCGTTAATTTGTGAGGGAACCTACAAAATGTTTTAAGTGGCTCAAAGGGAACCCAAAGAACTTAAACATATAGAGAGAATAAGGAATTCTGAAATAAATTTATAAATAGATACAAAAAGGGGTGTATCCTCAAGGCAATAATCAATCACGTTCTATCTGACACAGTTCATTTGCATTTCTATGGACAAAAATCGTTTTCATTGGTATTGGTTTCTGATGATTTACAGAGTTGAAAAGAAGCTCAAAGATGAAAGAGGGAGATAACACAGATGAGCAAGCTAATCACTGAGCTTTTCTTTGCCTATTTCAAAGTAGCAATTTTTTTCTGACAGAATTCAGTCCTACAGGGTCCATAAAATATATTTTTTATTGACCGAAGATACCCTTGACGACACTATGTATATTTCCTCTGTTTCCAGACTTCATAACACCTTCTAATAATTATCCCCATTTTATAGATGAGGAACCTACAGCTAGTAAACTTGTCCCATGTCCCAAGGTAGCATGTGGCAGAATCAGAGTTAAACATCATATGGGCTGGCTCAGCATGTCTATGCCCTATGCATGTCATGAGTGAGGCTCATCTGCACCATAGACTCCTTGGGCAGAACACCTAGAATCCGCACAGTCCCCACTGGGCACTCCCTTCTCTTCCATTAAAAAAAAAAAGCATTGAATGGGATGACTTTATGAGTGACTTAGTTATTACGGAGGAGTCTCCTCGATGAGATAGGCAGGATTGACTTGACTCTCCATTCCCTACCTTATGGAAAGTCCAATGCCCTCCCCCAAGTTACTGAGAATTCTAGAGGCTTACCTTGTTACACTGAACTTGGAGCTAGCTTCCTTCCTCCAGTGAATTCTTGTTCTCCATCCTGAATCTAATGGCTATTTCTATATCTTTCTACCTGTGTACCTTAGCATCTTTTTAAATCTTCACCAAAGTAATAACAACAACAACAATAATAATTAAGAAATCTTGTGGATGGGGCCCCTGGGTGGCTCAGTTGGTGAGGCGTCTGCCTTCGGCTCAGGTTTGTGATCCTGGGGTCCTGGGATCGAGCCCTGCAGCATCGGGGGCTCCCTGCTCAGCGAGGAGTCTGCTTCTCCCTCTCCCTCCAGCATTCCCCACTCCCCTTCCTCATGCACTCTCACTCACTCAGTCACTCACTCTCTCTCTCAAATAAATAAATAAAATCTTTAAAAAAAAGAATTCTTGTGGATGTAGAACTACTGCAGAACAGGAATGTGACAACGTAAATTTGAATATGAGATGTGCCCAGTAATATCTAGTGCTGATTGAGTGATAATTATGCATATCATTAACACAATAAACTCTTCCATAAGAAATATCTGGGGCCCTGACTTTTCAATCCCAAAAAGGCAGGATTGCATTATTATGAGGTTAATGATAGGACTGGGGTGAGCTTTGCTAGTTGCTGGCCTGGCATTCCAGAGGTCCAGCTGCTCTATCTGATTCCATCCTATAGTCTGGCACCAACCACCTAGTGGCCCCTGACCACTCTGGATTAAATATCAATGGGGTGGATCTCTGGTCCCGCGGTTAGCTGGACTTCCCAGGATGGTGGCGGCAATTTCAGGAATCTGTTGGTTAGATGGTGCCAGGGAGATGGGCTGGGAGAACACCATGGATGCCAAACATTCCTTCTGTCTCTTGAGGCTGTGTCTCCCTTCCCTCACACTCTGCCCTCCCCCAGAGAAAATAAGAATCTTAGGCCAGCACAACAGTGTGAATGTTCTTAATGCTATTGAACTGTGCACTTAAAAATGATTAAAATAGTAAATTCTCGGGCGCCTGGGTGCCTCAGTTGGTTAAGCATCTGCATTCAGCAGGGAGTCTGCTTCTCCCGCTCCCTCTCTCTCTGCCCCTTCCCACTGCTCATGTGCACTTGCAAGCACTCTTTCTCTCAAATAAATAAATAAAATATTAAAAAAATAATAAATTCTATGTTATGTGTATTTTACCACAATTAAAATAAAAAGAATGTTAGCCCAACCCTGGTTGAGAATGGGAGATGGGCAGAGGATGGAAGCCAATTCTCTTCTATCTAAATTTGCTTTATTGCAAGGTGCATGATGGTGGGTTTTATAGATGTAAGCCAAGGTTGACCTAACTCTGGAGTTCCCACTTTCAGTCACATTGTCAGGACCACACTACCATTCCACCTCTTGGTTTACCTATTTTCAAGAACAACAGCAAACGAAAAAAATATAGATTCCATCCTCTTTATTATACAGAACAATTCCATAATTCCTCCATTGGATCTGTCTTCTCAGGCTCTTTTCTTTGTCCCATCTTCTTTTTTTTTTTTAAGATTTTACTTATTTATTTTTGTGTGTGAGAGAGAGAGGACACAAACAGGGAGGGGGCTGGCAGAGAGAGGAGCCGACTCTCCACTGAGCAGGGGGAGCCCGTTGTGGGACTCGATCCCAGGACCCTGGGATCACAGACCTGAGCCGAAGTCAGACGTTTAACGACTGAGCCACCCAGGTGCCCTCTTCATCCCATCTTTTAAAATCTAAATGTCCCTACAAGATATTTTCCTAAACAAAAATAATTCTCTCCTTCACAGGGAACTAGCCGCCCTGCAGAGGACTTTTTTTTTTAAGAAGTTTAGTATTGAAAGATGACTTTGAATCGACTCTAATTTATATTTTCAAAACAATTGCTTTTAAACTGTAGTGGCCTACGTATTAATAGTGAGTTACTTGCAATATAGCCCAAGTGACTGAGACGCGCTGCTCTAATTTTCCAAATTTTCGCAAGTGTTCAATTACAAATTGGTTTCAAGATTCAGGAGTACTGTTTCCACTCTTGTCTCCTCACGACCAGAGCTCCTGACGAAGCCTTGTTGTTGCAGCCCACTAAAATGAGCCTTCTTCTCTCCCGAACCTCCTTTCTGGGACTTGGTATCGCAGAACTATCCTAGGATTTGTCGAACAAGTGTTTCTCCCGTGCTCTCCACAGCACTGGTCTATGACCTTTGCCAGAAAATGTTGGCTACGTTGTGATTTGATAGGAGACAAGCCCCAGGAGGGCCGTGATTCAGCTCCCATGGGCGGGTGAGAAACTTAGAATGGAATGCTTTGTTTCCTAAACTTCCAAAGTTATCTGGTCAACCTTCTTGCCTCCTTTGTTTTGTTTTGATTTCTTTGCAAAAGTGAGACCCTGAAGGGCCACAGCTGCTATATGACCCCAAGTGACCACCTCAGTTAATTCCCCAAATGAGTGCCTCTGGTTTTAATGGTGCAGAAAAGATCCAAGCTCAAAAAATCAAGGAAGAGAATTGGCACAGTGAGCCCACATTCGCCAGACTTCAAAATCCTCAGCGTCCCAAGGAGAGACCTATTGTCAGATGACCAACTTGAAATGCCGGAGTGGCAATAAAGGAAAATGATTAATCGAAAGCTCCCCATCATGTAACTTACTGATTAAAATGATGTCACTTTCTGCTGATCAGAAAAGATTATTGCCCAAGGGCAAGACCCCAGAGATGATCTCGTCCCCCTCCCTTCTTTTACAGATGAGAGAGGTGGAGGGCACGGTGACCTGACGTGTCTAAGGCCACACGGTGACGTTGTGGTGAGGGTAGGACTACTGAGGTATTCCTTCCACGAAACCACTTTCCCTTTCTTAATGAATAGAAGAAAAATAAAAGATGTCTCTCAGTTAAGTGGTTTGTGCTTTTGAAGATTATATTGTAGTCTCTGTGAATGGTGTCCCCTGGAGTCGTGACCAGCCCATGTGGCTGTGCATAATAGCCCTGATAAGGGCACATGTTTTAAAACTGAGAGATGGGGGCGCCTGGGTGGCTCAGTCGGTTAAGCGTCTGCCTTCAGCTCAGGTCATGATCCCAGGGTCTTGGGATCGAGCCCCGCATCAGGCTCCCTGCTCTGTGGGGAGCCTGTTCCTCCCTCTGCCTGCCACTTCCCCTACTTGTGCTCTCTCTGTCAAATAAATAAATAAAATCTTTAAAAATAAAACAGAGATGAAGAGCGGGTACAAGGAAATTAGACAAAGCTTTTGACGGCAATGTTAGAAGAAAAGGCGTGAGAAGTTAGTCTTGCGGGCCTGTTACAAGAGTTGGGTTCTTGGCAGAAGGGAATGTAATTTGCCTGCTTTTCATCTGTGACTGCCAGGCTGCTGTAAGGGTCACGGTTAGACAGCTGTCTCCCCCCACCCCCACCCCACCCCCTGTTTGCTGGGTCTTGGCGCTGGTGCTCTGCCTTCACTCTAAGCCTGTCTTGTTGGTCCTGAGTCACCTTCTCAGGACAGCTCTGGGCTCCCACTGGCCGTGCCTGGATGGAACAATGATGGCTCGCCCTTCCTGACCCGCACTGCCTTCATTCATCTTAGTGGGCCTCGCTTTGGCTGCAGCCCAGGGGAGATAACCTTGAGAAATGGAAATTCCAGAAAGTTGGGGAAATATTTTCACCAACAGCCAAATTAGTTTGAATTTGAGTTGTTGAGAAATGGGGAACTTGGTGAGTGAGAGAGAGTCGAGTTGAGGGTAGTGAGGGGAACAGAGTAGGAATCAGTCTGACTGGACACTTGAAAGAAGTCGCCTTACAATGTGAAAATAATTTGCAGAGGAATGTTTACACAATAACGAATCTAAATCTAAAGAAAAAACAACTTACACACCGGAATCTAAATGTCACTTGGTTCCCAGAGGGAATGAGCTCAGAAGCTAAAAGGAGAGGGAGGCTCTCCAACTATTAAATGTATTTTTTAAAGTCTCTGTTGGGTTTAAATTGGTTCCAGGAAGAACACAGGCTCTTATCCCAGGGGAGGTATCTGTGCAGATGCTAATAGAAGGGCTGAGAAGCTCAGCGTCCAGAATGGGGGTGGCTGGTGCAGAGGGCAGAATGGTCAGCCAGAAATATTCTGTCAATGGTAGTTTCAGCCGATAAATTCAGCCAGATTTTGAGATCAAACATTTGGAACTTGAGAAACTCCCTCTGGGGGTTGCTTTTGTTTATCATACTTTCCTGGCCATTGGAGTTCACAAAGAGTAATATCACTGGAAGAACTTAGAAAATGGGTCCAAGTTTTCAAAGGCACAATCTCAGGAATGGAAAACAGCTATGTGGTCAGCTTGAGAGGGTCATAAATAAACCCGAGTGGGCAGTCTCAGCGAGCACCGCCGGGCGGGGAAGGAAGTGAGGAATACAACTGCCCCATGGCAGGCAGCTCGCTGGTCACTGGAGGAGAAAGAGGAACCATGTATCCTGGTTCCCAGTCTCCTCCTTTTATTATAAACTTGATCCTGTGGTATCGAAGTCAACATCGTAAGTATAAAAATAGCTTCAGAAATGAAGTTGATGGATATACTAAGTGAACAAAGAGAAGCCTGATGTCCTCGGGCACCACACTTGAGTCCCTGTGGAAGGCCATCGCATTTAAAGGGAATGAGAAAGAGGCTGCCCCCGGGCCTGAGAGCAGGGGGGAGCTTGGGGAGGTAAGGGCCAGCCGGGGAGGCTCCTCTTACCCACGCTATACTTTCAGGAGTCTCCTACTTCCCCGTCCGCAAAACCTCTGACTACCTCCCCCTCTGCCTACAGCGCTACTTCTAGAGCTTCGTTTGCCTCTGAACACCCCTCTGTCCCTGTGTCTTACTGGGGGTGACTTAAGGGCAATGCTGGTAATTGCTCCTACCCCTCTCTCCATTCCCTCCCCTCATCTTCACCTGCAACACTGCCCCCCCCTCCACAACCCCGGTCCCCACATCGTATCAAAAAGTGCCCAAGGTAAAAGTAAGTACTGGTCCGCTGCTGAGTCCTCAGCCAGTTGCATTCATTCAACAAACCTTCTCTGAGCTCCTTCTGCCATCCAGGGCAGAATGCTCAATGTTAGGGATTCAAGGTCAGTCCTGGGCCCTCCGTAGCCAGACGGGACGAGGCAGAGAGCAAAGCTCTAGGACTACAGCTCTGGCGATGAGGGATCTGAAGGAGGGGTGTCTACGCAGGAGGGGAGAACAAGGGGGGCATGCTTTGTTTAGGGGTGGAGCAGGGGAGAGCCCTGTGGGGAGGATGCAGTGGAGAGGGGAGCAGGAAAACTTGTGCAGAGGGATGGGGTGAGAGAGGTCGTCTCTGGGGACCATGAGAATCCAGGAGTAGCAGGACACCAAGCTGAAGGGATAGACAAGCAGGGGTCAAGCCATGAAGGGTTTGCCAACCAGGGTAAGTAAGGCACCCCCGGAGTTTGGAGTTTGGACCTCGTGCCAGAGGAATTAGGGAACCGTGGAAGACTTTCAAGCAGAAGAGACTGAGATGATCAGATTTCCGATTTAGAAAAGTCACCTGGGCCAGAGTGAGGAGAACAGATTGGTGGGGAGGTGAGCCTGGAGGCAAATTAGATTGGGATCCCCAAGTGGTTTCTCATCAACCTCTGTCCCACTTTGGCAGTTTCTAAATTCTAGAGAAGGTGGACCTTGGGCAGAGAGGGGGCAGTGGTCCCTCTGAGAATCCTACGGAGGGCCTCTCTACTGTTCTCGCCACAGACTCCTAGGACTGTTCTCGAATCCTCAGGTTCAAAGTAAGAGAACCTGAGACACTTCTAACACACCCTGATGGCAGTGGTTCTCAAAGCGGGATCCCCACAGGGCAGCACTGTCACAGGAGAGCTGCAGAATGTGCCTTCCTGAGCCCCACCCCGTAGCTCCTGAATCAGAGACCCTGGGGCCCAGCTGCCATGTCATCACGAGCTCTCCAGGAGGCTCTGAGGAAAGGCTAACTCTGGAGAACCACCACCCCGTGGTAGCACGCACTTCAAGGGGCTACACGGGAGACCCGACCACCATGCTCAGCAAATTCTCTTCTTGGGTTTTTAAGAGAGAGAAAAGCTTCAGGCCCAGTTCACATCACTACCAAGCAAGTTAGACGTTCTAGGTGACAGACATGGAACTATGATAATCATCATTTATTTAATAAAAACTTAGCAGATGGTTTTGTAAATCTACTATGTGCATTTTACTCCCTGGGCAGAGGGAAGAGTGAATAGAAAGGGTGCAGGGTTCCTGCCCGCAGTAGAATTCTGACATCCTCTTCCTCATCATCATCTTCAAAAAACTTTTTCCTAATGCTGATAAGAGTCACTTATAAGAATCCATGTATATGAGATCCCCCAAGACTTACTGAGCTCTGTGCCCTACGGTTCCTGCCCTCAGATGATTTACTGTCCACTTGAGTCGGAACTTGAACCATCAGTCACCCACGGTAGCATACAATCTATGAGCTAAATTGGGGTGAGGCTAGGTCGTCCTTGTCCATTTATTCAGGTGGTCTTCATTCTCACTCTTTCCCCAGAGTCCTGGTTTTCTTCTTTCTCCTTAATCTAGGTGGGAGCGATTCCATCCCACAAGACGTGCCAAGTCAGTCCCCTTTTGTCCTTCTTCGCTCTTACTCTACAGCAACTTCCCAGGCTGCTCCTCAGAGACTCCAAAGGGATTGCCAGGCCTACTAGCCCTCAAACAGCACCAGAATGAGGCCAGAGTTTCCCAGGAATTTTGACTCACGCTCCCCGAGGCTGCTGAGTCAGGTGGCCCAGGCAGGAGCATCCGGCTGCACCTCTGGGCTGTGCGGAAGTTACAATGCTCAGTGGTCAACCGTTCCTAGGAACTTGGGCCTCCTTGGGTTTGTCCCATGGAGGTGGGGGGAGCAGCCCTTGGGTGCTGACTCTAAGAACTCTGGTCTTGACCTCGGCAGCACGGGGCCCCCATTACCTATCTCCTGGAGGGAGTTATTGAGGATATGGTAACTGCTGGATCAGCAGAGAACTCAAGGTGGGAAAGGAAAAGGCCTGTTCTATAAATAAACACCACTCCTGGATGATGCACTGTCCTCCTCCCCACTCCCACGCCCAATCATCCTTGTGACTATCAGAGCAGAGCAGCCCCAAAGCCAGAGGATTAGTGCAATCACAAGGCCACCGTAGATACCCTGGTCCAGAAATACTCCTGGAGAGCTTCAGTCATTGAATAGGGGCCAGGAGGGCAACAAAAGAAGAGGGAGGAGGGGGAGAGAGCTGGAAGCCTGCTAGGGCTAGCTTGAAAATCTACAGCTGAAAAAAAAGCAAAAAGCCTGGCTTTCCTCCAGAATGTGAGAATCTATAGAGAGAGTGGAGCAGGGAGGGGAAAAGGGCAATTCCCACAAAGTACTCTTAGCTTTAGGGTGGTTAGCCTGAACCTCAGAACACAGATCTGTCCCCCAAACATTGGAAAAAGAACCCCAAGAGCTGGAATTACCAGAAGTTTCGGAATCTCTATTAATATAATCACTGTCAGAACTACTGAAAGTTCAAAGAAGATGAGTTTTTGGCACCTTTGCGGTGGAGAATCTCGGAGCAGCAGAAAGCGGGAGCAAGACTCCTACACCATTAGAGCTGGGAAGTAGGTTAGCGTCTAGTCTCCTTGGATAGGCAGCCATCGAGCAAGATCATTTGTCGGAGGGCCCTTACGCTCTCTGAGGGCTAGCGCACTTCCGGGTCGGGGCACAGGCAGATGGAAACCATGGGGGAGTGTGAGCGAGAGACGGAAAGCTCCTTGTGGAAGCCAGTTGCCTCAGCGCATTGCGCCTAAATTAAGAAGGCCCCAGGGCGCTGGGAGCAGTGGCCCGGATGATCCTGTGCCTGTTCACCAGCTCGAGGGGAGGGCAGAGGGTGGATCAGCTTTACTGTCACCAGCAAAGACGACTTCCAGAGCAGCTTGGATGAATCATCTGGCGCACATGCACGCTCAAAACTGTTAAATATGGACGATGGGGGTGGGGAGCTGCTAACTAACAAAAGCTGAACTCGGGGGGTACGTGATTTTTACACCAGGTGTATCTAATTCTGTCTTCGGCGAATGAGTCTTTGGGTCCCTTTTAAGGGAACCTTTTGAGTGACTTACCTAAAGACAGACTACGGCTAAACTTAGGACAGAAGGCAGAGACCCAAGTTACACAGGGCTATGTGGTTAATATAAGCAGCTAATCAAAAAACAAATGAGCTCATCGGGACGTGGTCACACATTTTATTAACATCAAAGGCTATTAACATTTTTGCTTTACTTTCTAAAACCAAGCTTTAGGTTCTTCTTTCCAGGGTGAGTGTGCGTTTACAGCTGATGCTCAGAGGACAGATTTGGAACACCGCGTCCCCTTGCCCACACTTCCCTTGGAACCTGCTTGGAGACAGGGTGTTGCATTGGGCGAGCAGTCGGTTCGCCACACTGTGCCAGTTCTTACCCACAGAGGAGAGAGACTTCAGTTTTGCCTCCGAGGACACAGGCTCTACCTCGGCAGAAAGTAAATATTAAAGAAGATTGTGATCAAGCAAATGGGAATACAAAAAATTCTGTCTTGAGAGGTCCAGAGGTTAAAAGCTAGCTAACAATAGCTGGAAAGGGCTTCTTGTGTGCAATAGAGCTCTGTGAATATGGACTCAATGTTAGGTGATACTTAATCAATACGAAATGTCTTGCTGTGATCCAAAAAGCTAAAGCTCAGTATGTCAGTCAAGCATTAGATATTTAGTATCAGTTTTTTAGGTGCAATGAACTGCATGGGCCCTTGCTCCGAAGACACCATATGTATCAAATTCGACTGGTGAGTCAAGAAGTTAATGTATGGAAGGCTAGGCACCTGGGTGGCTCAGTTGGTTAAGTGACTGCCTTTGGCTCGGGTCATGATCTTAGAGTCCCAGGATCGAGTCCCACGTTGGGCTCCCTGCTCAGCAGGGAGTCTGCTTCTCCCTCTGACCCTCCCCCCCTCTAATGCTCTCTCTCTCTCAAATAAATAAAATAAAATCTTTTTTTTTTAAAGTTAATGTATGGAAGGCTAAAAAAAAATTAAAAGTCAATCAAAACTTTGTACCATTAAGTGAGGAGATACACTGACTTTAAGCTTCACCAAGAAACTGCATGTGGCTGGCTGCTTAAAATGAAGTCACCCCAATTAGGATTTATGGAAGGATGAGCCATCATGATTTGTAGTTTAAGTTTTCAAATCTTTCTTCAGAAATTGGTAATGATTACACCTCTTCTGAGCTCCAGCCTGCTGCGCTCTCCTAAGGACGGCTACTTGTGATCCTGGCTCGGGCAACGATGTCTTCTTGGCAAAGCTGCTGGGTAAGCTGCTGCAGGTGGAGCTGTCTGGGGAGCCAGAGAATTTACTACCATCGGTCTTCTTCACCAGGAGCACATTCACCTTTGGTGTCTAATTACGACTTTTTTCCAGCGAGAACTCATAAAAAAGCAATTGGCGACAGCAGTTCTTTTGACCCTGCACGGCAGCGGGCTCAGACCACAATCGTCCAGTATATATTTTCCAGGGCTCGGCAAAGCCACTGCTCCTTCCTTCTTCCAGGTCAGTTTTGAATCACCTTCTTGTGAGATGCGGAGGCGGGGCAGGCCCACGTTCCAAATGCGTTCTTAGTACACGGCAGGCAGGCGCTTGGGATGAGCAGCAGAGAAACTACTCGGAGCACTTGGCAGAGGCATTTCCGGATTCTCTTTACGTTCCTCTGCATGTGGCCCAGCCCATGAGAAGCAGACAAGCTGATAGAAGCCACATATGGCCTTCAACATCAAGGTCAAGAGACCCTGGAAAAAATCCACAGCGGGGACCACCTGTAACACGTCATCCCGCTCTTGATGATACAGTCCTCCGATATTTTCTAGTTACATCTCACATATTAACGCATCAACTGACAAATATCAATTAAAGTCTTCTATGGATATAATCATGCTCTCCCTTCCCCAGATATAGGGAACAAGTTATTTGCTTTTTATTTTCCCCAGTGTTCACTCCACAGCGCTGACCAGGTAGCAGGGAGGTATAAAGCAAGGAGCTCAGTCTCCAACAGTCCTGCACCCACCAGCTACTGGGTCCCTCGTGCCACCTGTTACTGAGCAAGCACCACAGATGTGTCCGATGATGTGGCCACAGCAGTATGCCAAGAGCTGTCTGACAAGGAAACAGGTTTCAAAACAGCCTGCACCCCCCCTCTAGCTATTTGTACCGCTCAAACTCTTTCCCAGTTCCACCCTTACCAGTGAGAATCAACGTGGTGAGGCAGCTGCTAGTGGGGACACTAATAGCTCAAACCCAGGTAGATCTGCTGAAAGGCTCATCTGACATCTTCATTAACGTTCTTACTGAGCTCCATGCATCTGGGCTCTTACTCCTTGGGCAGAACGATTATGTGTAATCTAAATATGCACAACGGAGGGAAACTCATTCTCTTTATACAACAAAGTAATCCAAGATCTATGCTAAGCGGTAGGAAATAAATATGAGTAAAAGAGGCTCACGTGTAAACAGGGAAAGACGCAGACGAACTACGAAGTGCCATTAAGTAATAAAGGGCTCATGCTAGAAGTTTGTCCAGGACACGCTGAGGACCCACAGGAGGGAATGGTCCATTCTGTTTGGAGGTAGCGCGATCAGGAAAGATTGCACAGATGAGGTGACATTTGATCTTTGTCTTGAAAGATGAGTAGATGATGGGGTAAGGAATACTGCTCAGAAGAGACGAATCATGAGTAAAGACATTGTGGTGAAATAGCAAAACCTTTCAGGGGATCCAGAAGTCACTTTGCATGGTGGAAGCATAAGGGATAAGGAGGCACAGGGAGAAATAAGAATGGGAGAAATGTGGACAAGATCATGAAAGGCCTTGTGGGCCAGGCTAAGGAGTTTGGGTGTTATTCTGTAGACAAATGAGAGCCATTGAAAGACTTAAAACCACAGAGACACATAATTAGAGTTTTGTTATAGAAAGATCAACTTGGAAGCCATATTGAAGAAAGATTAGAGGAGTAGACCCAGAAGGACATCTCACTTTCCTGCTTAAAATTTTCCAAGAGATTAAAATAAAACCCAGGGGCGCCTGGGTGGCTCAGTCGTTAAGCGTCTGCCTTCGGCTCAGGTCATGATTCCAGGTCCTGGGATCGAGCCCCACATCGGGCTCCCTGCTCGGCGAGAGGCCTGCTTCTCCCTCTCCCACTCTCCCTGCTTGTGGCCTCTCTTGCTGTGTCTCTCTCTCTCAAATAAATAAATAAAATCTTAAAAATAAATAAATAAATAAATAATAAAATAAAATAAAACCCAGACTTCTCCTCATTGCCCACAGAGGCCTGCCTACTTCTCCATGCCATCTTGAACCACTTCCTTCTTAAGGGAATACTACAGCCTCAGGGCCCTTTGTCTGCTTCTCAGAGGTGGCAAGCTCTCTCTACCTTAGGACCTTTGCATTTATTTGCTGTTTCTCTTGCCTACAGTGCTTGTCCTTGGGCTCTCCCCATGACTCTCCTTTCTCAACCATGAAGTCTGTTTTAATCTCACCTTCTTTTGTTTTAATATTTACTTCTGGTTTTTTAATTATTGTCTTTTGCCCTCTCAAATGGCTTTCATGAGGGAAGGAGTCATCTTTGTCTTCTTCACCAGCATGTCCTAGATGCTGAATGAATGAATAATATGCCAAACAAGAGACGGTAAGGACCTGAACTCGGGTGAGGACTAGGGAGGGGAAGTGGAATAAAGAGATGAAAAGCAGTGAGAATTGATATAGCTTGATGACTAAATGGATGTGGGTGGAGAGAGAGAGAGGAGTAGGAATGGTATTGAGGTCTCTGGCTTGTGTGACGAGTGGATGGTTATCCTCGATAGAGACAGGGAATGTAGGAGAGAAATATGTACGAGGCAATCTGTAAGCTCAGTTTTAGGGATATTAATTTTGGGACATTGGGGTAGAAGACCGGGAAGCACGCAGATACAGGAATCTGGAGTTAAGGAGAAAGGTCCAAAGCAGACATACATATTTAAGAGTTGTCAACACATAGGGTACTTGAAGTCAAAGGACAGACACCAGTTAAACTGGGGAAGGAAGGAGTCTGGTTGTGAATGGGAGAAACAGGAGATGAGCATGGTTCTTTCTGAGAACAGGTCACCCCTGTGGATGCAAGGAGTGTCTGGGCAGGCCTTCCTCAAGGCTTTATGGGAGGGTTGTCCCCACTGCTGGCATGGCAGGAACCCATGACGCTAGAACTCAAGGAAGCATTTCCAGGGGCCACACGAGAGGCACCTTTCCTTGCCTGGTCTCCCTAAGAACAAAGGTTTCAGCCACCCAGTGGGCCAGCCGAGGAATGAAGTACAGAATGGTGCTTAAGACGCTGCTTTGAATACTTGAGCAAGCATTCTATCAACACAGTTTGTGCATGTGGGACGAAGAACTGAATCCTCAGTCTGAACACTACACTTTCCTTTCTGAAGCCTTCTCTGCGGGGTTACACTCTGTGAGAGTGCGTAGGCCCAGTACGCCATTCCCCATTTTACCTGTTTATTTGAATAAGGTCTATTTCAAATGACTGTACTTGAAACTCATTAACAAAGAAAGGAGAATATAAATTATAATTTTCTGAAAGTCATGCCACAATTGGCTTTTCTTTCTTCTGTTTTGTTTTCTCCCTAGGCTTTACAAAGCGTATTTGTCATATTTTGGGGTGTGTATATGTATGTATTCACTTCCTTCCTTCAGAGAGAGATACGTATGTATATGTGTGTGTATATAATCTATCTTGCTTTTTCTCTTCTCTTCTTTTTTTTTTTTAAAGATTTTATTTGAGAGAGAGAGAGACAGCGAGAGAGAGAGCAAGTGAGAGAGAGAGCACAAGCGGGAGGGAGAAGCAGGCTCCCCACTGAGCAGGGAGCCCCATGCGGGACTCAATCCCAGGGCCCTGGGATCATGACCTGAGTGAAGGCAGACACTTGAGCATCTGAGCCACCCAGGCGCCCCTATCTTGCTTTTTCTTTTAAACATTATCTTTTAAGCATTTTTTCCATACAGCTTCAGCATTTTGATGACTGTACAATATTATTTCCTTATTATTGAACTTTTAGGCTCTTTCTAATCTTTCTCTATTTTAAATATAAAATGATAAAAAAAAAAACAAAACCTGTTGTATATTAGCTTGCTTGGACTGCTGTAATAAAGTACCACCGACTGGGTAGCTTAAACAACAGAATTTGTTTTCTCATGGCCCTGGACGCTGGAAGTCCAAGATCAAGGTGTTGGCAATTTGGGTTTCTTCTGAGGCCCCTCTCCTTGCCTTGCACATGGTCACCTTCTCCCTGTGTCCTCACATGGTTTTCCGTACGTATGTGCACATCCTTGGTCCTAATCTCCTCTTCTTATATGGACACCAGTTGGATCAGATCAGGGCCTACCCTAATGGCCTCATTTTAACTTAATTACCTCTTTAAAAACCCAATCTCCAAATACAGTCTCATTCTGAGAGCATTAGGACTTCACTGTATAATCTGGGTTGGGGTGGTGGTGGTGATGGACACAGTTCAGCTCATACTACGTTGTGTGTCATTTTTTCTCACCTACATTTCAGAATATTTTCTTTGGCTAGAATTCTAGAATATGAATCACTGGGCCAAAAAGTAAAAAATATTTGAAGGCTTTTGAAAATGGTTTTCCCAAAAGAATGTAACCACTGGTACTGCAACAATCCACTTGAAAAAAATCATTTTAAAATAAACTGAACTCAGTATTCTGTTCGGCTGTATCTAAGAGAAATGCATCTCCAACGACTTATCTCAACAGAGGTTTCTTTTGTGACTGAAAGTGAAGCCCGGAGCCCGTCTAGAATTCACGCCACACCTACCCCCATGATGCCACTGCTGTCCCAGGCACCTTCTCTGTCTCTGCCAGCCCCTCCTCTCTGTCTCTGCCACGCGTCTGTGGTCTCTGCTCTTGCAGTCCGGTCTGCTTCTTACCCCGGATCGCCCGTGCGGGCTCCTTCACCCCCCTCAGATTCTTGTTCCAGGATCATCTTCTTAACCAGACGTTGGCTGGCTGCTTTGACCCATCTACTTCCCTGCCCCCTTTCCTGCTTTACTTTTCTTTTAGCACTTACCGGCTTTTAATATATTACAGATTTTAATTATTTATGTTCTTTGTCTTCTTTCTCGTCCGCTAGAATGTAGACTCCCTGAGGGCATGGGGTTTGTCTCTTTTGTTCTTTACTGTATACACACACATGCACACGCCCCTCCCCCCCAACACACATACACACACACACACTTCCATTCCCAGGAAAGACTTAGTCCCAACCCACCCCCTTTCCTTCCTTCTCTCCTTCCTCTCTCCCTCCTTCCCTTCCTTCTTGCAACTTCTGAAGTGGCCTCCCCAAGGTCACACAGGAAGTTAGTGACAAGAAATCGACCCCTGGTTTCTTGGGTTTTCTGCCCTTTCCATCATTCCTCAAAAAGAATGTCATTGACTCTGAAGAATCAGACTAACAGGTTTACACACAGAGATTGCTGGTTGAATTTAGATTTCGCAAAGCTTTCCAAGCAGAACGCTGACCGGGCCATACTTTAAGGTCAGTGCAGTGTTTCCGAATCCTCTAGTGTATCTCCTGACATTTCTGGGGAGACAGAAGAGAGAGACTGTGGCGTGTGTTTGTTCCACCATCTTTATTCAATTCCTGACTAATCCCCAGCCAACTTTCCCCCAAATTCCTTATAAGGGAAAGCACGATCTACATAGGATGTTAACATTGATGTACACAGAAGGTTTAAAAAAATGTATTAGAATGTTCTTACAGATGCACAACTTATCCCCGGAACGACACACAAGACGCTATCAAAGGTGATTGTGGGGAGGGGATGTAAGGGACCGGGGGCAGAGGTGGAAGAAGTGACTAGTCACCACGAGACCCAATTACACTTTTGAAAATGATTGCAAAAAGATAAAATAAACAGAAGAAACAAACTCCTCCTGTCAACGTATTTTCCCAAGTATGAACTACTCACTGTTTTAGCTGTGCATTGCTACCAGTCATATATGTCCTCATATGATCTTTCCAACCTTACCCCCTACACGTTCCCCCTGTACACTCTGCTCCAGCAACAAGGGCCTTCTTTTTTTTTTTTTTTTTAAAGATTTTATTTATTTATTTGAGAGAGAGAGAATGAGAGACAGAGAGCCTGAGAGGGGGAGGATCAGAGGGAGAAGCAGACTCCCCGCTGAACAGGGAGCCCGATGTGGGACTCGATCCCGGGACTCCAGGATCATGACCCGAGCCGAAGGCAGTCGCTTAACCGACTGAGCCACCCAGGCGCCCAACAAGGACCTTCTTGCTAGTACTTGAACAAGCAGAACTTGGTGCTACACAGGGCCTCTGACTTGTGTTCCCTTTACCTGGAAGCCCTTTCCCCCACATCTTTCATGGCTCAATCCTCAACCTCACTCAGGTCTCTGCTCAAATGTCACATCCTCTATTTTAAATGTACTTCGATCTTTCTTACTTTCTGCTCCTCTCATTCCATTTCACTCCTAGTGTTTGCCACACTTATGTTACTTGTTTCTTTGTTCATATAAACTCCACAAAAACAGTCCCCGTTTTCTTCACCACTGTGTTTGGAGCACCTAGAAAAGGCACTTAGTGAATGTTTTCGGAGTGAATTAGGAAGTGCCTGAATGAATTCCATCGAGGAGCTTAATGCAAGCTAGTACTGAAACTTTCTAGTTCAGGGAGGACAAGTAGGTTTCATTCTTTTACCAACTCTGGTCAACTCGTGGAGACGCTTGGAAAGCTGTATTGAGACACCTTGGAGACTCCAGTTTAGGTGATGAGAGCCCTGTGGTCCATTTGCAGTGTCCACCATGGGCACAGGGGAGATGATGGCCCCGAGTTCACATAGAGCAGCCCGGGTTATCTGGTGGGCGTGGCTAAGGACCCAGCAGCCATGTCAAAAGCGTTTGGAGTCAAG
Organism: Leptonychotes weddellii; assembly: GCF_054177405.1. Lineage (NCBI taxonomy): Eukaryota > Metazoa > Chordata > Mammalia > Carnivora > Phocidae > Leptonychotes > Leptonychotes weddellii. The sequence continues at coordinate 29,620,373 of NC_138370.1, forward strand.
TGTTCATTTCGAAGAACGAACTTCTGTCAAACAAACAGCAAGACAATGGCCTTGTTTCACATCGAATCCTTTTTGCAGGACTGCATTATTTTATGCTGGAAGGTTCACTGTTGAAGAGTCTAGATCAAGTGTTAGGAAAAGTCAAACATTAATTAATATTTTTAAAAAGATTTTAATTATTTGAGAGAGAGAGCGAGCAAGAGAGAACATGAGCACGGGGAGGGGAAGAGGGAGAGGGAGAAGCAGAACCAAGACAGATACTTAACTGATTGAGCCACACAGGCGCCCCAACATTAATTTATTTTTTATTTTTTTAAAGATTTTATTATTTGATTGGCTCCAAAATTTGGTAGAAATTGTATTTCAAGGGGCGCCTGGGTGGCTCAGATGTTGAGCGTCTGCCTTCGGCTCGGGTCATGGTCCCAGGGTCCTGGGATTGACCCCGCGCGTCGGGCTCCCTGCTCAGCGGGAAGCCTGCTTCTCCCTCTGCCACTCCCCCTGCTTGTGTTCCCTCTCTCGCTGCGTCTTTCTTTG
>NC_138370.1:29621406-29644970 GCF_054177405.1 Leptonychotes weddellii
AAAAAAAAATAAATAAAAATAAAAAAAAACAAAACAAAATTGCAATAGTCCAGTATAGGAGAAAGTCTGGATTTTTAAATATTCAATTAGATTTGGAGTGTTAGGTGGGACTCTTGGTTCCAAGCAACGGAAACAACTTGACATAGCTTAAGGGAAAGGGGGAACTCCATGAGAGGCTCTAGAACCTCAAATGGGGGTTTTACTTTCTCAGATGTTAGCTACCCTAGGGCAGTAGGGAACCACTTGTTCAGTAGCTCCTAGATCTCTTACTATTCTGTTTTTTTCCCTTCCTGGGAGCTTCATTCTCTCAGAGCAACTTTTTCCACCAGCCGTAGGTTGGCTCACACAAAGCTTTGACACACACAAGAGGATCTGGATTTTGTTCATCCAGTTGTAATTTGAAATACCCAATTAAGTTGACAAATTGGCCAGACTTGGGTTACAGATTCACCAACTGAGCCAGGTGAGTGAGACACCATGATGGGTTCAAATGAGAATAAGTATCCATTAGCAACCAACTGACCACACCAGGAAGGCAGAAGAACGGAAGAACATGGAGACTCCCCTCTGAAACCAGAGTTGGGGAGGAGGGAGAAGGAGCATTTCTGAGGAGAGCTGTGGTGTGGGGAGGTGAGGTGTGTACGAGTGCGCTGGGGACACTCAGCACTATCACCAGATGCCACAAATGCTTCCCAGATTTCCCTGCCCCCCATCTCAACCCCTCCCAACCCTCACACCAAATGCTCACTGTTTTTTTCCCCCACATAGTTACTGGTGAGCCTCTTCAAAATCAGCAACTTTGATGGAAATAATATCCTTATGATTTTCTGGAATTAGTAAGCTTCACAGTGGGCACAGACTGTAGGCCAATGGCACCTTCTTACCAGAGTCACCTGAAGTGAAGTGGGTGGAAATGCTCTTTTCTTCATGAATTATTCCACCTGCAGTTTGCTTGCACATTATTTTACTTCCCTTTTCACATCTGTCGCCTGGCTCAGCCCTCTGCCACCTGGTGCTGTCTATGACTCCTCCCTCCCCCCATATTTAACAACGCCATTGCCATTCAGGGCATCCTCCTTCTGCAGGGCAGCAGGGGCCCCCAGCAGTCCCATCCATGTGTCCACTGACTTGTAAACAGTCATGAGTCCTACAACGTTAGCACCAGAAGGGCCTGTAGCATCTGGTCCAATCCTTTTATCTTATGGGAGGAGAAATGAGGCCAAATGACCACATCTGACTTTCTCAAGATCACCCAGTATATTAGTGGGAAAGCATAGCTAAAGTCTTGGTGTTTTCTAGTTCCTAACCCAGTGGTGCGTCCAAGGACTGGACAAAGCAACCAGCAAAAAACAGAAAGAGGGGTGGTACAGAAAACCACTCAAGCAGCGTCTCAGCCTCTTTGGCCAAAATCCCCCACCATCATCCTGATGTTTTAATTCTCTTTTAAAGTAAATATGCCCCCTTTACGGTCACGTGCACTGCAGGACCCAAGACAGGGCAGGCCTCCCCTTGCTTGCTCAGCAGATAGTTATCAAGCCACTATCATGCTCAATGTGGAATGCAAAAACGAAAAACAGAAAACAAACCCCAACCAACCAAACAAACAAACAAAAAACCCATTAATTATGGTCCCTACCATCTGAAAGTTTTCAACTGGTTTGGGGAGAAAGGCCAAAAATACTCGATCAGGTTTAAGATACAAGGACTGTCAGAGAGCAGGACATGATGTCATCAAACAAAAGAGACCAGGCTTCCCAATACTGCCCTTACTCTTTGCATCTGACGATCATCTTATATAAAAGAAAATGTAATAGAAACTTCCCCCAAGCTGCATAAAGGTGCCCCTGAATCTCCAGTTTACCAGGTGAGTAAATAAAATTATTGTGAGTAAGGGATGGACATCAAGTGCCAGGAGTTCAGAAGATAAGAGTATTTGGGGGAGACTCTACTGACTGGGCTCTGATTTCTGCCCCATTTTGAGAAAGGAAGAGACAGACATCATCAGTCCCTCATTTGACATACAAGAAACAGAGATCCCATAGCATGGGAGGGAAATAGAACCAGAATTCAGAATGCCTGTTTTGTCAACTTTCCATTATCATTATGGAAACAAAAGATGCCACCATTTAAAAAATCAAATAGTACTACAAGGCTTATAACAAAAAATAGTTCCTTGCTTCACTTGCTGCCCTTACCTGAGAGGCAATCACTTAGACTTTTAGCCTAAAAGTTTCTTATGCTCTTTACCATCTTAGTTTCATATATCATGCTTATGTGGCTAGTTCTTGATTATTCCTTCTATGGACATCTTACTATGGAATATGAGATTTTAGCTCTCTTACTCCTCTCCTTTCTAGTTACATAACAATTTTTATCAAATCAATATTAATGTTCACATTAGTATTTACATAAACTTTGTTCAGAGAAGAGTCATATAGTACATTGCGATTACATTTTCTTTCCTGTATAACTTTTGGTTTTCCCTGGAATTAATAATCATCTTTTCATTGTTGTTATTGTTGTTTAATTGGTTTTCTATGTATCTATCATTAATTCATCTTCCAACTTCCTGATAGAATTATAAAATTCTTTCTAATACATTCAAACACATCAGGTGATCTCCCAGTTTCTTTCTTTTCTTTCTTTCTTTTTTAAATTTGGATGTCTCCATATCCAGCAATCCTGCATTTCTCTGTCTGCCAGTCTGATATGGACGTTTTCCTTAGGATTGATGCATAACTACTATTCTGAAACTTTCTTTCATCTTCATCCTGGGATTTCCCTCTACCTCTCTCATGTGTTAGGCCTACATTTTTTTCAGGAATCTGGTTTGTATTTTCTAGAGAATGGGTGAATGGGAAGTGAATTTTTGAGACAATGTATGCCTGAAAAATACCTTTATTCTATCCTCATGATTAGTTTATATTTTGGTTGAATATAAGGGTCACAGTTGTAAATCATTTTTCCTTTTTCAAGGCCTTTTGAAGTCCTTGATGTCTTTGTCCCTTACCAGTAATGCTGTTCAGAAGTCTGGTGCCATTCTGATTCCTTGACTTTTCTGAGTATGACCTGTTTCTTTCTCTCTGAAAGCTTTTGGAATCTTCTCTTTATCCCTGAACATCATCACAATGATGCTTTCATTCACTCTGTCAAGTACCCATTGGCCCTTTTAATTTGGAAACAAATGTACTTCAGTTCAGGGTTTCTATCATGATTTCATTTCTCTCTTTTTTTGTTTGCAACTCTTATTAAGAAGATATTAAGCATCCTGGATTTGTATCTAATTGTTTTCATCTTTCTTACTTCCTAATTTTTTTGTCTTTCTGTTTTACTTCCTGGTAGATTTCCTCAATTTATTTTCCAACTCTCCCCTTGAATTTTTTTTCTGTCATATTTGTAATCTCCATGAGTCTTTCTGGTTCTCTGAATGCTCTCTTCTCTTTCTTTAAAAAGCATCAAAGAACACAGTATCTCTTTTTACTTCAATATGAAAGTATTTTTTTTCTCTCTCCCTGCATTGTCTCTGTTTCTTCCAAGTTTCCCCCCATTTTTCCTCATTTGTTTGTTTTGGTCTATCTCTGATGTTGGAGGATTCCCTCAAATGTTTGATGGTCCTTGATGGTTGGTTCACAGTTAGAAGTGAGGCACTAAAAATCTATTTGAAAGTTGAGCATATGTGGGAGGTTTGAGGACAGGTGGGCTGCACCAAAGCCATTGCACTGTGAGGAAAATAACAGATTCTGTAGAGTTTTTCTCTTGAGCTGGACAGTTTCCCAATGAGATTACTCCTCCACACTCCTGCCCGGTGGTGGGAGGGTGGGAACTGGGGAGGTGTAAGCCTTTTCCAGCATTCTTCCAGCCAAGTTGGATAAGGGAGATGGGGCACACATCGTGGCATTACCGTTCAATATACAAGTTCAATGAGTCTGCCCCTCATCAGTAAATTGTCTTACTTCTGTCCTTGGTGGATCCTAGCTCCTAAGCCTTGAGTCTATCTTGTTTAGCCTCTCAGTCTTCTTCCTCCTCACACAAGCTTTCAACCAATCTTCCTGTTTTCTGCCCCACCCAAACCAACACCTGCCCTGCCACCCCTTTCAGAGGGTCCTGGTCATCTAATCCCTCAGCCTGTCTAGGGCTTGGAGATGCCAAAGAGCTGGCTTTTTGTTGGCTTCCAACTCTTGCGAGGCTAGGCTTTTCTGGCATGGTAGCTTAGTTTCCACTTATCATAGTTTTTGTGTTTTTTAAAGTTTTAAAATTTGTAGTTGGTTTTTGAGGTTTGTACATTCTCTTGAACCTTTATGCTCTTTTCCCCATTTATTGTCATTTTAGTGAGGGTTTAATAAAATTATGTGTTCAGTAGACCATACTTAACTGTCATTTCCATGTGTCTGCTTTGAAATCCACTCTTCTAGCTGTCTTCTTTTTCTCCTTGTCCCATTTTTTCTCTCTTCCTTCCCTTCCTCCTTCTCTCCCTCCTCTCTTCTTTCCACCCTCCCTTTCTCTTTTTCCTTCCTTCCTTCCTTCCTCTCTTTATTTCCTTTAGAATGGTGTTCTTCCCTCCTTGAAGGGCCTTGGGGAGTCTGCTCTTTTCCGCTCTTTGAAATACTTTGAATATAAATAGTACCCTGGACTCTGGCTTTAATTTGAGCACATTACCTTTCTTCAGTGGACTTAGAAATAATAACATCCCACAGAATTTGTGCTTCCTAATCTTTTCCCTTCAGTGTGGTTGCTGAGAAAACTCCCTTTGGTATTTCTAGGAAATGGACTATTATCATTTCATCCATTTCAGGTCTGGCAATTTTTTGTTCATAGCTTGGGTTCCAGAACCTTGTCCAGGGAACATAGGAGAGGGCAAAGAGTATACTCTTGACCAGCAAGAAAAATGGGGCCAGGATGAGGGTGGGAACAGGTATTAATTACTTGATGAATAAATTTAAAAATATGTATTGAGTGTCTACTATATTATAAGCACTGTGATAGGTACAGAGGATGTAAAATGAGTAAGGCATTCAGAGTCTGGCGGTAAGACAAATAAGCAAGCGAATAGAATATAATGTGATAAGTGTACTTCATGCTCAACAAACGTTAATTTAACATCTACTGTATGTCAGGTACTATACGAGGCACTTTAATTTTATTAATTCCTCATAATATCATTGTGTGTTAGGCATTATTATGCCTATTTTACTCTAAGGAAACTGCCAACATAGAGGAATATGCAAATGACTATGAAGACAGAGACATGAGACCTCTCTTTGGTGCTTGTTGGCCGGGCAACCAGGGCTACGCCCTCCCAGAGGCTCTGGTGAGCACCAAAGATATGCCTGCAACTGGGTCTTCAGACTTGGGCCTCACCCATCCTGCTGCTCCCTTCCAACTCCAACTCCAAGGAGAGTGTCTCATCTAGGACCTGAGGAAGAAAGCCAGTTCTACGGGTCAGCAGCAGTATTGCTGAGCCCTGTCTTCAGCACGGAAAAAGTGAGGGAAAAATAAGTCATGAAAGCCTTGAACTAAAACTGTCCCAAACCACAGGAGATTCTTAGATGTGAAGTCCTTTTTCTTTCTCTCACTTTTTCCCCCTTTTCTTTTTTTGTCAGTAACAAACATACACTCGCTCAGAGATGGCCATGATGACAGCTGATGGGGAAGGTGGAGGGGGGGCGGGGAGGTGCGGTCCAGAGAGATTTTTTAGAAAGGCAGCTCAGCTGGCCCCCAGAGGAAAATCAAGGGGATCACATGGGTGAATTGGGGAGAGGGACACACACACACACACACGCACACACACAAAACTCTCTGAACTTAATCAGGTTGTAAAACTCTGTCTTTGAAACAGGAACTTGCCTTGGGTCTCCTGAACCGAAAAGCACAGATCTCGCCTTCCTCCTGGAAGTCACCTTGTCCTTTGGAGCCGCCGGCTGCAGGAGGTGGCTTCCTCTGGCTGGTGACAAGCTGGCTCCTTGGTGCGGAGAGCTCTCGGTCTTCCAAAACCAGGGCCGGGGTAAGTGGAGGCTGCAGACCCACAGGGCCTCCCTGGGGGGCTCCTCTCAGTTTGGTTACCTAAGGACTAGATCGAGGAGGTTTTTGTGGGGTGGGGGACACCGGGACTCCTATGTATCGAGAAAAGGAAGTGGGGGCGGGGTGCAGACAGAGATTTTGCCAAATTACAGATGGAGCCGACTAGATCCAGAACAATTCCCAAAGGAGGTCCTCCCACACCCACAGGAAGGCCATGAAAAAAAAAAAAAAAGCTTGAAATTCAAATTATTTTTGGTGCTTGGGAGATGAGAGGGGAGGGAGAGAAGGCAGTGGTAGTAAATAGGAACAGAAGGGGGAAGAAAAAACAGGAAGGCTTGCTGGTATCTTTCCTAAGGAACAGCTCAGGAGAGCACCAAAGAGTGTAGGAAATGTAGCTGGACTCAAACAATACTTTTTATTATGTGTCCACGGGCAAGACTGGAAAGGAGAATCGTCACAAATTTTGTGTATCTGGTTTCTGCCCTGAAAGAAGCGGCTGATCCCCCTTCTCCTGTTTTTAGCCTCTGCTTTTGAGAGGACAGGACAGCGATGTTTTGCCCACACTACCCACATGCTGTCTGCTCCTCTCAAATGCATTTCACTGGCCTGGTTTCCTCCAAAAAGCTTTCCTGCTTTCATGATTGTTGTCGTTGCTGTTGTTGTTTCTGCTGACATTTTTGCTTTGGGCTCAAAGGATGGAAACAAAGTGGGGGGAGGAGAAAGATGGATGCCATGATGAGAGATGAGAAAAGAGTAACTATATTTGAGAATTAGATAGAGGGAGGAATAAAAGACCCTGCTCCCTGGTCGAGGGCTTTATTTAGTCTTGCCCGGTGTTCATGTTTGCCATTTCTTGAAGGGAATGATTTGGATTAGATAGGGTTGCCAGAGAGATAGATCCAGGACACCCAGTTAAATCTGAATTTCAGATAAACAGCAAAACAATACCCCCGAAAGCTGACTTTGTGGTGTATTTGAAGTAGTTCTTAAATCCCCTTGCTCCAGGGGTGTGTTAATGGTGGGTGCTCACAGGGTAGACTGCGGAAGGCATTCAGCTTCTGGATCTGCCTGAGGTGAAGTGAGAGCCAGGTGTCACACTGGGTCTTCTCTGCTCCCACCCTCCTGGCACACCAGCCCTTCCTCACTTCTAAAAAAGGAAAGAAAGGCGTTGTCCTAGATTGTAAAAACCTCCAGGGCCAAGACAAGGAACAATTAGAAATATTTGTGTTTGTGTTGGGAAAGCAAAAGCCTTTACGACTGAGGTAGCAATCATTTCACAAATTAGGTGGTTTCCAATTTATTGTTTTCCTTAAAACTTGGAGAAAAACCCATTCAAGTCAACCACTGATAAATCATTAACATAATTAAAAAAAAAATAGACTTCATTTTTTAGAGCGGGTTTTAGGTCCCCAGCCAAATTAAGCAGAAAGTGCAAACAGTTCCCACATGCTCCCTGCCCCACAACCTCCCCCGTAGAATAAATTTTGAAGGAAGGTCTCAAAGTGATGTCTGACCTATAATGTGAAGGAGTCCAAAGAGTTGAATGACATGGCCAAATTTGGCACTGCTGAAAAACAAATCTCATGCTCCCCAGCAAAGGTGGACTGGCTACAAATCTTCATATAGGGTTTGTATTCATTAAGTGATTGAGTCATTCCACGTGCACCTCTGAAACCATAAGCCCAGAAATATGTCCCTGATTTCCTTCCTTCTTGTCAGCCGTGGATGGACATTGTCATAACAAAATTCCTTGTGGCCCCATCTACCTGTTAACGTGAACAAGGTTTCTCAGTGGCTTACATTCATAAAAATGAGAAATAATGTTAATATTGATGCTAAACCTGTTCCTTCTTGCAATAAGTAATATTAATGGATGGCTATTTGAACTAATTACATGTATATGTAAATATATACAAATACATATATGTAAAAATCCACCCTCTATTAGGAGAGATAATTCTCATTAGGAAGATAATTTCCAACATTTTACTATTTTGTGTTTAATGATCAATAAAATACATATTTATTGTATTACTGAGAATTGTAATAATGACCTAGTCTCAGGAAATGTTTTAATACCTTCCAGTCACAGGATAGTTTTTGAAATTGTAAAATCAATTTACACATGCATGTTTGTTTCAAAAAATATGATAATCAGTAAAAGATGCCCAAATGATAGATGTTCAAAGAATAAAAGATGTCATAAAGATATATGACATTTGGAGACAAATCTTTAAGAGAAAAGGAAGGAAAATGTAGTTCACGGAGGAAAGGGAATGATTGAGCATTTCTGTTCATTTTGAAAAAGGAAAGATGGTGTCAAATTACTATGGTACTTAGATTCTATTGGATGCATTAAAAAGGATGATATAACAAGTTTTATTTTAAAACATTTGATGAAAACAATCTGCAGACTACATCCTCTGCAAGCACTCAAACCTACGATGAAAAGCTGGAGACGTCAACTTAAAAATGTGGGAAGGGTTATATGGTCTTCAGCATTTTTTAGGGGTGTAAGTGAAGAAAAGTTTGAAGACCTCTGCTTTATATCATTCTCTTGCTAACGTTTCTGTTCAAAATATAGTACTTAGATTTCCAGATCCTTTACAACTTTGCACAATAAAAATTACAGGCATCATTCTACCGACAGTTTCTGAGGTGCCCTAGTCCAGAGTTCTGTGTCGCTCACGGTGCTGGCCATCTACTCTCAACTGGGTGGTAGTTACAGGGTCATGCACAAGGGCTTAAACTGGAGAAACCAGAAATAAATTAGCCCCTCGACCTCACGGCTGAACTATTTCGAGAACACGCAGTTCCATTTCAGTGACCATGATTTGACTCATGGCCTGCTCAGTAACATGTAATTATAAGCTGCATTCAACGGACTTCTACTGTACTGCTTGCTTCTCACCTTCTGAATATGGGGGAGCCAGAGCAGCATTTTATGGTAACGAATCGAAGTGATCTAACCAACCCTCAAGTGCACCCTGTCCTAGGAGAGTGACTCTGGAATGCCAGGTGAGGTTCTGGAGTTTCTCCGAGTATCAAAAGTGTGTTTTTTAAGGAAGGCAGAAAAATGGACGGAAGCCACCATATACCCCAATAGCGGAGGAGATGCACATGGGGGAAGCTCTGTCATAGGGATTGTAGCCGGGGAGGTAGAAGAGTGATGAAGCGTCGCTTTTCATATCACAACTAAAAACTAATTGTTAGTTCACCACAAATTAAATGCTGCCAGCCACAGTCTGTGAAAGTGTGCTTAACCAGCATGTGGGCTTTGTAAGTAGCGATGCCTTTGTTCAGCGAGGGTCAAGAGGGATATGTTGCACCCCAAGTGATTTTTAAAAATAGATAGTATCTATTTAAGCACAAAACTGTCATAATATTTTTTTAGCTTAACGTTTTTCTTCTTAGTTAATGTTTTATTTTGAGATAATTGTGGATTCACATGCAGTTGTAAGGAATAGTTCAGAGAGATCCAGTTTCCCCTCGTGGTAGCATCTTGCAAACCACGGTCCGCTAACACAACCAGAATATTGACACTGATAGCGCCAAGAGTAAGATTTCCATCAGCACAAGCTCCAAGCCCCCTGCCCTTTTATAGCCACACCCACCTCCCTCCTACCCCACACCCTTCTTAACCTTGACAATCATTTACTGGTTCACCGTTTCTATAGTGTCATCATTTCAAGAATGTTATATAAATGGAATCAATCTACAGTACGTAACCTTTGGGGACTGGCTCTTTTCACTCAGCATACTTTTCTGAATATTCATCCTTGTTGTTGTGTATATCAGTAGCTCCTTCCCTTTTCTTGATGAATAGTATTCCATGGTATGGATCTACCACAGTTTAATTATTCACCAGTTGAAGGACATCTGGGTTGTTTCATTTTTGGCTGTTATCAATAAAGGGGCTATAATCATTATAAATAACACAGGTTTTTGTGTGATCACGTCTTCATTTCTTTTTTTTTTTTTTAAAGATTTTATTTATTTATTTGACAGAGAGAGAGGGAGCGCGAGAGAGGGAACACAAGCAGGGAGAGTGGGAGAAGGAGAAGCAGGCTCCCTGTGGAGCAGGGAGCCCGATGCGGGGCTCGATCCCAGGACCCCGAGATCAGGACCTGAGCCGAAGGCAGACGTTTAATGACTGAGCCACCTGGGCGCCCCTTTTCCTTTTTTTTTTAAACTGAAGATTTTATTTATTTATTTGAGAGAGAGAGAGAGAGAGCGAGAGCAGAGCGGGCGGCAGAGGCAGAGGGAGAGGGAGGAGCAGACTCCCTGCTGAGCAGGGATCCCTATGCGGGGCTTGATCCCAGGACCCCAAGATCATGACCTGAGCAGAAGGCAGATGCTTAACTGACTGAGCTGCACCCAGGTGCCCCTCATGTCTTCTCTCTCTAGGATGAATGCCCAGGAGTGCAATTACTGGATCATATGATAGTCCCATGTTTACATTTTAAAGAAACTGTCAATCTGTTTTCTATAAGAGCTGTAACATTTTACATTTCCACCAGCAATGTATCATGATCCAGTTTCTCTTCCTCCTCACCAGCATATGACATTGTGGCTATTTTTTATTTTAGCCATTCTGATAGGTGTGTAGTGATATCTCATTGTGTACAATTTTTTGTATCTTTTGTATCTTTTTTGTATTTTTTCCATTTTTATTGAGGCATAATTGACATATAACATTGTATTAGTTTAAAGTGTACAATATAGGGGTGCTTGGGTGTCTCCGTGGGTTAAGTGCTTGTCTGATTCTTGGTTTTGGCTCAGGTCATGATCTCAGGGTCCTGGGATGGAGCGCTGCACTGGGCTCCAGGCTCAGTGGGGAGTCTGCTTGAGATTCTCCCCCTCTCCCAATGCCCCTCCCCCCACACCCTGCTTGCAGGCATGCGTGCTCTCTCTCTCTAAAAAAATAAAAATAAAAAATTTATTTATTTTTTCTTTTTTTAAAGGTTTTATTTATTTATTTGTCAGAGAGAGACACAGCGAGAGAGGGAACACAAGCAGGGGGAGGGGGAGAGGGAGAAGCAGGCTTCCTGCTGAACAGGGAGCCCGATGCGGGGCTCGATCCCAGGGCCCTGAGATCATGACCTGAGTCGAAGGCAGACACTTAACGACTGAGCCACCTAGGCACCCCCAAAATAAAAAATTTAAAGTATAATATAATGATCAAATAAATTGATCAATATAATGATCAAATCAATATATATTGCAAAATAGTCACCACAATAAATTTAGTTAACATCCATCTCCTCACATAGCTATAAATCATTTTCTGTGATGAGAACTTTTAAGATCTCTTCTGGCAACTTTCAAATATTTATACGGTGTTGTTAGCTGTAGTCACCATGCTATACATTATATTCCCAGAACTTAGTTATTTTGTAACTGGAAGTTTGTACCTTTTGACCACCTTCACCCATTTCCTGCTTACCCCTCTTACTCTGCCTCTGGCAACCACTGATCTGTTTTCTGTTTCTATGTTGTTTGGTTTTAGATTCCACATATCAATAAGATCATACAGTATTTGTCTTTCTCTCTGACTTACTTCACTTAGCATAATGCCCCCGAGATCCATTCATGTTGTCACGAATGTCAGGATTTCCTTCTTTTTTATGTCTGAGTAATATTCTGTGTGTATATATGTGTGTGTGTGTGTGTGTGTGTGTGTACATACATTATATTTTCTTTTCTTTTTTTTTTTTAAAGATTTTATTTATTTATTAGAGAGCGAGCGAGAGAGAAACAGCATGAGAGAGGAGAGGGTCAGAGGGAGAAGCAGGCTCCCCGCTGAGCCGGGAGTCCGATGTGGGACTCGATCCCAGGATCCTGGGATCATGACCTGAGCGAAGGCAGTCGCTTAACCACCTGAGCCACCCAGGCGCCCCATACATTATATTTTCTTATGGAATAGCTCATGCAGATAACTCTTTGAGGTAGTGATTTTGCTTCCCTTGGCTATATACCCAGAAGTGGAATTGCTGGATCATATAGTTCTATTTTTAATTTTTTGAGGAAACTCCATACTATTTTTCATAGTGGCTGCCCCAATTTACATTCCCACTAACAGTGCACAAAGTTTCCCTTTGCCCACATCCTTGCTAACAATTGTTATCTTTTGTCTTTTTGATAATAGCCATTCTGACAGGTGTGAGGTGATTTCTCATTGTTTTGATTTGCATTTCCCTACTGATGAATGATGTTGAGCATATTTTCATGTACCTCTTGGCTATTTGTATGTCTTTTTTTGAAAACTGTCTAATTTTTAATCAGATTTTTGGTTTTGCTACCGAGTTGTGTGAGTTCTTTATATATTTTGGATATTAGCTCTTTATCAAATATATGATTAGCCAATATGTTCTCACTTTCAGTAGGTTGCCTTTTCATTTTGTTGATGGTTTCCTTTGCTGTGCAGAAGATTTTTAGTTTGATGTAGTCCCATTTGCTTATTTTTGCTTTCGGTTGGAGTCAAATCTAAAAGCGTCATTGCCAAGAGTGGTGCCAAGGAGCTTACCTATTATGTTTTCTTCTAGAAGTTTTATGGTTTCAGGTCTTCAGTATTTTTAATTTCTACAATTTTATTTTCACCAACTTTTTATTTGTAAAATCTTTTGTATGGGCATTAAATATTGTTTTTAAATTTTTATTACTAATCAAAAGATATATAATGCACATGATATAATTTTTTTTAAGATTTTTTATTTTTTTTTATTAGAGAGAGAGAGAGAGTACAAGCAGGGGGAGCAGCGGGTAGAGGGAGAGGGAGAAGCAGGCTCCCCACTCAGCAGGGAGCCCGACCTGGGGCTCGATCCCAGGACCCTGGAATCATGACCTGGGCCGAAGGCAGCCACTTAACCGACTGAGCCACCCAGGCGCCCCCACATGATATAATATTTTAAAAAGGTAAAAGAGTATAAGTGAGTCCTGTCTTCTCTTACTACCGCCCTCGGAGGTGGTCTCCTCCCCACAGGCCACCACTCCTACCCGCAAAACCACATGGAACTTCCTACCCAAAATAAAGGCACCAATCACTGTTCAACCACTTTTTCCTATCCCAAGGTCATCACCAGAAATGACAAAGATTGTCTTGAGCACATATAACCTCTGGGAATTCTTTTCTTTCCCCTCCTTTGTTGTCAGCTAATCCATTTACAGACGTAGGAATGAACCGAATAAAATAACTTCCTCCTCCATCCCGCCCCTCCTCCATCTCTAATATCATCTCCATTCCCCAGCTGTTTCTAATCTTGTGAGGACAAGGAAACCACATAACTGGACTTTGGATATTAGATATTCAATCAGAATCAGTAAGCAAGGCTAAGAAAGGCTCTCCTTAATGAAGGACTTCGGCTACACAGTGGGCCTTTCCCTCTTGCCTTCTGTGTTTGGAATTCCATTCCAGAGATTCAAGTTGCCAAAAGGGTGACCTCCAGATCAGTGTCACAATCCCTATATGTCTTTTCAGCAAGCCAGGACTGTGACATCTTTTGACATCAGATGCTGGAGGGTGCATGTGGCTATTTATCCAATTAGAACGTTCAGAGCATCATTAAGGATTAGGTGTAAGGATAAATTTAGGTCGTTATTGTTTAATTACTAAAAGACGTTAGCCTGGACTAGGCTTAATTCTCCAGTCTAGTGCTACACTTAATTTTAATATAGTTTGATAGACATGTGGAGTCATCATACAAATTATGATGAAATTTGAAAGAAGATTCCTGAGCTAATTACCTGTTTCCAATGAGTCATAATGAGTTTCACTAGATCTCAGGGTTCATGTTGGTAATCAGGTTCTGTATATCTTTTCCAGTGGCAGGAATTTTAATTTGAATGGAAACAAATAGGCTAAAAATTTTTTTTTTAAGATTTTATTTATTTATTTGACAGAGAGAATGAGATAGAGAGAGAGAGCATGAGAGTGGGGAGGGTCAGAAGGAGGAGCAGACTCCCCGCCGAGCAGGGAGCCCGATGCAGGACTCGATCCAGGGACTCCAGGATCATGACCTGAGCCGAAGGCAGTCGCTTAACCAACTGAGCCGCCCAGGCACCCAAATTTTTTGAAAAATATATTCACCGACTGACAATTTGTGGTTAAAGTTAGTTCTATGTTTTGTTTTATTTTTTAAATCACAAAGCAGCTATGAGCTCTCTGAGGTACTTTCAAATTAAAATCTATTTACTTTTTTTTTTTAAGATTTTTTTTTTGACAGAGAGAGAGACAGCGAGAGAGGGAACACAAGCAGGGGGAGTGGGAGAGGGAGAAGCAGGCTTCCCACTGAGCAGGGAGCCTGATGCAGGGCTGGATCCCAGGAACCTGGGATCATGACCCAAGCCGAAGGCAGACGCTCAACGACTGAGCCACCCGGGCGCCCCTAAAATCTATTTACTTTTAAAACTACCTTTTTTTTCTAATCACAAAATACTATGGGCTTATTAAAGAATACTTGGAAAATTCAGAAATATAAAAATTTTAAAGAATCACCTGTAAACTTAACTCAGATAGTTACAGGTAACATTTTTAAGCATATCCTTGCAAAACTGAATGTTTTTATTATTAAACACACACACACATTGATTATCTCTTGCAGGGGAAAGCAGTGTTTAGGGCACATGGAGAGCAGTGTTTGGGGCACATGAGTAGAAGAAATACTTGTTCAGTCTTACTCTTTTGCACCTTTTGATCTTTGTACTGTGTGTATATTTCCTATTAACAAAATAATGGAAGGACATACATCTATGTCCAAATATCCTTTGTGCTTTTTGGTTGTTTTGTAATAATCAGCTTGGGTTGGGGCGCCTGGGTGGCTCAGTCGGTTAAGCGTCTGCCTTCAGCTCAGGTCATGATCCCAGGGTCCTGGGATCGAGCCCCTCATCGGGCTCCCTGCTCATCAGGGGCCTGATTCTCCCTCCCCCACTCCCCCTGCTTGTGTTCCCTCTCTTGCTGTGTCTCTGTCAAATAAATAAAATCTTTAAAAAAAAAAATCAGCTTGGGTTAAGAACCACTGATATCAAAGTCAGCCTACTTCACTGACTACCACAGGCATCTCTTGGAATAAAATGGACAGAGTTTATTGCAGTTAATGACTTTGACTATATTCACCCACAAGTACTTCCTAACAGCAGCGCCCTCCCCCACCCCCCCAGGCTCATTGCTGAGGAAATGAATTATGTAACTAGTCTAAGCAGCTCCAAAGTTAACTATAGTGCTAAAATATGGTCATGGATTCAAAGCTAAGGTATCTATTCATTCTCTCTCGCTGATTCCGCAGGCCCAGTCCTTCCCATATAATCACAGGGCATCACTGGGGATGCAGGAATCCAAGCAGTGAACTGCACTTATTCAAACTGACGGAAAAACAATGCCATCAGCATGAATCAATAGGAATGGTGCATTTGGCCAGCAGACTGTTATTTCTGGGGACAGGATGTGCACTCAGTTTTGACGTTTATTCGTGTCAGATTTAGCTGTATAGCAATATTTTCCAAACTTTGTTACTAGGAAATAATTTTTTGGTATCTGTATGTATGCAATGCATGTATATATGTATGTGTACATATGTGTATAAAAAATACTACAGCCTGGGTGGCTTAAACAACAGAGATTTATTTTCTCACAGTTCTGGAGGCTGGAATCCGACATCAGTTTGCATGTCAGGTTCTGGGGACAGCTCTCCTCCTGGCTTGCATGCAGGTGGCCACCTTCTTGCTGGGCATTCACGTGGCCTTTCCTTGGTGCACACAGAGAGAGGGAAAGATCTCTTCCTCTTCTTATAAGGTGACCAATCCTATCGGACTTGGGCCTCACCGTAGGACCTCATTTAACCTTAATTACCTCCTTAGAAGCCTCCAAACGCAGTCACATTGTTAGGTCTTCAATATATGATTTTTTGGTTGGGGGGCATCATCCAGCATATATATATATAATATATATATATGTATATATATTCATACTTTACAAGTTTGATTCTATATACAAACTTTCAAATGTTCCACCAAAGTTTTATCTTTTTTGATTTTACCTTATTATGGTCCCTTACTGCTGCTTCCCCCATCGTATAAACAGAAATTGCCAGTTCTCTTCCACTCCCCATTTTTCCTATTCTCCAGGTTCTGAGAGTTTGAGCTAAGAGATAACCTTGGGTGTTGGGCAGGGTCACTGAACGAGGATTCAGGTGGATTCATCTCATGCCTGGCCATGTGATGCTGAGATTGTATCTCTCTCCTTAAAACCTAAGTTCTTCCATCTGTAAAAGGAGATTAATAATCTCTAATCCTGTGAAAGTTGGAAAAGAAGGAATAGTTAATAATTTACCATGTAATGTTAGCTCTTTGTAATAAAAGTTTCAAAATGAAATGCAAAGATCTTAATCCAAAGGTATCATGCTGTTTGGTTTTTTTTTATGTTTAACAATCTCAGCACTTCCCATGTGCCTTGGAAACGTTAACTCACTCAATCTCAGTGACAATGGTATGAGATAGGTTATCTGTTATCACCACCTTCCCCATTTTATGGAAACACAGAGAAGTAAAATAACTGGTCCATGGCTATGCAGCGAATTAATGATTCAGGAGGCAAATCCTGAGAACTTGGTGCTAGAGTCCAGTTACCAAGCAGTCCCTATGCAATCACTGTGAATTGTGTCACTTCCTTGCTCAAAAACCTTCAGGGGCTCTTGGAGCCTAAAATAATGAATACAACTCATTAGTTTAGCAGTACAGACCCTCCAGCGACCTTTCTTTCCCATTTTGTTCCCCATGACAATCCTTCATCTACCCTCCCGGGCTCCAACTGAACTGGATAGGCCACACTTCCCCGAAGGGATCCCATGCATTCCTGCCTCTATGCTTTGTCCTTGATGTGGTCTTTATCGGGAGGCCACCTGTTCTCACCCCCTCTCCACCTTCTATATCTTACCTTTCCTGCAAGGTCCTCCCAAAGTGCCATCTCTTTTACACATTTTCTCCCGCATCTCTCAACCCGAGCTGGTTTGATTTTCCCACAAAATCGTATCTCTGTTCATCAATCTGTGTGTATGAGTTTCTGGCTTTCACGATAGTTATCTTTATATATGTTATACTGTCTCCCTGTATATTCTCTCCATATTTCTGTATATGTTATATTCCCTCCCAGACTCAAGGATGAGTTCTTTGAGGGCTGCAATATGCTTTTGAATAGAGCTTTAAAAAAAAATTTTTTTTTTAAAGATTTTATTTATTTATTTGACAGAGAGAGATACAGCGAGAGAGGGAACACAAGCAGGGGGAGGAGTGGGAGAGGGAGAAGCAGGCTTCCCGCTGAGCAGGGAGCCCGATGCGGGGCTCGATCCCAGGACCCCGGGATCATGACCTGAGTCAAAGGCAGACGCTTAACGACTGAGCCACCTAGGCGCCCCTAAAAATTTTTTTTAATTAAAAATTTACCATTATTGTTTTTTGACAACCAGATGTAGGCATGCTTATTGCAAAAGAGTAAACATTACAGAAATACATCTTTTAGAAAGTGAGATACACCATTATAACCCCTCCTTCCCCACCCTAAGAGAACTGTGGACAGTTTGGAATGTAGTCTTCTACTCTTTTTTCATGTAAGAAACGTGTATAATTTTTATTTACAGAAATAGCATTATACTATACAGACAGCTCTGTGCCTTTTTTCCACTTAAAATATTTAGTATTTTTCATATTTTGTATAAAGAGAGATATGTCATTCTTTTTTAACCGTTGCATGCCATAGGAATGTATGGAAGTACCCGTATTTACCTATTCAATGCTGGGCTGCTGAGCGTGAGGGTGATTTCCAATTTGTGACATTATGAACAACACTGTAGTTGGGCACCTGGGTGGCTCAGTTGGTTAAGCGACTGCCTTCGGCTCAGGTTGTGATCCCCGGGGTCCTGGGATCGAGTCCTGCATCGGGCTCCCGGCTCAGCGGGGAGCCTGCTTCTCCCTCTGACCCTCTCCTCTCTCATGCTGTTTCTCTCTCGCTCGCTCTCTAATAAATAAATGGGTGGAATCTTTAAAAAAAAAACCAAAAAAAACACTGTAGTATGTGTGTATATATTCCGTATGTATACGTTACATATGTGCACACATACACATACTCCATATATACTGTATATGTCTCCGGGTGACTTTCTGGAGCACATATCCTTGGACATGAAATTGCCAGGTGAGATGAAACGGAGATTCTAAATGATGACAATTATTGCAAATGTGGATGGGAAGGAGCCTTGTGTTATGTCGTTCTGTATCCTTCACAAACTCAGTAGTTAAGAGGGCAGGTTCTGGCATCAGGCTGCACCGGTTTGTACCTAGGCTTAGTCTGTATGCCTTCGTCATATTATCCATGAGAACATAATAGTATCTTGCTCCCAGTTGAGACTTAAGTGAGATAATTCATGTAAAACAATTAGCATTTAGCAAGTACCTGGATAATAAGTAAATGCAAGATACCTGGTGGGAGGAAAATGGTAATAGGTTCACATAATTGTTTGTTGAATGAATAGGAGTGAAGAGAACAACAGTAGTTTGAGCAATCTTTCTGGAAATGGATGGTACTTTGCTATGGAAACCGAGAATAACTATATGAAATGACCAGCTACCATTAGAGGTGCAATGGCCTTGGAGAAAATTCTCTCTGTGTGAAATTAACTGGCCTGAACCAGGATCAACCAATGAGCTCTTGAGTCTCACACTTTCCCCAGTGGAACTAATGGGCCCTGGTTGCCGCCTGTACCTTATATAATGGGTATCTTTTTTTTTTTTTTTTAAGATTTTATTTATTTGACAGAGAGACACAGCGAGAGAGGGAACACAAGCAGGGGGAGTGGGAGAGGAGAAGCAGGCTTCCCGCTGAGCAGGGAGCCCGATGTGGGACTCGATCCCAGGACCCCGGGATCATGACCTGAGCCGAAGGCAGATGCTTAACGGCTGAGCCACCCAGGCGCCCCTATAATGGGTATCTTTAAGGACAGAGAATAATGCACTTGCCCAGAGGGTGCACTGGCTCCCCACTGAAGGTTATTAGGCCATCTAGTTATCCAGCCATTAATATTGAAAATAAATAGAAAGTGCATAAATAAATGGCTAGAATATAGGCTACTGTTTAGATTCTTGGGTTCTGGGCTAGAAGTCTCCGTCTTCACGGAAAGGTTCCTATACCAATAGAAGATTCTGGGGGAAGTCAATCCTGGGTTCTAGAAC
This sequence comes from Leptonychotes weddellii, assembly GCF_054177405.1. Lineage (NCBI taxonomy): Eukaryota > Metazoa > Chordata > Mammalia > Carnivora > Phocidae > Leptonychotes > Leptonychotes weddellii. The sequence goes on from NC_138370.1 coordinate 29,640,640, forward strand.
CAAATCTTCCTCTAATTAGCTGGAAAACCTTGAGCAAATTGTTGAACGTCATCTTGCAGACACAATGAGGGGACTGAAATAGGTGATGTGAAAGGCTCTCCCCCGCCCTTTTTTTTTTTAAAGATTTTATTTATTTATTTGACAGAGAGAGAGTGAGAGCAGGAACACAAGCAGGGGGAGTGGGAGAGGGAGAAGCAGGCTTCCCGCAGAGCAGGGAGCCTGATGTGGGGCTCGATCCCAGGACGCTGGGATCATGACCTGAGCCGAAGGCAGACGCTCAATGACTGAGCCACCCAGGCGCCCCAGGTTCTCCCCTTTTTAAAAAAGATTTATTTATTTATTTGAGAGAGAGAGAGAACATTCACGAGGGAGCACGGGGAGGAGGGGCAGAGGGAGAGAGAGAATCTCAAGAAAACTTCCTGCTGAGAGGAGCCGACGTGGGACTTGATCCCACGACCCTGAGATCATGACCTGAGCCGAAATCAAGAGTTGGATGCTCAACTAACTGAGCCACCCGGGCTCCCTGAAAGGCCCTTTTTTGGACCTTTGTTTCCCCACAGGCGGTTACATTTTCAGACATCGAGGCTATTTATTGCACTGAAAAAAATGAATGCATAAAATCTGGTAATGGAAGTATTTTCAAAATGTCCAGGTCAAGAGGTAGCAAAGGGGCTACACAGCAGGGAGCAGACTCAACTGACACCTGCTCTGTGGTGCCCACTACACGAGGGGATGGGGGGAGTCCACTCTGAGGAAGCACCCAGAAGTCTAGGGATAAGGGAATGGAATCAGGGCAGAAACTGTAGTCTAACTGGAGCCAGGTCCTGGCCAGGGGCAAATGTGGTGGTAAATGCGGCTCCCCGTGAAATATGAGCATCACCCAAAGTGCACTGATGACTCTCTTCCTAGCCCAATGTGTTCTTGCCCCCCTCCAGTAAAATTGCACCCATTTTCTCAGGCCCATTTCAAAGTCCATCTCCTTTTTGATATAAGCTCCCCTCCACCTCTCCCTCCAGATGTCTTGTTCCTCTAAAGGCTGGCTATACTCATTCTCTGGGCTATTTTCACGGCACTTCCAAGAGGGATACAAGGCTGCCTCAACCTTCTAGTGACACTTGTATCCTCCTAATGGACCCAAGGCCTTTGGCTCCCTTTGCTTCCCAGGCATCCAATACAGTAGTGCTCAGAAAATATTTGTGGCTCTGTGAGTGAGTGACTCAGGCAGGCCCCATGGGGAGTAGAGCTTTATGGGTTTTAATCTGAACCATACCATGAAACCTGAGACTTTTACCTCATTGCTCATACTGGAAACTGTCAGTTCCAGTCAGATTTGCTTGGAGCTGGGTGGAATTTTGTTCCTTTTCACGATGAAAGCCATAATCTAATTTTTAAATTAAAACACATTTACATAACACCTACTTCATGTTCCACAATAATCTAAACACTACAAATGTTAACTCATTTACTTTTCATAACGACCCAGATAGAAACTGAGGCACAGAAATGTTGTCATTCGGGCAGAGATCAAAGCTAATGAGTGGCAGAGCTGGGATTCAAACCCAGTCCATCTGGTTCCAGAGAACACGCTCCTTAATATGCTACATCGCCTGAAACTTTTAAGTGGCAAAAATCTTCATGAGCAGAAAAAAACTGACATTGATGTATTTATTTCAGAGGAAAAAAATTTTTTTCCTGTGTCCCCCTTTCCTTCCTCATTCGAAGCAAATTGTTGTAGAGCAAAGAGCCTTTTTCACACCTGAGAGAACTGGTGGCTCAGTTTTGCTTTGGCAATCAAAATGGAAGAGGAAACTTGTGTGGTTTCATCACTGGTGTTTTCGGGGTGTGTGCTGTGCACAGTGTGTCGTCCTGCTGCCCCCCTCCGTGCGCAAGGTCCCCGACTCCCAGGCTATGTTGCCTCAGGTCCTGGGGACTTTTTAGCGTGCCTTTCCCCTACAATAGTGGGATGTGGACCAGCCTTTCCATCACTCCCGCACAGCCAGTCCCTGTCCTAGAGCCTCAAGGGTCTTCCTTTGTCCTCCTCTCCCTCAAAGCCTCAACGCATCTGCGTCAGAATCCCTAGACCCAGCCTCTATCTCTCCGTCCTCCATCCCACGGGTGAATCCATTGTGCGTCCCTGTTTCCGAGGTTTTGTGCCTGACTTTATGTATATTTAAATTATCTCCCCACGTGGGAGGCCGGCGTCAGAACCCGACAGACCTGCCATTGATTAACTGTGGGACCCAGGGCAAATTACTTAACGTCTCTGAGTCTCGGTTTCCTCATCGTGAACGGGATTGATACCCGTACGGTTGCTGTGTGGATCAAAGGAGATCATGCAGGGGCTGCCCCGACACGCAGCGATTTTCTTAGGTCCCCCTTGGCATTATTTACTTAACGTATGCTTGTCTGTTTCCCATTTTCTTCCAGCGCACCCTCCCGCTCCGAGGGCAGGAAAGGCGTCTTTACGTCACACTGAGAAAGTCCCTATACCCCTCGTTAAAACGTCCGGCGCCAGTGGGCTCTTCTGGCACATTCACGACAACCCCTGAGAATCGTTCCTTCTTCAGACCCCAACCCTAAACTTTCACCCTGCGGCCCTAGAAAGGCTAAGGGCTCACGATCCGAGGGAGGCCCGGCTGAAGTCGCTCGGTGGGGCTCTGGGAAGCAGAAATGGGGTTCAAGAGGGAGCCCGCGCTCCGACTGGCCTCCCTCGTTCCAGGACGCCCTCAGCCCCGGGCCCCTTTCCGGCTGCGCACACCTGCTGCCCGCGGCTCGGCGTCGGAGGCAGGCCTCCTCCGCGCGGCAGTCTCGGCGGCCCGGGTCCCACCTGCGCGGCCGCCGACGCCGGCGAGGTGGTCCCGGCCCGCGCCTGGCCCGCCGTCACCAGGGCAGCCTCCCGGGCGCCCCGCCCCCGCCTCCTCCGCGCAGCCCGCGGCGCCCGGCCGCGCCCCCTCCCACCCCGCGGCGCCCCGGCACCCCTCTCCTCCCCCGGCGGGCTCGGCGGAGCATTGTACTCACATCCGGGGCTGGGTTTTGCTTTAATGCGAAACGTAATTAACCCGGAAAAAAGAGCCGAGAGACAAGAGAGAAGGAGGGGTGGGGGTGAGGGGGAGAAGAGCGAGAGGAGCGAGAGGCCCCGAGAGTTTGGCAGCGAGATAAAGAAATCCCCCGAGAGCTACGGCCCGGCCGGCCCGAGAGGCGCGTCCCACCCCGATGTGACCCACCCTGCCCGAGCCCCGGCCACCGCACGGCGGGGTAAGTGGGGCGCCCTGCGGGCCGGGGCGCAGAGAGGCGTAGAGGGGCGCGCGGGGGCAGGCGAGGCTGGGGAGCAGGGGGAGCAGGGGAGCCCGGGCAGGGGCGCCCAGGGCGCGCAGGCGGGGCCGGGTGCGCCTGCCCTGGTGGCTGACGGCGAAGGGAAAGGTCGCCGCAGCCCCTGGGCGCCTCCTGTAGCCCCCGGGAAATCCCGGAGGGCAGCCCCTCCTCCAATCTTCTGGAGCGTCCGGGGCGGCCAAGGTCGCCACCGCCAGGGGTCGGGCTGCGGGGGTGGGGCCGCGGGAAGGGGGGGCGGGTGTTCTGCTGAGCTGCATTTTCTCACGTTTGCAGCGGCGAAACTTCTCTGCGGGTTCTGGCGCGGGAGCCACCGGCCTCGCAACGACTGCCCGGGCTGCGGGTAGGGGAGGAGAGCGGAGAGCGTCCCAGGCAAGTCCCTTGGGCTCGGATTGGGCCATGGAGCCTCGTTTTTCTCTTCCCTGTTACCTTATTACGTGACAGGCCTACAGTGCTCCCCTAGGGAGATCCGTTCCTTTCCCCTGGGTCCAGCGCGGACCCTCGGGCTTCTGGAACTCCAGGCTGTGGGGGGTGCCTTGAAGGAAAACTGTCCTACAACGCAGGTTCGGTGCCAGATTGGGAAAGCACCCTTGAGAGAGCTGTCTCTCGCTCTCACCAACTTCTTCCTCACCTTACACGCTTCCCTTTTCTGCTCGAGTCCTGAAGACTGTTACCTCATCAAAATAACAAAAAACCAAAAAATAAATTAACACAAAACAAAACAAAAAAGGGAGGAGGGAAGGGGCAGAAGAGGCCGTGCAGGAAGGAGAAGTGTACAGGCACCTCCAGAGAGGAGGCGCGGCGGGGCAACCTCCACTTGGGCCTCGCACATCTCCTCCCCCAGGCCGGCCCTCCCCCACCCCCCCCACCCCCCCAAGCCTTTCGCCTAAGGTTTCCTTCCTTCTTCATGAGTTTGGGTTCTAGCTGAATGTTCCCCTTCTAACTCCTTCTCCTGCTCCTCCTCTTTTCTTTCTTTAGGACTCCAAATGGGGTTTTCCAGAGGA
>NC_138370.1:29645070-29738520 GCF_054177405.1 Leptonychotes weddellii
CCTTGGAGGCACCTCAGCCCGCTGAGAGGTGGTTGCACTTGGGCTGAAGTTCCAAAATTGTACTTATGTTCTTAATATATCTAAGTCAGTTCCCTTTCTCCTCCTTTCTGGAGCTTCATCCTTTTTCTTTGGTGGCACAGCCTTCAGAAACAGTGAAACCAAAGGTCTGGAAAGAATAGAAGGGCTTGTTTTCTGTTACACGGTTGCATTCAGTTGACATGTAATGGATAACAAGGATGTGAAAGGCAGTGTCCAAGGAAGGCCAGCCTCTGTCTTCAGGGAGTCCGATGGCAGTCACAGGCGGTCCACGAGTGCCTCCAACACAAAGTGGACTGCTAAAATAGAGATCCGGCATGCTTTGAGAAACCAGGGGAAGCTTTTTGGAAAGCATCATCCTTTCAGGTATTTGTCTTCTCCATGTGTGCGCCGGAACACGATGACTTTTGCCATAGCAAAAGTCTACCTTGTAGTCTAGACCCTATGGCCAGCGTGATGTAGGACATCTCCTAGGTGCTAGGCAGGTGTTTGTTGAATGAATGAATGAATGAATGAATGGCTGCAGGTACATGAATTGTTTGCACCTGTCCGGATGGAAGGGAAAAGAGCAGTGTGGCAGTACCTCAAGCCTGTAGAAATTCGGTTCACTGTGCTGGTGCATGAGGATTTCCTCTGGATGTTGCCTTTAGACCTTTTTGGTGAGCCTTTTTTTTTAAGCCCCCCTTTCTACAAAGTGTCTGTGGCGCCCCTGGTGGTATTTCAGCTAGTTGATGATGGGAGCCTTGCTCACCTCACAGGTGAGGGTGATCACCTAGGTACTGATTTGCAAACCACCTGCTCCTGGGTAGAGAGTTTGCAAGCCCTTCTTTTCCCTCTTGTTGGTGCTTTCTTCTCTCTTCTGTAAAATGAAGTAGGGCCTGCATGCCCCATCTTGTCGTCCTGGTGAGCTGAACCGTATTGGGATCTGTATTTTACTAAGGTTGAAATAAACCCTGAAGACATGCAGGTTTTGGCTGGTGTCTACCTATGGAGAAATTCTGCAAAAGCGGGAAGGCAGAAGCATTAGCTCTATCAGTCAAATCCTCCCGAACAACCAGCTCTCCTGCTTGCTTGCTGGGTGTTTCCTCAAAGTGCTGGAAGGCTACGAAGCCCCCAAACAGCAGGAGCACGGTCTTCACGGTGTGCATCAAGTGGCATTCCCTGATTGCCCGTCTTCTTCATGAGGCAGGTGAACAGAGGGCTTGGAAAAGAGGGTCTGGGTGCTGGCACATTGGACTGCCCCACCTCCTCTGTCTTTCTACCCTGAGCAGTTTGGGTTGCCTTACTTTCAGTTTTCCATCTGTCTTAGTGAGCTGGATAGGACTCGTGCAATCTAATCTGTTAGGCTTTGGAAAGGAAGGAAGCAGAGCAAATATTATAGTGTGACAGCCTATGGGGAGAGAAGAATCCTAGCCCTGCCCAGTATAAGCCCATCACTGAGCCAGGGAATTGGACAGGGTGGGGAGATAGGGCGGCTGAGAGGTGGGAGGGATGGGGTCCCTTCCTTCCTGTTCTTAGGAGGCCTGTGGTTGGTGCAGTGGGACTATAACTGGAAGACTCCATTGACCTTTGTTCCGAATCTTGGATTGCTCTGCTTTCCCATCCCCTGGCCCTTGCTTTTAAACCCATCCAACCTTTTAGGCTTTATAATTTATCTCCTTTCCGCAGAGGACTGAAAGCTGAATTGAACTCTTTCACCATGGAGGTCGCAGCGCTGCTGAGGCCGGAGCTCCTGACACTGCCCAGTGTGGGGCCAAAGGCTCTCAGCTTTGGGCCTGTGGGGTGCCTTTCTGCCCTCAGAGGCTGGAGGCTGAGATAAAGAGGGTGGGACGCTAGGTCCGCTTGTCCTTACACTCTTGAGAAACACTATAGTTAAAGCGCAAAGGCCGGGATTCGCTGTGCCATCAGCTAGGACTTACAGTTGGCCAGCCACTTGCAAAGGGGCTCTCCCGCGTGGGGATGCTCCTGTGGGCAGAGCCGGAGGCAGTCCCGGACTCCCTTCCCTGGAGCCTGACCTGCGTGCCTGGCTTCTGTTCACTTTCAGGATAGCCCGGCCAACATGGAGTCCGGGGATCTCTTGGATTTTTTTTTTTAAACCTCCTGGAGAATTTCAGAGATGTAAAATATGATGGTTCTTGGAGTAGAGGGAAGAGTAAGGGAAGTTTATGCCTTTCCTTGTGAGGGATCCCAGCCTCCCAACCTTTGCTTTTTGACATGTGCTTGTTGATACTGGAGCGGTAGAGACGTGCACGGCGTGCAGCTGCCTGCCCCGCAGTAAGCAGCTTTGCGGTGGTAATGATACTCACAGACTGCTTGCTAGGTGCTTCACACGAGCGCGCGCGCACACACACACGCACACGTCGTAACAACATTTACCCTGTGCTTCCTCTTCACCAGAACTCCTGTTAAGCACTTTTCACACACTATTTCATTTCATCCTTGCAGCCCCCTTTGAAGTAGGTAAAGTGATTCTCTCCATTTTGCAAATGAGGAAACGCCCAGAAGAGTTCAGTGGAGTCTGGCTCTAAAACAGGTGCTCTCTCACTTCACTCTCCCACATCGGTGGGTAACTGAAATCAGCACGCCCTTTCTATGGTCTTCTTGCAGGAGTTTCGACAAATGCACTCACGCTGGTCGCTGTCACCTGCACATCCTCTTTGCCACACCCAGCCCCTCCCCTCCCTCTCCCCCATGGGCCTCCTCCTTAGACAGACACACTTAGGCCACTTACAGTTTCCCCCAGCACTTTGCAAAAGTAGATAAGAGAAACCATGATGTTATCTTTTCAGTTTTCTGCAGCCCATGTTTCAGTGGGTCAGGTTTTAAATGAAGATTATTGCTCTGGATTCCTGCTTGGGAGCCCTGCAGTGAAACTGAATTCATTGTGTCTCCCAACTGGGGGGACTGCCACAATTCTGAGAGTTGGAGATCTCAGTGTTTATAGGCTAACTGATAAACCTGGTGAGGCTGCTCACCTGTGCTTATGATCTCTGGTGGAGCCTTGAGCCATGGGAAGGCCTTTGTCTCCTACTGACTCCAACTACCACATTTTCTGTGACCATAGATGAAGCCTCTGTTAAGAGAGGTCATGACTGTTTAAAATATTTTTGTTGCTTTTGGCATCTTTATTGCGGCGGATCAGTGTTCAGTTTCTCCAGCCTGTTTCCTGAAATGTGTCCCCTTAAAAATTCCTTCTTGAGTGTCTTTTGCCCTCCCCTCCAAGTTCTAGGGTCCGGTGGGGTTTGGGCTGTCTGCGTCACAGGGGCACCTTTTCTTAACTTCCCCATTGCTGCAGATGTTTGCATTCCTAACTCTGCACTTCCGCTGGGAACAAGTTCTCTCTCACATTATTCTCCTGCCTTAAGACTACTTGGAATGTGTTCTTATGACACTTTCAAAATGCAGTGATAGTTTAACAGTAGGAGATAGACGCTCCTGCACTTTCTAAGTTATAATCTTCGGTCCGTTCCCAAGGATGTGTTTTGAAATAGCTATGCCTGGGTCTTGTGGTTTTTACTGGGCCGTTGGCATGGTTGAAACTCCGCACTACACACTTACGTATGCTGCAGACTTGAACATAGGTGAAGTCGGCTCACATGGCCCGTGCATATTCTAGCAGTAGCTCCACAGCCCGGTTCCTGTCTGCTGTATTACAGCCCTCTGAGACCTCTGATGTCATTTCCCGATAAACTTTCTCCTGTCAAAGTTTAGCAATTTCCTGTTGGGATCCCTCTCACTCACCAAGGACCCTGCTCTCTCCAGCTTCCACCCTAGCAGGGTAACAGGACAGGAGATGGGTTACTGCACATCCCACCACATGTCGAGAAACACCTTCCTGACTTTTTCTGGAGCAAAATCCCTGAAATTCCCTGTCCTGCCAATGCAAAGTAACATGAAAGAAAAATCTCCAAATGTTAAAAATGAATTAATGTTTTTTTCATACTTGAACCATCAGAGGCTACAGTAGATGGTTTCATAATGGGGCCAATACCATTTAAGGCTTTATCTCTGTTATCACTTCCCTTTTTATTTACCTCAAAAGTGTCAAATGGTCAAGCAGATGAATCTCCCTTATTTCACTCTGTTTTTTCCTTTATCTCCAAACTACACTAGCGATCTTAAAAATAAGATATCCAAGGGGTGCCTGGCTGGTTCATTCGGTGGAGTGTGTGACTTTTGATCTCAGGGTTGTGAGTTTGACCCCCACGTTGGGTGTAAAGACGACTTGAAAAATGAAACCTAAAAAAAAAAAAAAAAAAGACATCCAGTAGAGCAGACTATAGCTTTAATGATGTAATAACTCTAAAGCTTTTCTTTAAGAAAAAAAATCTATTTATCCATCTCTTCATTCATCTATTCAGCCATTTATTTAAAAAATGCCAGCCCCGTCTCCAAAGTTTCAAGAAGGAAAATTCCACTGGGGGTCTTGGTCAGGGTTCCTGCTTCATTTTCCCAGAGCACCGGGCATGGTGTGGCTTAGGTGCTATAGCAATAGAGGAATATAGTGATAGACATGGGTGTGAATATTGAGTTGGCCTCAAGGACAGGGGCTCCTCTTATGAAGACTTGAGAGTAAGGAACCACCCCTGCAGGGGAAAGAATGGGCCCGTCTAAGAGGATGTTGCAATAAGAAATAAGAAACCCCAACTCAACCAGATTGGAGAGTGCCAAAGCCCTCTGGGTAGGTACCTGGCTCTTGGGCATTTGTGATGGGTGGGATGGTGTCTTTTTAGGTTTAAGACTTTGGGGCACCTGGCTGGCTCGGTCGGTGGAGCATGCAACTCTTGATGTCGGGGTCGTGAGTTCAAGCCCCATGTTGGACGTAGAGCTTACTTAAAAAAAAAAAAAAAGACTCTGAAACACCAAATAGTCCCAGGAGAGCTATAATTGAGGCAAGGTTTTGCTTGTTTGTGGACTCTGGAGACTTGACAAATTTATTCTCAGCTTCAAAATTTATACACTGGGGTCAGGGTGTGTGTGCAGTTAAATAGCTTTCCCCACCTGCTGAATAAAAGAACACACATTCCCTGTAGAACATTTGGAAAATATACAGAAGTAAATAAAATTCCCCCATAACCCATAGTCAATATTTTGGTGTCTATATGTCAGTCTTTTTCTATCCAAATATAGAAATACAAAAATAATATTTAGGGGATTGAGATCATATTGTAAGTCATATTGTATCTTTAAAAAACTTATGATATGATGAGTTTCTCCCTAATTCATTTAAAATTCTCTGAAAACATAGTTTTTTATTTTATTTTATTTTTTAAAGATTTTTTATTTATTTTTTGACAGAGAGAGACACAGTGAGAGAGGGAACACAAGCAGGGGGAGCGGGAGAGGGAGAGGCAGGCTTCCCGCAGAGCAGGGAGCCCGACGCGGGACTCGATCCCAGGACTCCGGGATCATGACCTGAGCTGAAGGCAGACGCTTAACGACTGAGCCACCCAGGCGCCCCGAAAACATAGTTTTTTAATGATTGTGTAATATTTCCTTATGTAAATGTCCCGTAATTTATTTAATTATCCCCTAATCATTGGGACATTCAGGACATTTCCAACTTGTTATTATGAATTCTAATGGAGTTGCCTTTTTAAAAATTTTAATCTTTATTTGCATCTTAGTTTATTTACTTGGATGGAATCCTAGAAGTAGAATTACTGGGTCAAAGGGTATGAACATTTTTAGCTCTCTTGTTACCTATTGCCAAATTGCTTTCCACAAAGGTTCATGCTCCTGTCCTGGGTGTATAAGAATCCTAAGACATCTTTTCAAGTAGATATTTGTTTCATGCAACAATCTTCTCTTTATATTCTTGACCCTCTAGTGCCTCTGTCTCCCATTGGTGCATGTTCTTTTTTCCTCCGGGTTTTGGTCCCAGCTGTCTCTTTTGTATTAATCAGCCTGATGAAGTTGTCAATTGCCTCAGTTCCTAGGGGACAGTTTTATTATTTTTTTTCTTGGCTTAAATCTTCTCCAATAATGGAACCTAAGACACTGAAATGGTAGTCAAGTAGGTATTTTGGACAGATGTCTCCCAGTGCCTTTCACCTCATTCTAAGGTGGGAAGCCCTTAACTCTTCTCATGAGCCTCATCTGGTCAACTGGCAAATGTTGGCTGGGAATCTTCATTTAATTGACATTTAACCCATTTTCTGCTGCTGATCAGTCGGTAACTTAGTGCAAACTCACTTTTTGCTCAAAGTCTCCCTTTTTACCATAAATTAAATATTTAACATATTTTCAAGCGCAGTACATACTTAGGAACCTATACACTGAAGAAATTTGACTCATATAAAGCTTTCCTCTTTACTGGGGCACCTGGGTGGCTCATCATTGGGTGTCTGCCTTTGGCTTGGGTCATGATCCCGGGGTCCTGGGATCGAGCCCCACATCGGGCTCCCTGCTCCGAGGGAAGCCTGCTTCTCCCTCTCCCCCTCCCCCTGCTTGTGTTCCCTCTCTCGCTGTGTCTCTCTCTGTCAAGTAAATAAATAAAATCTTAAAAAAAAAAGCTTTGCTCTTTTCTATTTTACTCTTCATTAAAATACATTCTTCAGTTATTTAGATTATGTGAAGCCATGTTTTGGTTTGGTTTGATGAGCATGTGTGTGTGTGTGTGTGTGAGAGAGAGAGAGAGAGAGAGAGAACGAATGCATTACTGTATGTGCACGTAATTTGAATTGCATTTTACAAGATCCAGGAAGGAAGATGAAGCAGGAAGCAAACGTGAAAAACATTCAGCCTCACTAGGCATCATTATATATTTAAAACTAGCAACAGTTGGAAATGAGAACATTCAATGTATACAAGATTATAGAGATGGTAACAATATATTGCTGACTGCAAAGTAAACAGACAATGCTTTTAGCAAGCAGTTTTGTAATAGGTCTCAAGAATTATAAAAGATCATTACCTATGATCTAGTCATATTGTTGCTTGGAATTTGTGTATGCTGTTTCCATGTGAAAGAAGAAACAAAGCATGAAAATAAGAATTTTCATAACATTATTTATAATAGTGAAAAATTGAATATAATCTGTCTAATCATAGAGAAATGGTTAAGTAAATTATAGTAAATGCAGTTCAGTAATGTTATGCAACCATTAAAAGCAATGATTATAAAGAAGATTATAAAGACTGTAGGAACATGAACATGTTTATGATATAATTTAAAAATTTAAAAAGGCCAATTAAGCGGAGAGGGGCATGAAAAAGCATGCAAAAATGAGAACGATTGGCTAGAGTGAATTTTTTAAAAATTCCAGCATTCTTTTTTTTTTTTTTAAGATTTTTATTTATTTTTTAGAGAGCGAGCGAGAGAGAAACAGCATGAGAGGGGATAGGGTCAGAGGGAGAAGCAGACTCCCCGCTGAGCCGGGAGCCCGATGCGGGACTCGATCCCAGGACCCTGGGATCATGACCTGAGCCGAAGGCAGACGCTTAACCATCTGAGCCACCCAGGTGCCCCCCAAAATTCCAGCATTCTTACACTGTGATTTCTGCACAAAAAATGGAAAATTCTAGGGAGGTCTGGCAAACTTGGGAAAGTGGGTACTGAGTTGGGTAGACCCAGGTCCTTTCCTGCACAAATCTTCTGTGTTCTTTGTCACCAATGTGTTGTGAAGACTCTGCAGCTACTTGCTAGGAGGTTTCATTATGCTCTTAGAGCAGAGGTGAAGGGGCTCACCTGGGAGAGGGGTATCTGATGCACCCCAGTGAGAACACTCACCATGTTGTCCTAGGAGATGGGGAGAGAGTCATTGTCAGGGTATGGGGCTTAGGACATGGGTTGGGGGCAAGTCCTGGGCACCTATGTCACCCTCCACTCAATAGTTTTACCGTGGGAAACTTGGATTAAAATGAAATTTAAGATAACAAGTGATTTTAAAGAGTCAGAAAACAGGCTAAAACTATGTAATTGGAGGGATGTAGAAAGAATGGTACAAAGCTTTGCCTGGGTCTTAGTAGGGGAATTTGGGGTGACAGTATGTATGTGTGCATCAAGGTGTTTCTCTTCCCTTATGACTCACTAGCACTTCCCTCTCTCCCCTCACTGCCCAGTTGTTGGGGCTGGGCATGGGGTGGCAGAGATCAGTGGATTAGGGGGGCCTTTCTGGGAAAAAGAGGAGGAGCCAGGGGGCCTTGGAAGATGGTGGCGGCAGGTTGAAGAGCAGAGAGAGGGAGTTGGGGGATCGGGAGAAGCAGGCTCCCTGTACCAAACCTTAGCCTCTGTTCTGACAAGGGATGAAAAGTGGGGTCAGAATGAACTGACAGAGGATTGGGGGTTAGGACGTCAGGTTTGTGTTTGGTGCACCATCTTTTGAGTATGTTGCTTCTGTGTGGGCCGGCTAGGCATAACAGCATTTCCCTGTGATGCTTGGTTCTCCTGCAGCCCATCCTTCTCCCCTGCCTCCCACATTCTTGATGAGCTCCGTGACTCAGCTGCTTCCCAGGACATCCGAGCAGCTTTTTTTTCTGGCGATAGAACCACAGTCAGGAGAAGTAACCAGAATTCTTTTTGTTCTCCTTCCTTTTTCCCATGGAGATGGGAAGCCCCCTCCACAAAGGCAGCCTGTTGGAGGATTGTAGACAGTGCCTTCTCTAGCCTGTGACCTGACAAAAAGGCTGGCACTGATTAATCCTGTAGGCTGAAAAGGGAACATTTGAAAGCCAGCAGTAAGCTGGATGCCATGCTTACCAGCTGGGTCTAAAGACAGTCGGCTTGGTTACCCCCCCTGCAGTTTATATGCTTTCTCTTAGAGATGTCCCAGGAGTGGCAGCAGTCCTGAAACTTCTGGAAATTCGGTCTCTGTGGCTGGGCTGGCATCAAGGGAATTTGCCTGGTTTTCTTGGGGATTGGGTGAGCTCCTTCATCCCGACTGGGCGGCTGTGCACGGGACTGTGCATGGGATGCATTGGACATCCCAGCCTTTCTGCATGAGACTCCGATTTCCCCCGATTCTCTGGGGGGAAGCTGCATCCTTTCTCAGGGGTATGCTCCTTCCCAGCCAAAGCCAGGCCTCCTGCCTTCCCGTCTTTGACCCAGTGTCTGCTAGAAGACTTGAAATTCCTCCCCTGGTGCTTGTTCCTGACTCTTGGCTCCAGCCCACCCTTCCCCTTTCCAGACCTCACGCTTGCCCGGCTACGGAACCGCAGCTGGGATGGAAGGTTCGCTGGGAAAGCACCGGGAGAGCGGGGGTCCGGCTGTGCGACCTGTGACAGCCAAGATGCTCCTTGGCACCGTGGTCCTCCACTTCCTCCATATTGCTACTTCCTTCTCCACCATCTTCCCAGGTTTTATCCTGTTCTCGCCTTCTCTTTTACTTCTTTCCTTCCTTTTAGCTGTGCTTTTTCACCTTTGTCCCATTTCTCTGCCTGCTATATTCTTTTGTCCCCCACCATTGCCCAGCAAGTAGTCGTGGGCCCCTGACCCATGTCCCTTCTGACTGTCATCTGTCCTCATCAGGAATCTGGCCTGATCTTAACCTGCAATCAAGGATTTATTGTTCCCTGGTATCTTTGTGTGTGTGTGTGTGTGTGCGCGCGGGCTTACACGCACTCGCATGAGTGTTGGCGGGGGGCACTTTTTCTTGGGTCTGCCTCTCCACAGTGCAGGCCACCTATGGGGGTGGGAGAGAACAGACCATGCCACCAGTTGCCACCCTTCAAGTGAGCCTAATCTTTTTTTTTTTTTTTTTAAAGATTTTATTTATTTATTCATGAGAGACAGAGAGAGAGAGAGAGAGAGAAGCAGAGGGAGAAACAGGCTCCCAAGGAGCAGGGAGCCCGATGTGGGACTCGATCCCAGGACCCTGGGATCATGACCTGAGCCGAAGGCAGACGCCCAACCATCTGAGCCACCCAGGTGCCCAAGTGAGCCTAATCTTGTGGGAATGTGGGACTGACCTGCCCTGGGCCTGGACGACTCTGGGTGTGGCATCTTGGTAGCTTACTTGCTGACCCAGCGTGGTGGGGCACGCATGGCCTCAGGCCAGCCGGCTCCCCACTTTGCTTAGGGCCTTGGTGGGCTTGGGTGAGTTTCGCTTGTTGAAGCCAAGCGGGGCCCAGTGGTGGGTGTTGTCTGTCCTTGAAAGTCAGAATGTCATGTGGTGTTTTCTGACCCTTGTGGGCCCTTGTTCTACCTGTGCACTGTGCTGTGATCCAGATTGGGTGTAACTGCTTACTGGAAGGTGCTCATCCTCCTTGGGGAGGAGAATAGAGCCCCTGCCCTTCGTCTGGCTCTTCAGAGAGTCAGAAGGAAATCACGTGGAGAAAGGAGTCTGGCTTGAAGGTGCAGCTTGTCTCTCATCATCAGAGACCCTTTTGGAGTCAGTGAAGGTGTTCATTGGTTGGGGCCTTCTTCCGATTCCTCGTTCTTCCAGTCATAAGTGGCCTTTGGGTAACAGCAGAGTGAAGTAAGTGAAGCTAGGGCTGAGGGATGTGGCCCTCAGATTTAATTCCTTCATGGAGCTGGAGGGTTTGCTCTTGATGACTGAATTCCTGGCAAAGTTTTATACGAGTATTTGAGTTGAAGCTTAAATATTTTCTGAGTTTCTTTATGTATAAAATTGGGTTATGGCTTACTTTACAAGGCTTTTGTGAAGGGCAGTAATAATACCTAGGGTTTATGAAATGGTTAATGTGTGCCAGGCACTTTATTCTCACCAAAATCTTAGGGGGTGGAGGCACCACTCTTATCCCTGTTTTACAGGTGCAGAAACTGAAGTGCGGGAAGATGAAATAGCTTACAGTCACACTTATTAAGAGGCTAAAACTGGAATGAGAACCCAGGCCCCTGATCTAGGCTTATTTCCTCTTTATATGTAAAGTTACCCGAGGCTCTTCTCGGCGCACAGTAGCACCGCAGGAAACTTAGTTGAGTACCTGCTCATGCATTTTGCTGGCTGTGTATGGAACAGAATTGAGAGAGGTTTCCAGGGTCTGGTTGGGGTGGAACAGTTGGTGCTCTGGGGAAGAAGGGCTGATGAGAGAGAGCGCCTAGCTTCTCACAGAGGTGAGTCAAGCCAGAGTGAAGTTCTTACAGGTCCTGAGGCAGGATGAAAGTCACCTTCCTCCTCATCACCTCCCTTCCTCCTGCCATGCAGGGTGATGTGAGCAGAGCCCAGGAATGCCTTATGTGGATCGACAGAACCGAATCTGTGGGTTTCTGGACATTGAGGAGAATGAGAACAGCGGCAAGTTTCTGCGGAGGTACTTTATTCTGGACACCCAGGCCAACTGCCTTCTCTGGTACATGGACAACCCCCAGGTGAGAGGCTGCATGGGAAGGTGGCTGGGCGGGGGGGTGTGGTGGCTGGCCTGGGAGGAATGCCAGTGGGATTAGCCTCAAGGGCTTCAGCTCCTGTGGGCAGCATCAAACTGGTACTCAGTGAGGAGGGGAAAAAACCCCCATCAAACACATACACACACACAGGGAACCATCCCAGATGTTAGCTTGAGGAAAAGGAAACTCATCTCTCCTGCCCCTGGGGATCTGGTATCTTTTCTTGCACTCAGGAATTGAACACTCGCGGAAGTCCAGGAGAGGCTGGCCCGGCTGGTTCCGGGCTCCAGGGCATGGCTTGCTGTCTTTCACCAACCTTGTTATGGCTGTGGCCTCGTGACCACTCCTGTTCTTCCAGTCTGGGGCCCCTCACTGGCAGAGAATGTGGCCTGGTTCCTTGAGCTGGACAGATGTTGGACTACTTCGGTCTCGTTCATCAGGAAGTCATAGATCACAGAATCCTGGTTTGGAGGTGACTTTGGTGGTCACCTAGTTTTGCTTCTTCATGCTACAGATGAGAAACTGAGTCTCAGACATTGGAGTTGACTTCATCAAGGACACGGCCAGAATTAGGTGACTTGCCTAGCATTTTGTGGCAGTCAGACCCCCTACTTTCTGTTGCTCATCCTGGGAATCCCTGGAGTCATCACTGGTATGGGAAAAAGTCTCAAGTCTTTTTTCTGGTGCTGTGAGTGCTGCTGGCTCTTTCCTTCCCACTGCCCTGGAGCGGTTTGGTGGACCGAGGCCCCAAAGATTGGCATGGCCCCTGAATGTCAAGTTCACGGCTCATAGCCATGTTGTGGCTAGGAGGGGTGGGGGCTGAGATCTAGCTCTGGTCGAGAGACTTGGGAAGAGGGAAGTCTGGGTGTTAGGGGATGGATTTGTGCTTTAAGATGTGCAGTGGAAAAAGATCACTGTGAGTCTCTAGGTCATTATCCAGGGACTAATCCTCTAGAGGCCTTTGGCATTTGTCCTCTGGATTTGATGGCTGAGAGGAAACGCTATAGATAAAAAAAATATACTCAGGTTAGCTGCCACCTAGTCACCTTCTCCAGGAAAGACTTAACCCTAAGTAGAATTGTGCCCCATGTGTCACTCCACATCCCTGATAACCCTTCTGTTGATTACTTTCATCTGAAGTGCTGGGCTTGCAGGATGAAGCCTACATATGGACACTTATGTCCTTGACTTAGTCTGGAATGCTTGCCTCTGATAATGTTTTGGTCTTGGGTTTGCCTTCTGGCCCTACTCTATCATTTTCCCTGCCTTTGCTCTGTACAGGTGCCCACAGCTGGGTCAACAGATCCACTGTGAAGGGAAGTAGCACTGTTGAAGGAGCTTGGGATCAAGTCTTTGTTGCTGTAGACTTGGCTTCTGGCATGCCAGGGGTGAGCCCCGAGTGACTCATGGTCTCTGGGTTTTATCATTCCCTTTCCCTTTTTCTCCCTTTATGTACTTTCTCCCACTCATCTGTCATATTAGCTAGGGTAATTCAAAAGTATTTTTGTCTTGACATATGTGCTTACTGCCATGCTTCCTGCTAGGACTGTTCTTAATCCAAATGCACTTGCCTAGGGAATCCTGACTAACTGTCAGCAGCCACCTCCTCTGAGAGCTGGTCCCTCCTTCACATCCTGGACCACAGGCTGAGAATCTTGCTGTCAGTGACAGATCACCCAGGGCCACATTGTCACCACCTCAGATTTCAAATGTTGCCAGTTGTCGGGATTTCCCTTGCTCTGTCCTGCCCACTGATTTGACTGTTCTTTGGTTCTAGAACGTGCACTGACCTCGAATGCTCCACCATGGGCTGCCTCACTGGGAACTCTGGGGTCAGCCTCTGCAGCAGGTCCTACCCTGCCTAGGGGGCCTCCTGCACTTCCCTGCTGACTCAGCTCTCAGGAGGCTCTTGGAGCTAGAGTCTTCTTCGAGTTTGAGTTATCAAATGGAACTCGTGGCCACTGCAGGAGAGTCTTGACATTTTCCCCGGAAGCAGAGATTTCAGCTGGCTTGGCCTGTGCCGAAAAAAAACAGTCTTGCTGTGGCAGGGAAATAGTTCTGAACGTTTCACTCCGCCTGTCGTTAGCTTAGCTCTTCGTCGTGTTAGTGGCCAAATAGCCATCCTAGATTTGAGAGTGGCTATTTTTATAAGTTGTAAAATAGTATCAGCGAACACTTACGAGTATGTGGCAAGCACTGTTCTAAAGACTTCAATGGGTTTTCATTTCATTCTGACAAGTCTGATTGGTAGGTATTATTGTCCTCATTCTAAAGGTGACGTGGGTAAGGCAGGGAAGAATTTGCCCACAGTTACACAATGAGAAAGTGACAGAGCTGGGATCCCGGCGCTGGCAATCTCTGACACTGTCGGGCTCTGGTTCCCCTGCCTTTATTTATTTATTTATTAAGATTTTATTTATTTATTTGACGGAGAGACACACAGCGAGAGAGGGAACACAAGCAGGGGGAGTGGCAGAGGGAGAAGCAGGCTTCCCGCCGAGCAAGGAGCCCGATGTGGGGCTCCATCCCAGGACCCTGGGACCATGACCCGAGCCGAAGGCAGACGCTTAACGACTGAGCCACCCAGGCGCCCCACCATCTTACTTTTATAGGGAAAAGGAGATGCCTGATATGGTATCTTAGTTAATAGGCATTCATAAGCGGGAGGTTCTCTCAACCCACGTCTCCGATCTTTGCCTGTCGAAGCTACTTGGGAGTTGGTGTTTCTGGAGCCTGGTTTTACTACACTCCCGCTGCCACTACTATTACTCTTAACTGCTGGTTATCCTTCCTGAGTGTGGAATGCTTTACGTATATCGTCTCATGGAGTCCTTCCAGTGATCCTGGGACTCGGGGGCTATTATCACTCTGGAAGTACTCCGCAAGGTGCAGGAAGTTTGGCACCTTTGTTCAAGGTCACACAGGTATAGCGCTGGAGTTGGCGCGAGGTCTGTGTGTGACTCCAGTGTCTGCGCTCTTCACCTGTGTCCACGTCCTCCTCCCGATGTCTGGGCTCAGCCCTGTGCTCGGTCCCGGGGACCATGTGGGAGGTGAATTCAGTGAAGTCTTTGCCACCAGGAAGCTTCAGGTTTAGCTGGAGAGATGAAAACAACACCCACAACTGCGGTGCTAAAAATCTCGGTGCACCTTTATAACAAGATAGCGCATTGTTGAGTTGAACGGCCAGATGCCAGTAGTTTGGCTGAAGGAGAAGGGGCTGCCATTTTCCTCTGCGGCTGCCCATCTAAGGAAGATGTAGGGCCTCAAGCTGGAGTCTCAGATGGAAAGTTCTCAGGTCTGGGAGATAAGAGATCAAGGCTCTGCCACGAAGTTATTTTGTACATTAGGTAAGTTATTTATCCTCTCCGGGCTGTAGGTACTCTAGATGATTTTTAACATGGCTTTTAGCCCCTCAATTCCTGAAGGGCTGAGAAGAGTGAACTCCTGGAGTTTAGCAACATTGCTTAACGTGTATTTGCTCAGTGCAGAAATACATCCTGTGTGCCATACACCGGTATAGATGCTGAGGTTCCAGCAGTGGATAGACCAAATCTGTGCCTTCATGGAGCTTACGCTGTAGGTGAGAAATGTGGCAGGGAGAGAGGGGCCCCCCTTCATGGAGATCCAGAGAAGGAGGGATGGGTGACATGGATCACTACCACAAGTGATTTCCATTTGTGGGGCATTGTAAAAGTTTAGGTGTATTTTCACTTATAATATCTCCTTTGATTGTTATGCTCCCTGTCCCAGGCAGAGCGGCACGGGAAGAGGAGGGTATTTCTGGGTGAGGGCAATAGCAGTTGTTTGGAAGCCTCTGAGGCAGCACCAAGAAGGAAGGTGAGCTTCCTGGTCAGAGGGGATTTAAGGTCAGGTTCTCCAGAAGAATATCCCAAGGCCAGGAATCAGGCACCAAGGCAAGGATTTGTGCCAAGTTCATTTTTTCTTCTTTCTTTCTTTCTTTCTTTTTCTTTCTTTCTTTCTTTCTTTCTTTCTTTCTTTCTTTCTTTCTTTCTTTCTTTCTTTCTTTCTTTCTTTCTTTCTTTTCTTTCTTTCTTAGATTTTATTTATTTATTTGAGAGACAGAGAGAGCATGAGTGGAGGGAGGGCCAGGAGAGGGAGAGGGAGAAGCAGACTGCCCACTGAGCGGGGAGCCTGATGGAGGGCTCCATCCCGGGACCCTGAGATCATGACCTGAGCTGAAGTCAGATGCTTAACTGACCGAGCCGCCCAGGTGCCCCTGGGCCAAGTTTTTTCTTAAGGAAATGTTCTTCTGGAAATTGTCAAGAGAGCTGGGAAGCAGGACAGGGAAGCAGAGGAAGCCAGACAAGGGTCTGAGCTCAAACAGAAGTTGGCAAAGGGTAGGCCTCAGCCCGAGGCTGCAGTGGGGCTCAAAGTAAGTTAGGCCTCAGAGCTGTCCAAGGGAGGTGGGCTTTTGCACGCCCCACTGGACAGTCACTGGTTTCGGCTCTACAAATGTGGGCAGAACAGCTCCAGGAGCCTGAAGGCTGCCCTCTGCTCATGGGACAGATAGCAGGTATGCATTAGGGGTCAGCATGCATGGACCAGGTACAGCCCGAAATGTCTGATAGAATTTAGAGTTGATGCGGTAAAGTATGAAATCCAGGTTTTTGATACAGGCAGTGGTGACACCAGACCGATACGGGATGAAACCCATTAGCTGAAAAGGACCCCTATAAATGGAAAGTTTCAATATTATTGCTTATGGCCACTGATCCGGCTAATGCATATAAAAATCAATATGCTGACAATATCAAGCACACAAATAGTTCTTGAATAGAAACGAACATTGGCTGGATTTTCGTGAAAACATTGCTATGATATTATGGCTCCAGCAGCTGTATTTTAATTTAATGTTGGTCCCTATCATGAGAGAGGAGATAAAATACCTTAATTAGGCTGCCGTACTTTATTACAGTGACCTACAGAGTGACTGACTATGTTTTAATCGCACAGCAACGCTTATGTTCCAGCCTGTGAGGCCCACTTGGCTAAGTAATTGCAAGACTAAATTATGTAGCCCTGAACAAAGGATAAACAGAAGCATGAACATACTATTGCACTGGATGGTTGTTCTTATCAAATTTACTCTGTGAAGTGTATTTTCTCTCTATTGCTAAAAAATACTCCGATGCTTTTACTTTCCAAAGACCATGATGTGAATTATGGATCATTGTAACATTCAGAAAGATGGTATCTCTCCTGGTAACTCTGGGGCCACAATGAGAGCCCTTTGCTTTTTTTTTTTTTTTTTTTTAAATCTGAAAGCAGTTCTTTCGTTGAAAGGGGCAAGGAGCTTTAGCTGTGTTAAAAAGATGGATATTTGGCTATTTTGGCTATTTGGATATTTTAGTAGAAAGAATACAGAAGCGTGGTAGGAATACATAGAACATATAAATAAATGGACAGTAGTTTTGTCTTAAAGGCTATGTGAAAATTGGTATTTTTTAAAATTGTGAGGTTTTTGTCAGAAGCCTCCTTGAGCAAAATTTGGCTGAAATCCATCAATATTTAAAAGATTTTTGCATCATAGGCTTCACCCTGTCAAAATGCCAAGAACCAGTAAGATAACTTAAAAAAAAATAGCCAATACACGCATATGGTACAAAATTCAAAATGTGGGACTGCTGATCTAGTGACAAGTTCCTCCCTCCCAGTCCTGTCCGCCAGCCACATAGTCCTCTAGCCAGAGGCAGCCCACATTACCAGTTTCTTACGTGTCTGTCCAGAGATGTTCTCTGCATAAACAAGCATCATGAGACTTTTCAGACCTCCAGCAATTGTTTTGCTGGAGCAAAGTGTTTTTCAGTCATGGATTTTGTGTTATTGGTATATTAATGACTTTGGACTACATGGTATATTTCCATGTAGTCAAATGATTTCAAGGGCCAAGTAGAATTTCTGGCAGGCTTTTGTCCATACTGTCTGTGAGAGGCAGGATGCAGAATTCCTTTGGGAAAAAAAGAAGATTTCAAGCAACAGATCTATACTTTTACCATAATGCAAATTCCACTAAGGGAAAATTATTAGTCAGTTAATGTGTTTTTTTTTTTTTAGAATTAAAATTATGTATGACTTATTGAGAATTAAAATACTGTAGTAATCTTGTGTGTTTTTTAAAACAGTCCTCATTTTCTTTATCACAAGATGGTACTTTGTCTAAATTAAAAGGAAGTGAAAACCAAGAGGCACTTTGGGACAATCGTGTTCATAGCGCTAGTTGGTATTAAAGTCTAACCAAGGGAGAGGGAAGCTGTGAAATTTAGCCAAGGAACTGTGGTGAAACTGTTCTAAGTTTTCTTAAAATTTGCCTTCGGTTTTATTGTTGTTAATGTTTTGCTTTGAGATTTCAACCTTCAGTGTTTGATATATCTATTGTATATGTATACTTTTATGTATTTGTATAACTATTTATATACAAAAGAATGCCATTTTACTATTCAAATAATGTCTCCAAGGCAAAGCAGGCAACTGTGTATTTGGGAGGGGGCTACATATTAGATTTTGCTCCCAAGCCCATTTTCTTAGTTTGTATCCCTTGAGCGCGGGACAACTCGATGTGTACCTGAATTAGGGAAACACCCCTTTTTTTTTTTTTTGAGCCTCGTGTCCTCATCTGTAAAACAGTGGTAATGATATCATCTCTATCTCTGACATAGTTGCTGTGAAGATTAAATAAAGTAATGTATGTGGAAGTGCTTGCATAAACTCTAAAGTATTACCGAGATGTCATTTGCTGACAGCGAGGCATTTGTCTCGGGCGTCCTGGAATGTCGTCGGCGGTGGTGCTCAGGGAATAGAGAGAAAGGGATAGACGGAGAGGCCATGTGAAGGAAGAAAATGTCAGGCCCGGTGACTGATGGGAGGGTGAAGGAGAGCAGTCGGAGGGTTAGTGCCGGGCTGACCAGGAGAGAAGGTGGAACCACTGACAGACACGGGGCAGTGGGGAACGGACCCGATTCCAGGACGGAGGGCCATGACTCCTGAGTTTTGAGGCACGTGTGGAGGAGGCTGCCTTGAGCACAGGGGTGAAGGGCTTGGCTTATTGACTTTAAAGTTTTAGAACCATTTCAGTGGCCAGTGGTTGGAGTCTTGGAACCTGAACGTGTCCTGGGGATTATCTAGAGCCCAGGCCTTGGACCATGTCTTTAGGTCACTATCACCAGGACTGGGGGAGGGAAATAAAGGGGCTGGGCATGTGGTGGCCAAGGGACTTAGCCTTCATGACATCTATCCTGGCTGAAGCCCATGCTGATGCAGGTTGATGGTCAACAGAGAGGAGGCGTCCAGACAACAGAACGCAAGCATTGCACCAGCAGAGCGGTTCATGATGCAGAGTTGACTTTTCTGGAAGGCAAGGGTTAAATGCAAATTTTGAACTAGAGAATGAGGAGAGTAGTCAGGGGCATTTCACCCTTCCTCAAGTTAGTATCAGGAAGTGGAGCTACAGAATGGAGGGGAGGAGATGTGTTTGATACCAGAGCGGCAAGTCAGGCCACTGTCTGGGTCACCTAATGCCTGGAAATAGCTTGGTTGCTTTCCTTTTGTTGCTCTCCCATTCTGGGGCGGGGGCTGTAGAATGTGGGGCAGAGGGAATTATGTTCTTCCCTCTGTTCCCATCATACAGCTCTTCCTAGGCGAGTCTTTCTTTTCTGAGAGTCTGTGTCTGGCCTCGGTTTCTTGTGTTGGAGTTGTGGTTTCGGCCTATGGGCAGCCATGTTGGCTCATGGCCTAGCTGTGGGATTTCCGTATACATCCCCTTCCTCCTCCTCCCACTCGTTGACCAGCAAGCTGATTTTGACTGCCTGATGTGTTCTGCTAGGCACCCTGGAGGGAGAGAAGAGAAGGTAAGAAGGCATCTTTTTTCCCCCTCTCCACTCCAAATCCCTGGTCGTTCGGAGTTTGGCACGCAAGAGCCAGTTTGACCAGTTCCTGCCCTGCCCAGCTTGGGCAACTGTTGAGGGCCTCTTTTGGTGTAACCCTGCTGGTCCTGCTCTTGTATTTACCTTTCATTGATAATCAACTCTTAGATAATGAGCAGGTCCTTGTACATTTGGATTGTCTCACAGGAGGTGGCATGGCGTAGAGGGAAAGCGCGTGAGATTGGGGAATCAGGAAGGGTTGGGTTTGAATACTGGCCTGACTGCTCACTGCGTGTGTGACCTTGGGCAAGTTGCTTCACCTGCTCAGTCCTTAGTTTCTTCATCTGTAAAATGGGATTGTTAGGATTAAGTGACAATGTGCAGGAGTACCTAGCAGCCAGGCCTGGTGCAAAATTAACTCTAAATATACGTCAGTTTCCTTTTTCCTTCCTCAAGCTGTACTTTGCTGAAGCACTAGATTGATGGTGGGAGTTACAAGCTCTATCTTTATTCAGCTCCCTGAGGAAGTCATTTCCCCACCTTGAGCCTTAGCGGACTCATGCGGCAAATGATGAGGGATCACCAGAACCCTTTAGTGGTGTTGCTCTGTGAATTTATGACTGTGTAGTTAGTCATTTCTGTGCTCCTTGTTACTCTCTTTAGAAGATGGGAAAGGGAGTAGGAGACACTCCTAGGGTAAAATTTTCTATTTCAAAACAAGAGATAATGTTGCTTCTGGAAAAAAGGCTTACTACGGGAGGTTTGTCACATCTCTGTGTGGGCCTCTCAGCTCCTTCCTTGGTGATGGAAAAGAATAAACCCCGCGCTTTCCACTCATGGGGAGCGGGAGCTTCTTTGAGGCCCTTGGTGGCAGAAGAACGCTTGAGCAAAAAGCAAGGTGTTGGCAGTGTCTTCATAAAAACTGTCAGTCATTTAACGGGAACCTGCCCTGTGCTGTACAGTGTTTCGGAAAATTGAGAATGCTTCTGACTTCCAGACATCCTCACGTCTAGTGGCTGCCAGCCATGCGTGGCACTGGAATCCCCTTTCCCGCTGCCCTGCCCTTCCCTTCCTCCCTGTTTATTGCTGGTGCAGCAACCAAGGTCACCCTGTGGGCTGCCGCTGGGCGTGGCTTTCTCACCAGCTGCTGCATCTCTAGTGCAGAGTCAGCAGGACCAGCCCATGTGTGCAGCAGTGGTCCTCAAAACGGGCAGCACCGTGGAATCACTGCGGTGCTTGAAAAACATACAGGTGCCTGGGCCCTACCCCAGATCAGTTAAAACCCTGGGAATGAGGCGTGGGTATTAGTTTGTTTAAAAATACCTGCAGGTGGTTCCCATAAGCAGCCTTCCCACCAGCCTGTCTTCACTCCCCATCCGCTCAGATGCTCTCATTTCAGATGCTTCCCTTGACCCTCTTGTTGTTGGGGCTCGGTCCTTTTATGCCCCCTCCACCCGATTCCTGTCCCTCAGGAACCCTGCCTGAGGTCATGAAAACTGCAACCTCAAGTGACAGCCCAGTTCAAAACATGAACAAGTTCTTTCCAAAGAAACGTCGTTCGCCAATGGTGGATGGGAGGTCTTCAGTGTAGCAGGCTTTTAGGGACTAGTTCGGGAACTTAACCACCAAGCAAGTAGTGTTTTTGCTTAAAAATTGTGGCTCAGTTGGTTAAGCGTCCGACTCTTGGTTTCTTTTCCTGTCATGAGCTCGGGGTCCTGGGATCGAGCCCTGCATAGACCTCTGTGCTCAGCAGGGAGTGTGCTTGGGATTCTCTCTACTTCTCCCTCGGTCCCCACCCCCCGCCCCGCCCTGCCCCCAGCTTGTGCACTTGTGCATTCTCTCTCTCTCTCAAAATAAATAAACCAATAAATAGATCTTTAAAAACTAATAATGAGTAAATAAAGATTGAGGAGTCTGCAATGTAATAAGATTCTACTCATGTCCTCCATATGCTTAAAATCTAGTAAGAAGAGACTTAAACTCGCAGAAAAATATGCTCCCATATAGAATTGAGGGCTAGATTTTGTCATGTAGATCAGTTGTTCTCAGCCTTGGGCCTGTGTAGGGATCACTTGGGAACATTTAAAACATGTGCATGTTCTGACCGCATTCCATTTGACTCTGATTCAGTGTTTTTTCGGGTGAGGCCTGAGCCCGGGCCTTTTCAAACAAGCTCCCCGGGAGAGTGTGATGTGCACCACAGCTGGAGACGGATTGGTGCACAGGAATTCAGAGAGGGGGGAGCTCAGGAACAGACTGCAGGCTGGAGAAGCTTTGTGAAGGTAGATCCTCTTGTCCCTTCCCTGGAAGAGACGGGGCCGCGTCCTGGAGAGGCAGCTTTGACACCCTGCCCCACCCCAGGTGCTGTTTCTTGGCGTTGCTGGCCTGACAACTGGCTGCCGAGGTCCTCAGCTCAGACATGTTGGTACATTCTTCCTTGACCAGGAAGGTTCTGCCTGGGGCTGCCACCCTGGCAGCGAGCTGTCACCATTAATCTCCCAGGTCCAGTAACTGGAGTGGACACGGAGCCGTCACTCTGGATCAAGGCTCAGGGACCCTGGGGCTGTTTTCTCCTGTCATTCATTCCCCCTCTCCCCCACCCTCCTGGCATTTACAGACACTCGTCATATTTTCCTGGCTTCTCATGGTGGAGAGGGAGGTACATGTGAGCCTAGGAGCAGACTGTGTGGTGGGCGGTGGGTGAGGGAGGTGAAGGCGCCCCTGCCCCCAGGTAACCGGGCAGGAGAACTGCTCCTGTGTCTTTCTGGAGCGGGAGAGCTGAAGCGGGGGGCGGGCAGGGGACTGAGGGTGGAGCAGCCCTGGAGGGCGGAGGGGATGAAGTAGTTGAAATCTGATCGGCTCGTATCTGTCATTACGTGTGGGTTAGTGTCCGAATGGTTCCCCAGATCCCACTTCATCACTCATAATTCCAGATAGGGCTCTGGAGGCCTTTGGGCTGTGGTTTGGGGTGATGAGAGTGAATTGTGCAAGACCAAACCCTGAGACTTGGCATCTGCATCTTTTAATTAGTGTTGTGGGTCCGGGAGAGGAGCTACCATGGGCTAGGCTCTCCTTACGGATTTTCATGTAATTCTCACAACAAGCCTGTGAAACAGGGTTTACTGTCCCCCCACTTTTATAGGTAAACAAACTTGCCTACAGTCATAGGGCGATAATGTCACAGCTAGAATTCCAACAGCTCAAGCTTTTAAGATTTTATCATGCTGCTTCTAGGGCATTGGGTTGAAGTCAGGTGACCTGAGCTTTATAGTTCAGGTTCTTCCACCAATTATGTGACCTTGGACCGATCCCCTCACTTTCTTCCAGTGCCAAATGGGGGCTGGGAGTGGGCCAGGTGCTCAGCGGTCCGACAGGCTGGTGGCTGTCCTTGCAGGCAGCCTTACTGTGTGCGGAGCTGTCTGCCCAGAGTAGTTCGCGTTGTCCTGGGGGCAGTGTTGGTTGCTCATTGGCCTTTTGGGGTGCCTGTGGCTCCTTTGTGGACTCTGATTTAGGGGCACAGGGCCTATCTCTCTTTACCCGATAGAGGTTTCCTTAAAAGTCAACAAAATGCAATCACTGTATATTCGAAAAAAATGTGTAAATCAGATCATCCATATCTGAAATGCTAGTCTGGCTTCTCGAAGGCAGCATTTAGATTTATGGCCTCATTTTGTTAAAAAAAAAGAAGGGGGGTAGGGGGCAACATCCTTTCTGAATTTCTTACTCTACAATTTAAGGTCTCTGAGAATCCTTTTATCGTGGTATCATCCCCATCTGTTTTCTCGTGTATAGAAAATTTCACATATTGCATTTGCTTCAAGTGATGTATGTTAATTTAGATAATTGGGCCTAGAAGGGCTCTTCCCGACCAACTAAGATACTTCTTAAGGGCAGTCTCCTGGAATGACAGGTCATTTCACTGCTAACCCTTTAGGAAATTTACTAAATTCTCATTATCCAAGATTTATCTCCCTTATTGCTTTGAGATAACCCCAGGTAACTGGGGGCTTCAAAGTTATTCTTGGAGGCTTATGCAACAGCTTAAGGGGCACCAGGAGCTGTGGACACGTTCTCAAGGTCCATGGGGGAGTGGATTTTCCAACTAATAAATAAACTCCACAGCTGAGGTTTCTAATCTTGTTCATTTCTTTGGTGTGCTATCATCCCTGTGTCTTCATTGCTCCGTTTCTGACAGTGGAGAAATTAGAAAGCCAAAGAATATTGCCCGATGAGGTGCCTGTGAGTTTCTTGCTGTTTTTTTTTTTTTTTATTTTTTTTTATTTTATTTTTTTTAAAGATTTTATTTATTTATTTGACAGAGAGAGACACAGCGAGAGAGGGAACACAAGAAGGGGGAGTGGGAGAGGGAGAAGCAGGCCTCCTGCGGAGCAGGGAGCCTGATGTGGGGCTCGATCCCAGGACCCTGAGATCATGACCTGAGCTGAAGGCAGACGCTTAACGACTGAGCCACCCAGGCGCCCCTTCTTGCTGTTTTAATAGAACACTGACTTAGTGTTTTATGGCGTACAGACATCATCCCAGTTGGTACTCATAATAATCTTGTGAAATAAACTGAACAGCTTTATTTTTTTATTTCTGTATTGTGTGAATCAGTACCCTGTTTATTACAAAAAGAATTTGAAGCAGCATAAAGCAGGACCAAGCCAATAAGGAGGCCAGAGCTGTCAGGAAAGAAGAAATATAATAGCTAATATTTGTTGAGAGCCCTCTGTGTACCAGGGATGATTCCAAGTGCCCTTAAATGTATTAGCTCATCCTTATGAGTGCCTTGTGAGGTAGGTTATTATCCCTATTTTTTACAGAAAGGAAAACTGAGGCTTAGTGCTTAAGGAACTTATTCACTGTCAAATGGTGGAGCTCACACTTTTTACCACCGTCCTAGAACACACCCCTCCCTAGTAAGTAAGGCCAAGGATAAGGTCCATGCCAACATA
Organism: Leptonychotes weddellii; assembly: GCF_054177405.1. NCBI lineage: Eukaryota > Metazoa > Chordata > Mammalia > Carnivora > Phocidae > Leptonychotes > Leptonychotes weddellii. Next base: position 29,669,229 of record NC_138370.1, read on the forward strand.
GCCATGGCAGGTTATCACCGTTTCACGGAGGAAAGTGAGCTAAAGAATGTGGGTAAGTGGCTTGCTCAAGGTTGCAAAGCCAGGACTAGAGTCTTGGTCTTCCATCTCTTAGTGCTGTTTCCACTGCCTCACATAGCATTATGCTTCTTAAAATGAAAAACGTATGTCTTTCAGAACCTGGCAATGGGGGCAGGAGCTGTTGGATCTTTGCAACTGACCTACATCTCGAAGGTAATGTTCGCCTGGAGCTGTGGGGATTCGCGTCCTCTAAGTGGGTTTAGTATCTAAACAAGAACTGTCAAATTCTTCGGGCATTAGCATTTGGATGTGTTGCATGGGCAGTGAAGTGCTCCCCTGCCCTCCCTTTGGAAGCTTTGCTGCTGACCGGCGCTGGGTGGAGTGTGTTTAACAGGTTCTTGGAGGGTGAGCCTGAAGCCTCTTACTCCTGGGACACGTCAGTCAGTGATGCTCCCCGCTCCTGCCACGGAGGCATAGGTGGGGGTAGGAGTTGGGTGTGACCTTTTCTCGTCATTGAGGCAAAAAGGAGTACAAAACAACTGTAAAATCCCCAGTGACTATAGAAGATTCTCCCAAGGGGTATTGTTCAACAGGAGAGGCTCAGAAAGGGTCGGGGCTGCGCTGGATTATCTATCACCTGGACAGAATGCCTGTGGAGGGAAGGCTAGGAGAGCCCCTGGAAGGCCCTCAGTTGTGCCGGGGAACTATTCAGCAGCCAGATGATGGCTGGAGAGCCTGGCAGGTGGGCTGACAGGCCGTCCCTGGTCCAATTAGTGCAGACAGGGCAAGAGCAGTCCCTCTTCGGAGCTGAGACCTGGGGGCGGGGGGCGGCGGCGGTGGGCTGGTTGATGATGCCCATACGTAGCTGCTGAATTTAGCTTCTTATAGCGGCCCCTCCCTGGAGCAGGCTCCAGTGCTGACCTGTGATGCAGCAGAGATAAAAAAAAAAAAGGGCCGGGGATTTAGAGCCTTGCCAGAAAGAGGAACTCTTCGTCCAGCGAGAAGAGCCAGGTGGCGCCCAGCCAGCACGAAGGTTCCAGAAGCCCTGCTCTCCCCACGCACCCCTCACTTCAGGCCTCTTGGGAATCTCTGCTGCTTTGCTCACGCTGTCCCACCCTCAGGGGTTGAGACAAGGTGGGGGGACCCTGATCTGAGGGACCGCCGGCTCCTCGGCCTTGCGAGCTTTGGGAACCCTTGTGTCCAGCCTCCCATTGCGCCTGGCTGGGTGGGGGGCGGGTGGTCGGAGGTGGAGGCAGCTGCAGGGGCTGCAGGCAGTGGCTGGCAGACACAGCTGGGCACCGAGGCAGAAGATGCAGGGCAGGGTTTGAGCGGATTAGAGAGAGGAGATCATGACCTCGGCGGGGAGGGGGCAGGGCTTAGAGCGAAGCTTTGCTAGCACAGCTGTGGGCAATTTGTGCTGGCCTTGCGGTGAGAGATGTGGCTGCCTCTGGGGCCAGGCAGGCCAGAGTGCCTGGGCCTTCCCCTCTCCTGTCTGGTCTTGCTGTGGGCTCATGAGGTCTTTCTCCAGGAGGCTTGGAGGAACAGAATCAGAGAGGGGGAGCAGGGAACCTCATTATTAGTGAAATTCCAAACCTTCTCCTGTTGGAGAGGGTTTGGGAGCCTTCGGGGAAGAGTGAATACCATCTCCTGCTGAATCATGATTTATAAATGCAGCTCAGAGGAGGGTTTTTAGAATTCTCAGCTTTGGAGGCTGCCTCATTTAGGGAAGGATGGACCTGCCTCTTGGCCCTTCTCGGGAGATGCAGGCCTGGGTGGGTGTTTTTGCAAAGCCCACAGCTGCCCCAGGGTCAGGTTACACGGAGTGGAGCGCCTTTAACTCCTTCCTGACCCAGTGCCAGAAAGCAGGGGTTTTCCCAGAAACACATTTAGCAGTGCAGCTGGCATCAGATTCAGCATTCCAGCTTATTTCGTGTTAACCCCTGGGTAGTCCCTCCCAGAGTAAAGCGTTTCACCCCAGCGTCGACCTGGCTCACGGTGTATGTGTGGTCCCTGTGCAGGGGTGCTTTCCATAGCTCCTTCTTGAAGGCTAGTGTTGGGACACTGAGTTCCTTCAGAAAGGCCAACAGAGATGAAACTCCTTGACTTGATGTCCTCCAGGGCATCGATGGCAGCAGAACCAGGTTTGGGGCCAACTAGAGAATGATGGAAGGTGGGCTTGGTGCCACCACCTTCCCACCTCGCCTGATGGCTCTTCTCTTCTATACAGCCAGCCCCAGTGTCCCACCCCCGGCTGTGTCCCGCCCTGTCAGGGCCTTGCCCTCAGTTAGTTATAAGGAAGACCTTCCTAGAACACTGGTTCTTAACCTTTTGTGGTGGTGGTGGGGCGGAGGGGGAGATCGGTGGTGGTCACAGATCCTTTCGAGAGTTGGATGAAGAGCATGGACTCCTTTTCCAGGTAAAGTATATTATGTGTCTACAACACCCTGGTTTTGCCTATAATTTCAGGGCTCATTGACCTCGTGAAGCTGGTCCAGAGACCACTGCTTAGAACCCTTCCAGTCATTCTGTGTAACTGATGCTGCTTCCTCCGCTCTTGATGCCACCTCATGGGGCAGGGGTGCCCCGGACACTGAGGCAGAGCTACCCCAGAGCTTCAAGACCTTACTCTGCTGCTGCAGCTTCTGCCAGAGGGGCCCCAGCTCCACTTCCGGCCAGGGGCAGACAGGATGGGGCTGGCTAGCAGTGCCCTGTGACCGAGGAGTTTGCTGCTCCTGTGGTCTGTGTTTGATCTGATAAGAGTAAGTTCCTGAGAGTCTGTTGAGCTGTCGAGTGGCCTTGTCTGCGTCACTCTATGGTTGACCCATGCCCATTCCGCCCCTCACATCCTGACCTCCTCTCATTGCTTGCATAACCCGGGACCCACCAGTCAACCACTGCTACGCAGCTACTTAACTGTGGCCACCTCGGGGCAGGCAGATGGTAGCACTTGGCCGCCCTCACTATAGCGGGTCTGTGAGCCATACTTTTTCAGGATCCTCTGTTCCTTCACTACATCTGAAGGAGGCTGCACAGTCTGGTCTGATCACCAGCGTGAGGTGGGGTGGAGGCCAGAGGGCTTATACCTCCCAGGGGAGGAGGGATTCTGCTGCTGAGGTCCCCAGGATATCAGGAGGAGGCCAGAGCTACCTTTCCATAGTAAATGAGGCCCTTCTCCCTGAGGGACACAGCACAGGTAGAGAGGATTTCGTTTTTCTCTTTTGCCATTCTGTGACGATAAGAAGGAAACTAGTAATTGCTCTCTGGCTTTGCTAATTGCGAAGCTGATCAGAGACACTGAGGGTCTTACCCTTGCTAAACGGCCTACAGGGCAGAACTAGGACTGATGTCTGGTTGATTCAGCAAGGAGCTAGCTGCTTTGCCAAATAATCCTTCTGTGGTTAGGCATGAGGCAAATTATGGATGTGCATGCATGTAATCACCCATGTCCCCTGACTGAAAACTGGAAAAACCTATAAAAACAAATGAAAAGCCAGGTGATCGCTTAGGTTCAGTTGTTGTAATAAGCATGCCAGAAGGATTCCCTCAGTATAGGTTGCTAATAAGTTGTGGTCAACGTGGACCATTTGTCATCCAACCTGGTGAAAAGCCAGTGGTGCTTTCTCTGGTCAGTGATAAATGTCATTTTCTGGGAGAAAGGGGTGAATCTTCTAATAAGCCGGTGAGGGTCTCAAAGTGCCCAGCTTTTTAAAGCCATTCTAAAGCTTACAGTAGGGAGGAAGCCGTGAGATAGGTGGGTTCTGAGGGCCAGGCCGCTCTCTGCTGGTCAGAGCTACACAGGAACCGAGGGTAGGCCACGCAGGTGTTATGGGCACAAGGGACCTGCAGGAGGAACATGGGTGCCGAGGGAAAGAGCAAGAAAAGGAGTCACTGACAGATCAGGACATCACACACAAGCAGGATAAAGGCATATGCTGTGGTGCAGATGGAATCCCAGGATCCCAAACCCAAGAAACAAGGTAGCACAGGGGCCGGAACTTACGAAGTCCTGGAGCTCTGGGGAGTGGTTTCTGGGAGTGATGAAGACATGCCTGAATTTTGATAGTCTGTGACTGAACTCAGGATGGGTGGGCTCACCTTTGCCTGGATTTTTAATTTTTTCGGGACTGTTTAAAGGCTTTCATTAGGCCCTAAAGGCCTTCATCTCACATCATGGTGAACATATCAGAATATAACCATATCCCTCATTAAATAGAATTGGCTATAAAATATTCTAACATAACATAGTAAAAAAAATATTCGAAAGGATTTCAGTCATTTTACTTTTGGAATGATTTGGTTGAGTCACTCATTTAATTCGTGATTGGCTATATTTCTTGGCAATCATCTTGCATATCCAAGGATTCTTGTAAACTAAGAAAATCAAAGCTACTAATTATTTTCATATGTAATGAGATTTTTATGATTGTTTAATCAAAACATTAATGAAGTCGACTTAATGTGACATCATCGTGTGGGCACTTAAAATCCTTGTCGAAGAGGTTGATATAATGTTATGTAGACATTTAATGATTTATTTATTGATGTTGACTCTACTATGTTCATTTTGTATGTTGGAGAGCAGGCATTTTTTTCAGGTCTCACGTAAGTAGGAGAAGGCCCTTGCTTGGAAAGGGGACTGAGAGAATGATGTCCACAGGAGGATTATGACAATGTGGGGAATATTTCCTGACCTAGGGTCTTGGGGGTGCCTCCTTAGCAATCCCAGGTAAAGTGGTAGAGGCCTGTTCCAGGGAGTTCAACTTGACTCCATCAAGGGTAGTCACCTCTTGCATATGAGGGAATATGATTTGTTTTCCTTTATTCATTCAGCATGTTTGAACCAGAGTGAAGTAGGTTCACCTTTGCACATAGTCAGGAGTGTACATGCAAGGGGTAGGATTGAAAAAAACTAAATGAAATAACACAACAGGAGCTATAAAAATATTCCTACTTTCTTCTATTCCCTTCCCTTAAATGCATAGGTATGCTCTGATTCCTTGGGCCCCCTCTTATTTTCAGCGTTAAGCAGTCAGGGTAGATATAAAGGACATTGATCCATGTGTCCAAATGCATGCTGCCTGACCTTTCTGTGAGCTCTAATTGGAATCTGTGTATTTGTAGCCATACCACCTTTAATTTGGAGAACTGTTTAGGGAAGGGGTCAGTGGTTGAGAGAGGAATGGAATCTTCCTAGTGTGAATGGGCCAAGTACGGGTTGTGCGGTCCAAAGAGAATTTTGTCAGATTGGGTAGCTTTTTTTTTTTTTTTAAAGATTTTATTTATTTGACAGAGAGACACAGCGAGAGAGGGAACACAAGCAGGGGGAGTGGGAGAGGGAGAAGCAGGCTTCCCGCTGAGCAGGGAGCCCGATGAGGGGCTCGATCCCGGGACCCTGGGATCATGACCTGAGCCGAAGGCAGACGCTTAACGACCGAGCCACCCAGGTGCCCCTTGGGTGGCTTTTCAAAGTGTTTTTGCAAAGATGAAGATTAAGGTAGACAGCAAGATAGTGGTTATCCCTTGAGGGGTGGGGATGGGATTCTATCAGGGAGGGGTACACAAGGGCTTCTAAGAAATAGGACTGATAATGGCCTATTTCTTAATCTGAATGGTGAGTACAGGGTTTCTACTTAATTTTTATTCTTTAGAATGTTTATATATGTTTTATATACTCTTCTTTCTTTGTGTGGAAAGTTTCACAGCAAAAAAAAAAAAGAAAAACTTTGAAAAAAAATGCTTTACGACCGTCTTAGAAACATGTTCTTGTTTCTTTTATTTTTTATTTGGTTTAGGTGAGCATAGCTACACCAAAGCAGAAACCCAAAACTCCATTTTGCTTTGGTAAGTACTGAACTGGGGACTGGGTTTTCTGAACACTGCTGCAGCAGCTTCCTCTTTGTGCGCAGACGGTCCTGTGATCACATGTGACTTGCCCTCTGCGTGTAGGCGTGACTTCAGTCATGGCGACGGGCCTAGCTTTCCTTGGTCTCACTGCGAAGATAGTTAATACCGTAAGACGGAGGTATGGGGACCAGCGATGGTTCTGTTTTCCTGACTCCGCAGGGCAGGGTCCAGGGTATCTTCTAGTAGTTTCTGGGAACCCTCCTCTCAGATGCTCAGGAAAGGTAGAACAATAGAAAAGGAGTATCCTGTTGAGCATCTCAGCATTGCCACATGAGTTGCCAGAGTTGGGAGTGACACAGGAAGCAGGGTCACTCATTGGATGCCCCTACTCATTAAGTCATCAGTCGTTATTTGGCTCCTACTGTGTTCTCAGGAATGTGCTAAGTGCTACAAGCAGATGCTAATGAGTAGCCTCTCTTGTTTATCTAGGGTGGTTCTGCATGTCAGCTCTGTGAAGCAGGGCTGTTCCTTTGTTTTGTCACTGCTGTATCCCCAGCTTGTACCGTGGTTCCTGGCATATAGTGGATGCTCAGTAATATTTGCTGAATGAGTGAATGAACTCATGAATTCTCTGTCTACCCCGTGATGCTCGCCTCCTATAGTTCTGGCTTATTTTTGCTAGGAGAATAAAATGGCCACTTGAGCTGTCTTCTCTCCTGACTTCGGGTTGGTTCAGGCTTCTTTGGTGTTCTCGTTGTCCCGTTTCTTTCAAATATCATTGCTAAGCTCAGAAATGACTATCTCAGATTTTGTGGTCAGCAGATCTAAACAAGATAAGTAATGAACCCAGAAGTAAAACAATTGACCTCATGGAGTGCTCAGAGGAAAGAACAGGTTGAGAATGAGGTCAGGGTCACAGATTGATCTCAGGCAAGCTTTGTTCCATTTTCCGACCACAGGCAAGACTCCCAAGCCAGGCCAGTTGTGCCAGTGGAAACAAGGAGCACTGGGTCCAAAACTTTATCTGTATCATCATGACTCTAAATTGGCTAGCGCCTCTAGAAAGCAGTTCAAGCTCGTGTCTTATTGATGGTGGGTGGACTAGAAGCCTCAGCCCTGTACAACAGCACATGAAGGGGGTGGTTTCAAAACACGAACAGGTGTTGTTCTCGTGGCTAAGGGAATAATTCACACTTCCAAAGAGAGAGCAACTGTAGCCTGCTGCTTCCCAGATATTCATGCAGCTGACTTTGCACCATGGCAGATGTCTTCAGTGCTCTGTGGAGTTCTCCCCCTTGCTACTTCAAGCACCTTAGTTTTGTGGCGTCTTTTTGTCTTGCATGTGTTCTGACCTGGGTTTTTCTCTTTGCTTCCCCCATGACTACTGCAGTCATCAATGCCCTCTCTCAGAGGTATTTTCTTCAAGCTAATGACCAGAAGGATCTGAAGGACTGGGTGGAAGCCCTGAACCAAGCCAGCAAGATCACCGTACGTACGATTCCTTCTTCTTTCTGGAGGGACTCAGTGCCTCTTTTCAGCACGTGGCCTGTTTGTGGTGGGGAGACACTCAGCCAACAGCAGGGGCTTTCCCAGGAGCCTGTTGAGACCCAGTTCCCCCTACCTCTTCTTACACCTTGGCTGACGAACCACAAGTTGAACTGAGAGTTTGAGTTTGAATCAAGTTCAAGGGGAAGTGTATGGAGTGTCCCCTTGGTGCTTCCTGGGAGGGCTCCTGGTCAGTCGTGTTTTGGGTCATTCTGGCATGCTGATTCAGAACGTGGTGGAATTGGAAAATGGATTGCTGACTAGGAGAAGCAGAGTAAAGGGAAAAGCATATAAAGAGGGAAGTCAGAACTTTTTACTGGCTTGGGAGCAGGGTAAGGGAGTACTCTTCTTCCTTTAAGAGGTTGCCTAGGGGTTGGTCCAGGCCACCCACCAACCTGTCCTGAAAAAGCTTTCCATTTGACAGCATCACTGAGCTGGTTCACTGACCTATGAATACTTTCATTTTCTTTGACTTGCTGGTAAACTCCTTTCTTCTTCCTTAGAAATACAGAAAAGGGGGACTCCTGGGTGGCTCAGTCGGTTAAGTGTCTGCCTTTGGCTCAGGTCATGATCCCAGGGTCCTGGGATCGAGCCCCACATCAGGCTCCCTGCTTGGTGGGATGCCTGCTTCTCTCTCTCCCTCTGCCTGCCACTCCCCCTGCTTGTGTTCTCTCTCTGTCAAATAAATAAATGAATCTTAAAAAAATACAGAAAAGGGAAAAGGGTAGGAAAGAGAAGAGGGAAAACTTTATGTTTTGGAAAAAAACTAGACCTTTCATCAATAGTAGGCAGACTTGTGGCATCCAAACCGTGGTTTGTATGCTGAGAAGATTGATATTCTTTTTAAATTTATTTTTATTTTTTTATTTTAAGTCTTTATTTTAATTCTAGGTAGCATACAGTGTTATATTAGTTTCAGATGTATAATACAGTGATTCAACACTTCATACATCACCCTCTGCTCATCCTGACAAGTGCATTCCTTAATCCCCATCTCCCGTTTCTCCCATCCCCCACCTACCTCCCCCCTGGTAACCATCAGTTTGTTCTCTATAGTTAAAAGTCCATTTCTTGCTTTGTCTCTCATTTTTTTCCCCTTTGCTTGTTTTATTTCTTAAATGCCACGTATGAGTGAAATCATATGGTATTTGTCTTTCTCTGGCTTATTTCCCTTAGCGTAATACTCTAGCTCTATCCATGTCGTTGTAAATGGCAAGATTTCATTCTTTTTAAATTTTTTTTAATTTTATTTTTTAGAAGATTTTTATTTATTTATTTGACAGGGAGAGATCACAAGCCGGGGGTGGGGGAGGGACCGGAGAAGCAGACTTCCTGCTGAACAGGGAGCCCAACACAGGGCTTCATCCCAGGACCTGGAGATCATGACCTGAGCTGAAGGCAGATGCCTAACCGACTGAGCATCCAGGTGCTCCAAGATTTCATTCTTTTCTATGGTTGAGTAATATTCCATTATATATATGTATGTAACTTCTTCTTTATCCGTTCATCACTTGATGGACACTTGGGCTGCTTCCATATCTTGCCTATTGTAAATAATGCTACTATAAACATAGAGGTGCATGTATCCCTTTGAATTAGTGTTCTTGTTTCTTTGGGCAAATGCTCAGTAGTGCGATTGCTGGATTGTAGGGAAGTTCTATTTTTAACTTTTTGAGGAACTTGTTTTCCAGAGTGGCTGCACCAGTTTGCATTCCCACTAACAGTGCAAGAGTGTTCCCCTTTCCCCACATCCTCGCCAACACCTGTTGATTCTTGTGTCGTGGATTTTAGCCATCTGACAGGTGTGAGGCAGTATCTCATTGTAATTTTGATTTGCATTTCCCTGATGATGAGTGATGATGAGCATCTTTTCATGTTTGTGTTGGCCATCTGGATGTCTTCGTTGGAGAAGTGTCTGTTCATGTCTTCTGCCCATTTTGTAATTGGAAGATTGATTTTCTGTATCATACAGTCAGAAATGCTTACATTCTAGTCATTTCTGGTAGTAACCATTATGTACTGGGGCAGATTATTCTCCCAAATACCTCAGGGTTTCTGTGAATAAATTAATAGAAGAAATCTATACACCTATTCAACTCTTGTGATGCCAGACCCAGGCAGAGTACAGTTCTGTCATTGAGGTGGTCTGGTTTGCTAGCTTGTTATTTTGACAAACCTTGGTAAACCTGGGAAAAGAGAGAAAACTGAGGGGAGGGAGGGGGATTGCAGCTAACTCACATTCCTCTGCTTGTGCACACGGCTCTAGAGTGCTGAGTTTAGTACAGGTTTTCTTCATGCATGGTCGGGTCTTCACTCTTCTGTGTCTTATACAGTTTTGGCATTTCATTCAATGTCTAATACTTTATTCTCTTTCAGCCTTGCCTCTGGGCTTTCCTCCTCTGTTCCTGTTTGGTACACTGGGCTACCCAGCCTGTGAGGTGGTGAGGGCCTTTCAGCCCTCATAGGGTTTGCTCTAAGCAGTGAGTTCCCCCTGCCCCTTTTTGGCCCCGCAGAACAGAAGTTATAAGCCACAGGAGTGGGAAGGAACATGGGGGTGCCCAGAGGCTGGGGAGTCCAGAGGCTTGCTGGAATGTCAAAGCTTGCTGCAGGGTCTCCATCATCTCCAGGATCCCCCTTACTTTCCTTGGCTTGGTTCATACATCTCTTCACCCCTGCCAAAGGTCCTGTGGGATAGAAGGAAGAGGAGGGGCACTCTATCTCCTAATCTGTTTGTGCCCTGGAAGGGTTTACTCCTTTCTCCACTGTCATATTGTCCTGTATCTTGTGTCCTTCCTCAGGGAGGCTGGGAAGAGGGAGGATGTGGGGCTGGGGCACCATATCCATGGCATGCACACTCCCTTTAGGACGCCTTATATACAAGTGAAGCATCAGGCACGTTGGGGGCTACAGAGATGAAAGAAAGAACAGATAATGTATTGAGCCAAGCTTTCACAGGTGCTATATTATTCACCCCTCTGACATCACTCTTGTGAGATAAGTGGTTTTACTGCCAGTTTTTTGATGAGAAAAATGGAAATCAGAGTTGCCCAAAGTCTAGAGTTGAATAAGTGGTAGAGCTGAGATTCAAACCCAGGACCTGTGACTTCCAAGACCTAGAAGAGTTTATGAAAATATTGAAAAAGAATAACCATTGTAAATTATGTTAGATTACACACCACTTTTACATATGTGGCTTCATTGTAGCTTCAGATAAAGCCTTAAGTAGGAAGGGCAAGCGTTATTATACCCATTTATACATGGGGTGGCGGAAATGCCTAGAGAATAAAATGACTTGCCCAAGGTCAAGGAGCCAGGATGGATCCAGTTTTTCTGCCCACGGATCACTGTTCATTTTGTGCTAAGGCCACTGGGTCCTTGTCATTGAAGAAATGATTGACATGTCCTATTTAAGGAATTGGATTCTCTCAGAGTATTAGTATTCCTATATGAATTTTGTGGGACTACCAGAGCAAATGGGTGGCTCCTTTTCTAGCTTCTGGTGGCTCCGGGCAGTCCGTGGTGTGCCCTGGCTTGCAGCTGCATTACTCCTCTCTCTGCCTCCATCATTGTATGCCTGTGTCCCCGTGTCCTCTCTTCTTCTGATAAGGACATCAGTCATTGGACTTCGGGCCCACCCTAAACCAGTATGACCTGATCTTAATTTAACGACACCTGCAAGACCCTATTTCTAAATAAGGTCACATTCTGAGTTTATGGGTGGATAGTTTTAGTGGGACATTATTCCACTTACTACATTTCCCAAAACAGTTGAAAATTGAGCAGTAAAGGTAAAGCACAGCCCCCTGTCCCCATTGGATTATTCCTCCTTGCCGTCTAGCCTTGCCTGGTCGGAAATAAGATGAGTCCCTGTAATTTTCTTCCTCCCTCCCTCCCTCCCTTCATCTCTCCCTTCCTCCCTCCCTCCCTCCCTTCCTTCCTCTACACCCAACATGGGGTTCGAACTTACAACCCCATGATCAAGAGTCACATGCTTCACCAACTGAGCCAGCCAGGCATCCCGTGTCCCTGTAATTTTCATTTCACATTGCAAATGAGATCCATAGGCTCTCCCCACATCAGAGGATACTTCACAGGTGGATGGAAGAGGGCATACCTTGAATTTAGGCCTCTGGGGATATGGCCAAACCAAAAGAATGACCTTGTTTTCAAGTTCTGGGGCATAGTTATTGTTGCCTTTGTCCTCCACAGGCTGATTCAGTCTCAGGAAGCTCTGGAAAAGCTCTGGGCAGACAGGCAGAAGCAGCTCGTGATACAAGGGCTAACAAGATTCCGAGAGGCAACACAACAGCTGAGCTAACATGAATCCTTTCCTGGCCACTGGGAGCTCTAAAGGGCTACTCCCCTCCTTCTTCTTGGCTGGAGTTCATTTAGGTCATGTGGGGGCAGTTTCTGTTGTTCCTTGGTGGTGATGTCACTAAACATCCCAGCAATAATCAACATCCTCAAAGGAGTCCCGTCACACAGTAGTGAAGCTCAGGGAAAGAAAGGGTGGCATAAGTGGGTAGTGGGACGTTCAGCAATGGAGAGTCCCGCAGTCCTAGGGGAAACTTACTTCGTTTTAATGAGCTCACATTTATCTCATCTATAAAAAGGAGAAGATAATGCCTACTTCATAAGATTGCTTGGGATAGAGATCATGCAGCAGAGTGTGGCACATTGCCTGACGCTGAATGGGGCTCATAGAAGTGGGAACTGCTGTGCGGACAGCTGAAGGGAAAGAGAAGGTGGATTTCTGGCTCCATCTGGAGAGCTGGTGGGCGGAGGTCACCCTTGTTTATGTAAATGGAATGCACAGGCCAGGAAGAGGAGTCTCATCTTCTTTCTGGGACTCCAGTGTCATCTCGGAGTTCTTCCTCCTTTGAACGGACATGGAATGGAGTGGTCCTCGGTCTCGTCCTTGACAGAATTCTCCAAGGGCCCTGAATCATGAGCTCTTGAAAGGTCTAGATTCTTACTTAGTTCCTTCTGATTCCCGAGGCTGTAGAAGCAGTGAAGATGTTAGCATTACTCGTGCAGTCTGCAGACCCACAGAGGTGCTGAGTTTGTGTGAAGGACAGGCTCCGTGATCCTGTGGATATCGCCCCAGTGGGCAGTTAGGGTCTAGTCTCTGTCCAGTTATTAACCATGGCTTTGGGCCATTGACTTGACTGGCCTGGGCCTCTCCTATTTTCTTACAAAATGAAAGATTTCATCAGAATTGCCAGTATAAAAGAGTGAAGTGAGCAAGGAGGAAGGAAAGCAACATAAATGAGGATGAACAGCACCTGACTCGTGGCCTCGGTGGTGAGGAGCAGGGTAGGGATAGTGGCAAATTGAAGAATGTTCTCCATCTAAAGAGAGAAACGCTGCTTGGCTGGAAGTCTGAATTTTTAGGTGAACTATCCCAAACTTTAAATGTAGATTGGAAAACACACTGCATCAGACCAACAAAACACTGTTTGGCCAGAATCTGCCTTCACGCCACCAGTTTGCAATCTGTGGCCTGTGGTGTCAAAAGAGCCATAAAAATTCTGTGATTCTGTGATTGTCTGTGGTGCCCTAATTCTGCCAGGGAGAGGAACAGAGATAACTCTTCAAAAAGGGCTGTGTTTGTAAATGTTAATACCATTCGTGAAATGTTAGTTAAAGTATTTTGTAATACTTTCGACCCTTGAACCACATGGGTTTGAACTGCATGTATTTACTTATATGCAGATTTTTTTTACAGGACTGGAAGTGTATTTCTCTTCCTTATGGTTTTCTTAATAACATTTTCTTTTCTCTAGCTTACTTTATTTTTTTTTTTTTAAAGATTTTATTTATTTGACAGAGAGAGACACAGTGAGAGAGGGAACACAAGCAGGAGCAGAGGGAGAAGGAGAAGCAGACTCCCCACTGAGCAGGGAGCCCGAAGCAGGACTCGATCCCCGAACCCTGGGATCATGACCCGAGCCGAAGGCAGACGCTTAACGACTGAGCCACCTAGGCGCCCCTCTGGCTTACTTTATTATAAGAATACAGCATATAATACATAGAACATACAAAATATGTGTTAATTTACGATGTTATGTTATCAGTAAGGCTTCTGGTCAATAGTAGGCTATTAGTAGTTAAAATTGGGAGGAGTTGAAAGTTATACATGGAGTTTTGGCTATGTAGGGGTCAGTACCCTTATCCCCTGCGTTGCTCAAGAGTCAACTGTACTTTTATATTTTTGTGTTTCTGAAGTTTTTAAGTATATATACTCTGTCATTTGATAAGCACAGTGACTCTATGACATGAATATTATTACCCTTTTCATTTTCTACACGGGACAGTTATGGCCTAGAGAGAGGTTCAATGATTTGCTGAAGGTCACTGAGTGAGTTAGTGATAGGTCAGGAGTTGGTACTCCAGGTCCTTGGGCTCCGAAGCTCATGCTCCCCTAATTCTGTACCATGGCCCCCATGTATGTTACCTGTTCCCCAGCCTAGCATGCTTTCTCCTCCTTACATCCCTGGTTCCTGTTCATCTCCAGGTTACTGTTCCAACATCTCCTCCTCTGGAGACCTCCACTAACCACTCCCATTTCAAGTAGTTCCCCTGCTGCTCTCTATCTCAGCTCCTGTTTATTTTTTTTACAGCACTCATAGCAATTTGTAATTATTCTGACTGTTCGGCTCTGCGTTTTTTGTCAGTCTCTGTTATTAGAATGTCCATGCCGTGAGGGCAGGACGTGTCTGTTTGCTGTTTTGTCTTTGGTCTGTAGTCAGGGAAGGGCTGGCTCATAGTGTGTGCTCAGTACTTGTGTGTGTGTGTGTGTGTGTGTGTGTGTGTGTGTGTGTGTGTAGAGCGGGCTCTGCCGGCAGAGTTCCTCATGTTCAGGTATGGGTTGATGGAAGGACTGGGGAGGAGAGGAGGTCTTCCTAGAATTTGGTACATTAGCTTTTCTTGCCCCTTCCCCAGTGCTTCCCCCCCTCCATTTATCCTAAGCTGTCTTTCTTCCAGGTACCCAAAGTTGGGAACCTGGCCCTGACTACTGAAGTTATAAAAAGCCTACCAGCTCCTCCAGCCCTAGAGAAGAAGCCACAGGTGGCCTACAAGACAGAGATCATTGGAGGGGTGGTGGTACACACGCCCATCAACCAGGTGCTGGGGCCTGGGGCTGCCAGGGGCCGGTGGGGCTTTGGGAGCATCCATAGTGGGCCAGTGATGGGCATAGAGGTCAGCACAGAGGGCAGATAGTTGGGGGTGGGGGAGCCAGTGCAGATGGGGTAGTCAAGAAAATCCAGGACGGCGGTGGGTATGAAGAATAGCAGTGCAGAAATCGAGGCCACCGTTATCTTGAGGCTGTGTGGCCAGTATGGTCCTGTACCATATGTGGGAGACTAGCACTTGTAAATCACATGGGAAATGGAGCTGGGGAAGGCAGGTGAGCCTGGAAACAAGCCCACTGTCCCTCCTCCCATTAGGGTGTTTCTCCCCTCTTCTGGTTTGTATTCTCTGTCCTTACCTTTCTGCTGGGTCTGCCCAACTTCCCCGAGCCTTGTTCTGTGACATTACCCAGTACAGTGCCTGACAGGAGCATGCGAATGTTCCCTTTCTTGTTTATTTCTTCCTTAATTGCCATCATGGGTAAAGAGGCAAGAGAGGATTCGCCAGAGAGGGCTGGGTGAGGTACCCGGTTTGCCGCATGAGGAACGAGGGGAGGTGCTAATCTGATGCTCTTTCCTTGTAGAATGGTGGGGATGGTCAGGAAGGGAGTGAGCCCGGGTCCCACACCATCCTTCGAAGGTCTCAGAGTTACATCCCCACGACAGGCAGCCGTGTTCCCTCCGGGCCCCCCCTCATTAAGAGCGGCTACTGTGTGAAGCAAGGGAATGTGGTAAGTGTCGGCGCTGGGGCTCGAGTGGGTCCTGGTGACTCCTGGGGGCTGTGGGCGTAGCACAGGGGGCAGCTGGCTGGCAGGACGAGCTGCCTTCCTTGGCACTCGGCACTCGCTGCCTCCTAAACTACCTCCCAAACCGGTGGGAGGTTTGGGACTAAACATTCACCCCTGCATGTTGGAGGCATTGCCCCTGATGGGAAGAAGTCTTTGCGGCCCGACGTCTGAATGTGGGCGCCCAGCTTCCTTCCGGCTGGGTACCCAGGACTGTAGAACTAGAACATTCTCTGGAATGCTGGGGCCTCTTCTAAATGTCCTGCTCTTTACTTTTTATTTCAGCGGAAGAGCTGGAAACGTCGCTTCTTTGCACTTGATGACTTTACTATCTGCTACTTCAAGTGTGAGCAGGTTTGTAGGCGCTCTGGGGCCCTTCTGACAGGTCATGGAAACAAGAGGCCCGTGAATAACACTCACATGTGTGTGCATGAGTAGAGATGCGGACACACACACGGGCTTAAGAGGTGCCTCCGTCCCACTTCCATCTCTCTTGTGTGCGCATCTTTATATTGATACAGCAACATGGCCCTAACTTCCTCCCTCCCGCTATGCACTGAGCTGCTCTGTGGTCAGAACCACAGAGTACCTTCTTAGAATTTTTTCCTCACTTGATAGTTATTTTGAGACCTTGCCTTGTTTGCAGCCTGGTTTTAGCCAACCAACTCTGACCAGAGAGGTACGTTGGTTAGCTGATCTGGGTTGTGGCATTATATGGATAGCCTCATTTATCTTTCTTTACTTATTTTTTCTACCAGGACCGAGAACCACTGCGCACTATATTTCTCAAGGACGTTCTCAAGACCCATGAGTGTCTGGTCAAATCTGGGTAATCATCTGTGCTTATTCTTTTCTGATAAAAATCCCCCATTTGCCTGCTTAAATCTTCATTTACTACCCTTCTAAGGCTCTATTCAAGAACCTTCTTCCATGCACATGACAGGGGCTGGCATCTCACCGCATCCCAACTGATGCAGCTAAGAGACCATACCGGGCAAGCTCATCTTTTCCCACTACCTTACTCTGGCTCCTGAGGAGATGGGTGGAGCCTATATAATAATTTTCTGGTGGAGAAAAAGAAAGAATATTGGGAAGAAAAAAGAGACTGGTGTTGGGATGCTTCTCAAGTGTTAGATGCTCATTGCCCAGGAGGCCCAGGGCTTCGAGTGGGGACTGTGCCCTTAGGTTTCTCACTTATCAGCACTTCTGGTCAGATCAATGGGATGCCAGTGCCTCTTCCCTGACCTTCTTATGCCTTCTTCTCCTTTTGACAAAGTCCCTGACGTCCCCTTAACACAAGGGTGATTCACAGCAACTCTGTGCTTGTGACTCCCTTTGGACATTTCCGCTTCCCATTAGGAAATGATTTACCTTCCGTGCCATAGTGCATGGGATGAGTTTGGGATCTGGGGCCCTGAGGCAAGGGCCTTCCCATATCCAGTACAAATACAGATGCCCTTAGAACTAAACTTCAGAAACTCAAGGGTATCTGGGCATCTAGAAGTCCTCCTTTTGCCCCTTAATCTGCAGGCTTTTTTTTTTTTTTTTAAGATTTTATTTATTTATTTGTCAGAGAGAGAGCGCACAAGCAGGGGGAGCGGCAGGCAGAGGGAGAAGAAGCAGGCTCCCCACCGAGCAGGGAGCCTGATGGGGGACTTGATCCCAGGACCCTGGGATCATGACCTGAGCCGAAGGCAGACGCTTAACTGTTTGAGCCACCCAGGCATCCCAATCTGCCGTCTTTAGAGACTGTGTCTTTCTATCCCACGGATGGTGTGAAGTCAAGCCAGCATCATCAGGGAGGCAATTAGCAACAGGCAGACTGTTCTCACGTGGAGGCATGGGACAGTCTCGCATGCCGACAAATGCCACATGACCCAAGGGAGCAGGGACTGAACTGGGGCTGTACTGACTCTTGCAAATGACAGTTGCAGAGTAGAGATTAGGGAAGTTCCCGGTGGCAATTTGTCATCTGTGCAAGTGGCCGTAGATGGAAGTTCAGAAGTGTGGTTCCAGACATTGATGGTGGGCAGAGGAGAGATTGGACATGGCTCATCCTCAGAGACGGTTCCTGCCTCCCCTGACTCCAGAGGGCCCGTGCGGGCAGGTAGCTGTATGGCTACCTGGGCATGGTGGGCAGCTTAGCGAGCCCAGACGACGTTCAGTCCCAAGAGTGCTCCGCCCTTGGCCGGAGTCCCTCGCTGCCAGAGCCAGACTGAATTCTTAGTGAAGGAATTAAGGGAACTGAAGATCATCAGGGAAGGAAGTCTGCAAGGCTCTGCAGGCTCCAGGTCTCTGAGAATGTGCGGCCTCCCCAGACCCAGTCAGGAAGCTTTAGGGCATCTGTGTAGTCCTCAAACATTTGTTAAATTGAGTTCAGTCGAATTGAACTGAACCGAATTGAAAGGCGACCCGTAGCCTGGGAAGTAGATGTGATAAGGGCGGGGATTTCCTCCCTGCTTTGCGTTCACCTCCTCAGTAGTTGATGACACGAGTGTGCTGTATGTGTGTGAGTAATTGAAGAAGCTAACACATTTTAGCCAGAAAGAAGAGCCATCTCCACTCAGACAGTAATGACGGTCAGTGAAATGTGCTTCAAGTGACCACTATACGCCGTACATTGTAGCAGATGCCTTAGATACTTTATACCTTGATCTTTGGGCTGGCCAGCCTGATAAGGGAGGTCTTCTCATCTCCATTTTACAGCTGGGGTACAAAGGCTCACAAAGATTTTAAAATATTCCTAAAATACCTTTTCTCTAAGTGGAGTCGGGATTTGGCCCCAGGTCCTTCTGACCCCCGTCTTGCTGTCCCTTCCCACGTGGGTCTTTAGTCTCACGTTCCTCCTCTACCCAGTGCCCATGTCACCCAGGGCCCAGTGCCTGCCACGTCCTTCCAAGTCTTCATTCCCGAAGCCAACTCTGCCTGTGATCAGTCCTTTTTTGGAATTATTCTCACTCTTGGCGTACAACACACAGTCTGACATCTAATTGTATAGTTTTGCTTTTTTTGGTTCTTTTATTGGGAAGGAGTTAGACCTTGCCCTCCTTACGTATTGCCCACAGCACCAGGATACACACAGCAGGCACTTAACACTGTAAATAATTTAGGCTGATTTGAGGTTTGTCACTGAGCACCAGCTACTTCTCACCTTCTTCCTTGCAGAAGTCAGGATTCTTCTCCAAACTCACACCCAGTTTGAAGCATCTTAAAGTAGTCTGATCTCTCCTTCCACTTCTCATTAGCTTCCTGTCTCTGCCCAGGACAGGGTGATACACAGGGGGAATTTCTTTCTTTTTTTTTTTTTTAAAGATTTTATTTATTTGAGGGAGAGAGCGAGCGCGATCGCGTGCATGAGTCGGCGGGGGGGAGTGGCAGAGGAAGAGGGATAAGCAGACTCCCCAGTGAGTGGGGACCCCAACACGGGGCTCGATCCCAGGATCCCAGGATCATGACCTGAACCGAAGTCAGATGCTTCACCGACTGAGCCACCCAGCACCCCACAGAGCGGGAATTTAATGAAGCTGATAAGGTAGCTGCTTGTGGGGAGGAAGGTTTTGGAAATGAGAGTTGGTTCCCTTAGGCTCTAGAGGCAAGCGGTAGTGGAGTAATTAAAAGCATAGACTCTGGAGTCAGACCTGGGTTCAAATCCTTGCTCTGCTGTTTACTAACTTTGGCGCCAAGTCACATAACCTCTCTGAGCCTGGGTTTCCTCATCCGCAAGGTAGGGAAAATCTTAAGTTCTTTATTGGATTGTTGTAAAGATTGGATGAGACAACACACACAAAAGCACTCAAAGAACAGATTGGTGGTTGCCAGGAGTGGGGGGGTGGGCAAAATGGGTGAAGGGGGGGTCAAAAGGTACAAACTTCCATTTATAAAATAGATAAGTCCTAGGGATGTAATGTACAGTATGGTAACTATAATTAATAATGCTGTATTGTACATTTGAAAGTTGCTGAGAGAGTAGACCTTAAAAGTTCTCATCACAAGAAAAAAAGAACTTGTAGCTATGTGTGGTGATGGATGTCAGCTAGACCTCTTGTGGTGATCAGTTCACAATCTATACAAATGTTGGATCATTGTGTTGCATACCTGAAACTAACAAAATGTTACATGTCAAATCTCTCTCTGTATATTTATATATAAATAATATCTTCATAGTAATAAATATAGAAAATAAATAATTGATTAGTTATATTTACATATTTATAAAACCAATAAATTGTTCATCTGCTTGACCCTGAAAAAAAACCACTTAAAGCAGTGCTTTGCACAAAGAACTATACATCTTAGCCACTAAAAAAAACCCCACAGGGACGCCTGGTGGCTTAGTTGGTTAGGTGTCTGAGTCTTGGTTTTGGCTGGGGTCATGATCTCAGGGTCGTGAGATCAAGCCCTGTCTGGAGCCCCACATGGAGCCCTGAGTCGGGCTCCGAGCTCGGCGGGCAGTCTACCTGAGATTCTCTCCCCTCCCTCTCTCTTTGCTCCTCCCCTGTGCCCTCTCTCTCTCTCAAATAAATACATAAATCTTTAGGAAATAATAAAAAATACCCCTCCCCCCACAACTGTAGGTGTTATGGGATGTGGTGGGTATTAGGCAGGAGGTTTTAGAGGGAAAGGAACTTTATCTTGTTACAACTGGCAGTGGGGTGTATGTGTGGGGTTTCCATGGGCATGGCGAAACCTCCCGGGAGCCTGTAGGAAGTGAAGCTAGAGGAGACTCCCTCATGTTTTTTGAGGCAGAGACTGGAGGAGGAATGACTTGGGAGCCTCCAAAACTCTGGAGCCTTGACTTAGGATGAATCAGGTCCTCAGTGTGCACATGGGCATGCCTGGTAACTTTCTTTCTCTTTGTCTAGTGATCTCTTAATGAGGGACAACCTGTTTGAAATCATAACAAGCTCCAGGACCTTCTACATACAGGTAAAAAGCTCACTCTGAGAAGACTCTGGTGTTCTGTCTCTGTGAGTGGTGTGCTAAAAGGTCTCGCCCTTTCCTCTGCTTTCTCTTTTATTTTGTTTAAAGTTTCTAGGTGGTAAATTTAGCCCCCGATTGTCAGTCTGAGTCCCATTTTATTCTAAACAGGATGTTTGCCAGAAGCTTCCCAACCATGAAATAGTGAGAGCAGGTTGAGCCTCTGAACTGGGGAATGCGAGTTTGTACTAGCTGTTTCAGCTGGTGGGCGCCAGCTAAGCAGAGAAAAGGAGAACTAGCCAGGGGTTTCACTTCTCCTTTGGAGGGTATTTATAAGCCCCGCCTGTGTGGACATCTCTGTGTGCGGAAGGACAAAAGCCCAGAGGGCCCTGTGCCGGCACCAGGTGCAAAGCCCAGCTGCACAGAGAAAGTCATTGTTTGGGCTCTGACAGTTCAGCTCTCTGAAGCTTCTCCCTTCACCCACAGCTTTGGAGCTCTCCCAGCTCTTCCTCAAATCATAGGAGCTAGAAAAGCAGATCCCCGAGCAGGGCCTAAACTCTCAGCGCCAAGTCCATACCCGAGCCGGCCTGGCAATCCACGGAACATGCCTCGATCCACACAGCATCATGATAATGCCTCATTTCCGGCATACGGGCTGCCATGCAGTGCGTTGGTTTAGATGTGGGGCTCCCCAGCCGAGGCTTTTCAGGGTTCCCAGTGCCCTTTCTTTGTTCCAGGTGTCAGTCCCCACTAAGTACCATCCCTTCCACAGGGCCCCCCCACCCCATTTCTTGGGCAGCAGCTCCATAATCCTGACCCCTCCGAGCTGGTCCTCCTGCCCCCCCGCCCCCCAGCCGAGCAGACATGCTGGCAGCTTTAACTATCCCTGGGCTCTGCTCATTGACCCAAGCATGTGTCACTGGGGAAGAGAGAGCATAAGGGAGCTGTGGCTAGCATTGCTGGGGTTGTTAGAGCTGGTTCCATTGTCATTTGAGGACAAAGTTTAAGCTGTAGGTTCAAAACAATTTCCAGTCCTTGCATTTAGCAGGCATATGCAGGGTATCCTTAGAATGCCAGGGATTTTGCCTCATACTGGGGACACTGTTAAACAGAACAGATACTGAACCAGAGGGAGAGAGATGTTGTCAAGTAAACAGGCAATTGCAACAGTGTGATGGGGTGGGGGAAGGGAGTATTGGGTAGATGAACGCTGCAGGGGGGTTTAGGGCAGTGAAACTGTATGACACTTTAGTGGCAGATGCATGAAATAGAACTTTATAGCACAAGGTAAAGTAAAGAGTAGAAAACTTTAATATATGTGAATTAAAAAAAAAATCACTTAGGAGGTCAGGTGATTCGAGCACGGCATGCAGATGATGACAAAAGAACCTAAATGCATTATGAGTATGGAACAACCTCACTGAAGGGGCTGAGGGAATAAAAAAAAAAAAAAAGCAAAAACCGAGAAAACCAGTGTGGTTAGTGCTATTGTTACAGTGAGTGGTGGTTGTCATGGGAACCCATAAAAAGGGCACCTTCTCCTGTCTCAGGGAGTCAGGGGAGGTTTCCTGAAGGAAGGCACATCTAAACCGAGTCTGTTGGGGGAAGAGTGGCCCAGGCAGAGGGAACAGCATGTGTGAACAAGCCTGGAGATAAAAGGAGCACAGAGCACATGCGAGACTGGGGCCCCCATACAGAGGGCCCATGCCTTATAGGCCTTGTCAAAGAGCTTGTACTTTATCCTGAAGGTTTGGGCCCCTTGAGGTGGAGCCAGGGGAGTGGTCCAATCAGCTCTGCCTTCTAAAAATACCACCTGGGTAAATGCTCTAACTTTCAAGCCTTGTTTTTGTCATCTGTAAAGTGGAGGTGATATCCCTCAACCTGACCCCGTTACTGGTGTGCTGGCTGTGAGTTTCCAGGCCCAGTGAAGTACAGACACAGATGAGGGAGGGTAAGACAGGAGGCAGGGAGAGCAGTTTGGGGGCTGTCGTCGTAATTCGGGTCAGGGATGAAGGAAGCTTGAACCAGGAAGGATGGAGAGAAGTGGACAATTTAAAAACTACTGAAGAGTATTTTCTGGGACTTGGTTGTGGGTTGGATGTGGGGTGAGGGGAGACGGGGGAGGTGAGGACACTGCTGGGTGTTTGGCCTGGGCCTCAGGGTGCCTGATGGCAGCCGTCACTCAGACCAGAGCACGGGAGGAGGGACTGGTGAGCAGAAAGGCAGCCTTCGTGTTGGGGGTTCTGAGTTGACAGTGTCTGTGGGACATTTGAGTTGACATGTTATGAAGGTCCTCAGAGAGACAGTGCCTGACACATGGGTGGTATGAAATAAGTATTTGTCAAGTGAAAGATTATGCTGGGAAAGAGCTTTGGACGAGAGAGAGTGATTTGGGAAACAAGAACTCCAACAAAAACAATGTTCAAAACACTTTTGAACAAAGCGTGTGCACACTTACCAGAAGCTTCTCATCACTTCTGCCCTCCTTTGACTTCTGCTCCCACATTTCTGGGATAACAGAACACTAGCATCACCCTGAAATAAACAAATGAACGAATGGACAAGTCTGTTAATAGCACCTAACTCAAAGAGAACAGAAGATTGAGAAAAATATGGAGTAAAAATCCTTAAGAATATGTATTAATTTATTGTCAGATAGCAACTAAAAACTCATTTATGTTGACACAAGTAATATTTTATGAAAAACAGGTATATTTCTAAAACAAAAAAAGCAACAAGAGTAGCATTGTTTTTTACATTTCTGCAAATCTCTTTAATGGCTGGCTTACTAGAGGACAGCAGGATTCTCTATCTGCTCCTGCATTCTATCTGTGGCCATATGTTGTTTTGGTTGAAGGATATGAAGAAAATCTGGCCTCTCACAGATATGTATTTGGAAAAAAGGAATATTTTAATAGCTTTTTCAGATAATTGTGGATATTTTTCTCTGATTCGATATCAAAACTTGACAAGTGATATTTTCTTAATGTTTAGGTGCAGTGTGGTATTTGGAAGCCAATATCAATATCCATAAACTTTCAGTCTTACATGAAAATCTACTGGTCAGTTTTGCACTTTGAATGGATCCTTTTTACCAGTGCATGATTTTGTAACTGTGTGCGCTGGTCATTAGGAAAATAGTGGTCCGACTGAGGTATGGAGACCTTCCAAATGTTGACACATTTTATTATATAATATCAAAAAATCACCTTTGTTAATATCATCACAAGGATCCTCATCAGCAAAGTCGTTAAGTACAGAAAGCTGTCAAGCTTATGGAGGAGGATACCACTTTTTGGAATTCTACTTTTGTTTGCAAGCTCAAAATTCATCATTGGCAAAAAAATACTTTCATGATTTTGCTTGACTAAATGGACTCCTTTCATTCATTTTTGAGAAAGAGTCCACCATATGCCTAAGTCTGAGTAAGTTTGACAGATAGTTTGTCAGTCATTTGTTCCAAGGAAAAATTGTGTCTCATGCAGAAGGTAAAAGCATAGAATGACTCCTCCTACAGTGTGGTGCCAGCAACTTTTGCCACCATGCCTCAGTGGTATTCTGACCTGTTTCCTAGTGTATGTTCAGTAAATCTGCCTGAAAGAACCGCGTATGCTCGGTACCCAGGGAAGCTAGCCCAGAGAGCCGGGCAGCTGGAGGCAGAGCAAACAGGCTCCTGGGACAGGGCACGGAGGCTTGGGCAACAACATGGCGCTGGCTTCCAACTGCTGAGGTGTTGGTCATTTACCTTCTGTCACGCATGCCTTCTATGTCACGCTTCCGTATAATTTGAACCCTGGGATGCTACCGTTTGTTGGACACTCAGTTGTGAGAGGCACGGTGCTAAGGAGTTTACAGGCAGCATATCACTTAACTTCTCAGCAATCTCTTGAGGACATCTCCATTTTACAGATAAGGAAACGGAGTTTCTGAAGGTAAATTATTTGTTCGAGGTCATAAACCCGAATTGTGGAACTGATTAGGAAGGCACCTAATCGGGTGCTAGATCAGGACCTACTCACTTGTGTTGTTTAAAAGCAGCTTGGTACAAAATCAGAGAGGGAGACAAACCGTAAGAGACTCTTAATCATAGGAAACAGACTGAGGGGTGCTGGAGGGGAGGGGGGGTGGGGTACCTGGGTGCTTGACATTAAGGAGGGCACGTGATGGAATGAGCACTGGCTGGGTGTTATATAAGACCGATGAGTCACTGACCTCTACCTCAGAAACCAATAATACATCATATGTTATTAATTGAATTTAAATTGAAAAAAATATATAAAAAAAATAAAAGCAGCTTGGTGCAGAGCCCAAGATGTAGAGGGTGTGGCCATAGATGACCAGGACAGACCAGCTTGGGGGCACTGGCTGTCATGGCAGGTGGATCGTGGTGACCAAGACCCAGGACCTGGCAGTAATCAGGTATCTAAGCTTGGCGAGTTAGCAAACTGATCAGCCTGTAGATGGTTCTCAGTTCTGGGCAAGGGTTCAAGATGAGATTTCAGTCCTTGGAATACAAGGCATGCAGGGTTCACCATTTCTCTATTTCCCAGTCATAGAAGGTCAGGGGTATTATGTTGGAGGATTTAGTTATTCTAGATGACAAATGTAGTGCAGGCTGGTTTGGGTAACTTGGCATAAGCCCAGTTGCCAGAACTAGGGGTCCGTGTCAGGATAAGAATAGTAATAAGAGGGCTCCCATGTGGATTGCGGAGTGCTGGGCTAGAACTCTTTGGATACTTACTGTTTTAATTTAGACTATAGGGTGAATGACATCACTTAGAACTATGTAGTGTACAGCCTAGACAGTTGGATGTGGCCGGGCTGTGTCTAAAAACGGGATTGGGTCCTGGGAAGAGGGCAGGGATTATTAGCTTTTAGGAAGGGGGGCAGCGCAGAGGTGGGGAATAGAATGCAGAAGGAGCATCCTACAAATGTTGGACAGCTGCAGCAGAAGCCACCCCGGGAGGTACTGGAGGCCTGTTACTGATGACCTCTGGAATTCATTGCTTCAAACTGTTGCATTTGTTATGGTACTGGGTTTATTGTAGGTGCTCAGTAAAAAAGCTCATTGGACTACGATAAACCTCAGGCTGCCGTGATTCCTTTTAATATCCTTTGTTCCTCTCACCTCAAAAACTGTTCTCAAGGACAGAAACCCTACTTTTCCTTTCTAACCAAGTGCCAGAAACAAATGCACACACTTAAGCACGCCAGGAAGAGATGAAGGAGCGTGGCAATTCCCCTTTTGTTCTACTGAGTTTTAAGCATCTTTTAGACTTTTCATAATTCATCATGGGGTGCGTGGACTTCAGCTCTGTTTTTTACTTCTGGTTCACCTTTGTGATGGTGTTTTAAGATGTTTTTGGGTTTTTGATGAAAGCTAAGCACAGGCTTTCCATTAAAGATAGACATACACATACGCCATATGTTTGCATACAGTTTTTAAGGTTTCACTGAATTTTTGTTGCCAGTGAATCCAAGTTCTAAAACTACTAATAGAGATTACAGTTGTGATCTCAATAAAGTGATAGTCTCTTTTTTCTCATTCTTATCACAATATTTGCTTTTCTTTTTAAATAATATTTTAATTTATTTTATTTTATATTATTTTTTAAGTAGGCTCCACGCCCAGTGTGGAGCCCAACGCAGGGCTTGAACTCACAACCGTGAGATTGAGACCTGAGCTGAGATCAAGAGTCGGATGCTTAACTGACTGAGCCACCCAGGCACCCCCTGAATAATATTTAAAATAACATTTGTTAAACATTAAAATAATGCTTACTAATGTTTATTACTATCCTCCTGGCTGGATTAACTCTATAGGTTATCTGACAGAAAATGTCCTTAAGCAGGATTAGAGAATTGGGGAAAAAACATAATTAGCAAACAGTTTCCATCTTTATTAATTACTAATTTTTTTTTTTAAAGATTTTATTTATTTGACAGAGAGAGAGACAGCCAGAGAGACAACACAAGCAGGGAGAGCAGGAAAGGGAGAAGCAGGCTTCCTGCAGAGCAGGGATTCTGATGTGGGGCTCGATACGAGGACCACAGGATCATGACCTGAGCCGAAGGCAGATGCTTAACCATTTGAGCCACCCAGGCGCCCCAATTACTAAACGTTTTAAGATAGAGATTTAATTATTTTGCCCATCATGTTCGCAAAGACTTCAAAAATTGTAATACTTAATTCTAGCAAGGGTGCACATAAAAAAATAATATATTGGTGGCAAGTGAAATCTATCTTTTTGGCCAGAAATCTCTCTGGCCAGATGTAACAAGAGCCTTAAAAGAATGCATATTCTTTAGTAATTTTCCCAGGAGCTGAAGAATCATAAGAATGAAAAAAACCTTTGTGCACAAAGGTGTGAATAGCAGCGTTACTTATATGAGAGAGGAATTGGAAACAATTTAAATGTGTTTTAGAGGATTTTGATTCTTTTTTGAATGTATTTTTTTTTTTTAATTCTTATGTTAATCCCCATACATAGAGGATTTTGATTCTTGTGTCTGGCTCCCCAGATGTTAAGTCAGGTGGTGCCTTGTTTTCTCTTCCTCAGTGGCTCCTTGCTAGATGGAGACTGGGGTGAAGACCGCTAGGCTCGTGGGGTGGTGGGTTCCTGGACAGACATATGAGGGCATTGGTGGGGTCTCAAAGGACAGTCAGATAGGTGGCCTGTGGCTTGTGGGACATTTGACGTGGGGGGTGCTGTGTTGTGCTTGGGTGGTGGAGGGGGTACAAGTAGCTTAATAGCCCTGGAAACTGTCGTCATGTGGATTGTGCAGTCTGTTTCATGAAAATCCTGGACCTCCTGCATGATGTGGGAAACATTTGTCTCTCCCTCAGCTCCTGTCTCCATGTCTCCCAATCCTCTGACATTTCTCCCTACCAAATCCTCTGTCTCCCTAGAAGGAAAATCTCTGAGAAATGCTTTTCTACTAGTGGACAATTTAATTACCTCCATCTCACTCAACTCAAAGAAGCCAAATAGGTTATCTTATTTGATCTGGACAATTTGATCCTTAGGGAATTATCTGCAGTTTGAGTATGAGGAAGCAGAAAAAAAGTCTCAGGGAGAGGCCAATTAACATATATGTGTTATATACATAGTGTTGGAATTTAAGGCTTCATTTGTGTCCCTCATGTAATAATAGTAACAGCAATAACTAATACTTTCTGTTCAAAGTGCTTTACCTAAATGAGTTCATTGCATTTTCCCAGTGGCTCTACTTGTGGAACAGGCTAGCCCTGAGATTAGTAAAATAACTTCTGGAAGAATCTTGGACAGCTTATCCTGTTTATCTTCTTGGACTAGGGATGGATTTATCTTTTTCTTGGAAAACCAACCACCAGGTTGTCACACAACTGGGAAAAGCCCAGGGGAGAGAGAATACAAGGAATTTGCAGCTATAGCATGTGAGAGAGGTGTTCACCTCGTTGCTATACCCGCTTAATCCAGTGTGCCAGGATGTGAAACTATTTCTTTTCTTTCTTTTTTTTTTTTAAAGATTACATTTATTTATTTGGGAGAGAGAGCATGAGAGGGAGCAGGAGTGGGGGGGGTGCAGAGGCAGAGGGACAAGCAGACTCCTCGCTGAGCTGGGAGCCCCACATGGGGCTCGATCCCAGGACCCTGAGATCATGACCTGAGCAGAAGGCAGACACCTAACCAACTGAGCCACCCAGGCGCCCCTGAAACCATTTCTTTTCTAAGTGTCTTCTGCACACACCTAACTCATGAGGGTTTGTTTGGGATGACAGAAAGGGGTAGGAGCACCAGTTTGAGGATTTAAAAAAAACTAGTCATGTTTTATTCTGATACAGTGCAACATGAAAGAATCATCGGGGGGATGGGGAAAGTGAGGGGCCTGTGTGGAGAATTTTGCGGGCTGGAGTGTGGCATTTACATATACCTTGCTTAGGAAAAGGTACACACTTGTGATTTTGGGTAGGGCTGTTAGGGGAAGGCACAGGGAGCAGAGAGAGATTAACAAATGGAAATTTCTGGAGGTCAGGGATTTGGTCTTCGTCTCATCTCTGTGCCTGGCATCTGATGCCACGTGTAAGACCGAGGAGGGCCGCAGCAAACATTTGCAAGGTTCACTTGAATGCAACTCCTATAAAGCTGGAAGGCGCTGAGAATTCTGAGGGCTCCACCTGCAGCCGCTTGGCCATTTGATTTTCCTTTCTTCATAGAGCCGCTGCTGCCCCCTTCTGGGGTTGGTAGGTATTTCTGGGGGATATGCTTTTTAATGGCTCAGCAGTGTCCTACACGATGGTAAGCTTGTTGCTCTGAGTCTACCAACTCTCCAGGCCTGGATGGAGTCCGGACAGACCCAGGTCGCTTGTTCTCTGAAGGAAGCCTTGTTCCTGGAGATAATATGTATCTTGGAGGATTTGCGGAGGATTTGGCTTTAGTGGGACTGGAGTTGAAAAAGGGATTATTCTGTTTGGATAGCTGTGGTAGAAAGATGCTTGCATTGGGAGTCAGGAGAACTGGAATCTAGACCAACCGTAAATGTTGAGCTTTGGCTCAACATTTTCCTTTTCTGTAAAGGCCGGTTGTGTTCCAGAGAGGGTGAGGGGCTTCAGCAGGAATGGCCTCTGCCCCACTTGGAGCTGTTTTATTTATGGGGTGTCAAATATGAGTTTGCAGGAAACAAATGTCCTCAAAAGTCTGAGAGCCACTGGATGACATGATCTCTGGGCTCCTTCCAGCTCTAATGGTGTGATTTTATAAACTTAGAATTGAACCACAGACTTGCGAGCTGAAATCATAATGCCAAACATTTCTCCCTAAGTGCTAAGGCTGTTTTGCAGGCGGACAGTCCAGAAGATATGCACAGCTGGATTAAGGAGATCGGGGCAGCTGTCCAGGCCCTCAAGTGCCACCCCAGAGTAAGTCACTTCCTTTCTGGTACATGATCACTGTCAGCTTAGAGATGAATTCTCTCTGAGTGGGCAGGTTTTTTTTTTAAGATTTTATTTATTTGACAGAGAGAGAGATAGCGAGAGCAGGAACACAAGCAGGGGGAGTGGGAGAGGGAGAAGCAGGCCTCCTGCCGAGCAGGGAGCCCGATGTGGGACTCAATCCCGACCCTGGGATCATGACCTGAGCCGAAGGCAGACGCTTAATGACTGAGCCACCCAGGCACCCTGAGTGGGCAGGTTTTATTTGGTGATGCAGCCAAGCGCTCTGTCCCTGGAAGCAGCCGAAGCCTCAGGCTGTCTTGTTTGTTTCCTCTTTCTGCTGGTTTAGGTACAAAATTTTATTTTTTGTTTTTTTTTTGGTTGTTGGAAAGAGGTGAGGTATGGGGTTGGGTAAAGAGACAGCTTGCGATGTGTTCTACACGTCTCCCTGTGTTGGCCGACCTTGACACATCTGGAGTGAATTCTGTTGGTCAGACTTGATTTCTGTAGACAAGTGCCTCTGGACCTATGAGGGGGTTATCATGGGTGGGTGTTCTTCCTAGGGCTTTGGGATAAACATTGTCAGGAAAGGCCTTATTTTCCTTTGTTTTTTTTCTTCCCTTTTATTTTTGTAGGATATGTCCTTTTCTAGATCCATCTCTTTGACTCGCTCTGGAAGCTCCGGCCTCTCAGGGGGGCCCAACTCTGTCCTGTGTAGGGGGCGGCCACCTATGGAAGAGAAAAGAGCTCTCTGCAAAGCCCCCTCTGTGGCTTCCTCCTGGCAACCCTGGACCCCCGTCCCACAGGCCGGGGACAAGCTGCTTCCAGCTGAAGAGACTCCTGGGGACTCTTTGTTCATGTCCCGGCTTGGGGAGAGCAGTACTTCTGGGGTGTTGCCCAGCTCCCGGATAAGGCACAGGTCGGAGCCCCAGCACCCCAAGGAGAAACCATTTCTGTTCAGCCTTGATGATGAGAGCATACGGACTTCTGATGTGTGATAGGGCACAGTGCCCTGGGAGGGGGGAGGACTCAAGAAAAGGAGGCCATGACTCAGTTTCCCTACATTTTGGAGGATAGTCAGAGACCCTTTGGCACTCATAGTCCTGTGGATGCTATGTGGGAGGGGCCCATCCAGCTGGCCTGTTTTTTTTTTTTTATATCAATACAGTATATTTAACTTGGAAAATCACTAGGTTGGACCTGTAGGCACGCTCAGTGGAGAACAGGTTGCCTCTACTTTGACTGTTCTAAGGTCTTCCTGGTGAGAGAAGGTTGGGAGTGCAATTTCATCCCTAACCAAATTTTGTTTCCTTGTCCTAGT
Source organism: Leptonychotes weddellii (assembly GCF_054177405.1). Taxonomy (NCBI): domain Eukaryota; kingdom Metazoa; phylum Chordata; class Mammalia; order Carnivora; family Phocidae; genus Leptonychotes; species Leptonychotes weddellii. The sequence goes on from NC_138370.1 coordinate 29,699,703, forward strand.
TGTAGTTTCTTCCTTTACTTTCCAGGCCAGGCACAGAATCTTGGGCCAGTCATCTGGTTTATCCAATTCCTATTTATTGGCTGAGGTCTGACTGTGAAGTAGGAAGGTCGTAACTAACCCAGCTGGCTTGCCTGGGATACATTCTGAGGGGAGGTGTTAAAATCTGGGGGCTGGGAGGTAGCTCTCAGAATGTCTATGAGGGTAGATCCTCTCAGGGGACTTCTGTAGGGGAAGAAATAGGGAATCTCGTGTAAGGTATGGGGTAAGATTCAGTCTCAGTGTATCAGCCAGTTTTGGGAATTATTCTGTTCTTGTCTATGACCCCAAATAATGTCCATGTGAGTGATAGACATGCCCACCCAGTTTCTGTGTCAGGCCCTGGGGATGGGTTTATCAGTGTGAAAGTTACGACTGTTGAGACTAGAACAGACATTTCAATTGCTATGGCATCATTTGGAAGTTCGGAGGGTTGATAAGTGTGGGATAGTTCCCTTGCGTGAGAGATCAGATCTCTATTTTAGGGTGTTAGAATTGCTTTAGAGCAGGTGCTGGGAAAAGACGGACATCCAGATAAACTTCATCCAGATAGACTTTTCTGATCCATGTTTTCCAGGCAGAAGAAAAGGTCTGTTTTAGAACAGACAGATTTCTTGAATCCTTACTTCATAGCTTTTCAGTGGGCTGATATTAGTCTAATTTTAAGTGCTGTATATTATATAGCCTGGCAGATTTGCTTTCTTTCTATGTTGCCCTTTGAATGAAGCCTTTTGTACTTGCATGATCAAACCTTGTGACCAGATAAGGTTCCATGTACTTAATAGTGAAGAGATACAAAGATAATCTTGAGAGGTATTTATATTTTTAATAAAATAGAAACTATGCAAAGTAACATTGATTTAGAGGCACTGTATTGCTGACTAGAGATTTCCCAGGTAGAAGAGCATAGATTGCATTTCCCATCCAGATTTTTAGGTGTGCCTTCTTTCATTTGACAAGAAGATACTATTTCCAGTGTCCCTGGGAGAATTTGTCCAACTTATGTGGTGAACTGCTAACTTATCAGGGTGCCCTAAAGAGAGAGAAAAACTCATTTCTGTCTATGCCTTTTATCAGCTAGATCAGCTAATTACCTTTAAATTAGAAATCAATCACTAGAGGAAGATACCGAGAGATGCATTTTTACCTAAGTCAATCCCTTCCCCTTCCTTATGTCCAGATCTAATACAGAGGCAAAAACATGTCATCAGAAATCCTTAGGGGCTTGATGGAAATCTGTGTTCCTTCCAGGCAGTGTAACTCCCTTGAAGTCTATGTCATGTTGAGAACTTTTCTTGACCGCACTGCATTGGAGCTATTCTTCACTTAAATTGTTTGGCCTAGTGGTCCTGGTAGAAAAAAGACATCTAGTACTGGATTTCTCTCTCTCTCTCTCCTCTTTTTTGCAGACTCTTGTAGACGGTTGTCCTCAGAAATCTGTGGTTTGGGAGTTAGTTATTTATGAGTGACCGAGGTTACAGTTTCAAGTAGCCTGATAAGTAGTCATTTCAGATTCTTAAAGCTCCTTGTCTCTGATTTCATCTTCATATTTTCCTCAAGAAAATTCTTTGGCTAGGTCAAAGAAAATACACAATAAGTGATATTTGCACTCACAAAAATAAGTTAGGAAATTTTGAGATCCCTTTAAACATTCCCTAACTCATGAAAGCTGTCATCTTTTGGTGTTTAAGCTGTGAAAATGTACCCATGTCTCTTTTGTTAAATAAACTCTCTGCTACAATACTACTGTTGAATTAATTGGCCATTATAGTAAGCTGATATGTTTCTTATTTCAGTAGGGTCTATTTTAAGAATGTGTTAAATTAAACATACTTATAAATCTAGATTATATTATTATGATAGAAGGAAAACAAGGACTTTAGTTGGCAAATACTTGGGAATACCAAGTGAGAACATTGTTAATGTAGTTCCAGCACCAGATAAATAGAATTATCTTCAGTGAAGTCTGTAAGCATTCTCCCAAACCTTATTTCAGAATTCCTTTTGTGTCCATATTTCTTACCTTCTGGCCAATTTCACATCAAAACTTTTTAATGTCACTACACATGTGAGCCAAAGATAGTGCATATATAGTCAAAGCATTTGGCTTTAAATGTCTATGGAACCAGATGGAAAAAATAGGGCAGGGATGCAGTATAGGTTAGTAGTTAAATGCATAGGCTCTGCAATAAATCGGAGTTTAAAGAAAGGAACCAAAAAAGATACTGCATTTTCTTTGTGGAATAAAAACCTTCTTGAGTTGTGCTGTTTTCCTAAGCCTATTGAAGTGATCTTGATCCAGTTTGTGTAACAGTATTACGGGTGGTCTTCCCTATAATTGAACTATTTTCCATCCACTATTCTTGAGAGCTTAAGGATTTGCTTACTCAAGGTCAGTTGGTGGCTGGTAAACATTGTTTGACTTTTTGCATCCTGTGAGACATCATAAATCTACTAAGGTGTAGAGTAGACTCAGGTCAAAATATTGAAAGTTATACGTTTATTTCTGAGTAGAATGCTGAGCTCACTCATATGAGAAAGAGCAGAGGTAAGGCCCAGCTTTGTAGTTCACTGGAAGCAAAAGGTTTTTTTTCCTTGCTGAATATAACTATGCTCTCATATGGGCTTAAAGGACCTAAATAGATTCAGTAGTTGAGCAGTGGGATTTGATGTTTGTTTTCACTGTTGACCAGTAACAGCATTTTGGAAATTGAGTTTCCCAAGTGAGCTTTGTTTATAAACTTTGAACATGTCAAAAATGGATAGTTTAGTAAATCTTTTCTACCAACATCACTTTTCTTTTCTTACTCCTTTTTTTCTGTTATTGCCTGCAGCAGTTAGTTACAGTCACTCATGCTAAGTAGAATTTGAATAAAGCTAATGTTAGCAAAAATAGACTGTTTGACCTCTCCCCCCACTGCTTACTGAAGTGTGGCATGATTTTGTGTTTTGAACCAGTAGGTTTCAGCTGTGAAATGCACTCACTGTAAGCACTGAGCTGAGTGCATGGAAACTGTTACGCTTCTCATTTTATGTGATCTCCTAATTGGTATGTAGCAAAAAAATAATTTTCGAAACCTGTTTTGTTGCTTGTTTTGTAATAAAACCATGTGAAATACTGAAATATGGTGTGTGTTTTCCTAATGCTGACCTTCTGCCCGTGGGTGGGTGATCTCTCGTCAGTCTGCCCCATTATTGGTTTTCTGGCCTTCCCGAGGTAGGGCCCTGCACAGGGCAGGGCTGGGGACCTCTCTTGGTTGCATGGGGCTGGCCCTGGGACGGGGACGGGGACGGGTGGTGGGGGATGCGTGTGTGTGTATGTGTGTGTAGAGGTCCACCAGGCTCTGCCGTGCGTGTGCGTGTGTGTGTGTGTGTGTGTAGAGGTCTGTCAGGCTCTGCCCCTTAAAGCCCGGGGGTTGAGGGAGGCGGCACCCTAGCCGGGAAGAAGTGTTGCTCATTTTAGAGCAGTTGCCGGTCCAAAGTAAACCGGAGCGTGAAGAAGGAAGAGGGCAGGATGACTAGACCTCTGCGGCGGCCCGCTCTGCTGGGACAGCTCCTCCTGCTGTGGCTGCTGCTCCCGCCGCCTGTGCTCAGAGCCGAGGCTAGGAGGTCCAGGACCTTGCTGCCCTGTCCCGCGGCTTGTGAGCCCACGCGCTGCCCCCCGCTGCCCACCTGCTCGGCGGGGTCGACGCCGGTGCTCGATCGCTGCCGCTGCTACCGCGGCGGCCGAGGGCGAGGCCTGCAGCTGGGCGCTGGGCCGGCGGTGCGCCCCGGGGCTGCAGTGCCGCGCGCGGCTCAGCGCCCCAGGCCTCGGCGGCGCCTGGGTCGGCACGTGCGGCTGCCGGCGGCGGGGGCGGCGGTGTGCGGCAGCGACGGGCGCACCTATCCCAGCCTGTGCGCGCTGCGCGGCGACAACCGCGCCGCGCGCCTCCGAGGCGCGCTCCCGGCCGTGCCGGTGCTGAAGGGCGGCTGCGCGGGTGGAGGTGAGCGCTGGGCCCGCGCGCTCGGGTGGCTCGCAACGTCCCCAAGCGGCGCGCCCGTGTCGCGCGGTGCGCCGCGGGCTCTTCCCGCCTTTGCCTCCGGATTCAACTCCTTATTCCCAGTTTTTTTTCCTTCTTAGGTGTCTCCTTACCAGTTCCCATGTGGTTTCTCCCCACTTGCCTCCCCGGGCCTGTTGTATGCCGTCTTCCCTTTTTCTTCTCTCTCTCTCTTTTTTTCCCCACCCGGGATGACAGGTCTGGTTCCCTCAAGGCGTATCCTTGCGGGGTGGCAGTGAATACAGAGGGGAGACCGAAGAGAGGAAGGGGCGGGAAAGGAGAGAGGAGGAGAGAGCCCGGGAGATTTGGGATATGACACCCGATCCGGCCAAGCAGCGGGGCGCCCACCGCCCCCAAGAGTGGTGCATTTCTTCACAGGGACCAGAAGTGTAGGCCGGCTCCGGAGCGAGTACAACTTCATCGCGGAGGTGGTGGAGAAGGTAGCGCCATCTGTGGTTCACTTGCACCTGTTCTGCAGGTAAAGGAGGCAGGAGGAGGCCGCCGCTACCCCGCGGGACTGTTTCTGAGCGCCTGCCGGCTCCGGGCCCCCGCGCTACGGCTTTACAGGCATCGCTTAGGCTTAGCCGTAAAACCCGCTGTGAGGAAGTCGCAGCTCAAACAGGTTGAATAATCTGTTTGGGGTTGGTTTAGCCAAAGAGCGGAAGCGTAGGGATTGTGGCTTCCAAATTTGGGCTACTCCTCTGCACTTCGGGGTCTGGGGTTTCTCTCTCCCTCATCTCCCACGGACAAAATGGAAGGTCAGATGTAAGAGCTAGAAGGCATCCTGTTGGTGATCTTGCTCAGGCCCCTCGTTTGCCTGGAAGGAAATCCAATGTCACAATGCCAGTTAGTAGTGGAACCTAAACTGGAACCAGACTTCTTTGACTCCCTCCCTCCTGGGTCCTCAAGAATGTGGCACTAGGTCCACGTTTGCGCGCAGTAGTAGGACTAGGTGAGTACTAGGACTAGTAGTAGGACTAGGTGTGCGCAGTAGTAGGACTAGTAGTAGGACTGAAGCAGAGGGTTGCTGCTCTGACCAGCTCTGAAGAAGGAGGGGAGGGGGTCGTCCCTGGAAAAGGAGAGTTGGGATCAGCTCTCAGTCGTGTTCCTAAGAGATGGCCAGGGTGCTGAACATTCAGAGTCCAGTTACACATTGAGAGAATGAAAACACAGACAGGGGATAGTAAGATGTCTGAGAAAACTGTGGTGGAGGTATGTTTGATAAATTAGAGGTTCCATGTCCGCAGACTGTGATGGATACCCTGGTTTTCCTGCCCTCTGCTTATGCTGTTGTCTTGCTGGGACAGGTCACCTCTTAGCAACAAGGATATTCCTGCATCCAGTGGCTCTGGGTTCATAGTGTCTGAGGATGGGCTCATTGTTACCAATGCCAAAGTCCTCACCAACCAGCAGCGGATCCAGGTGGAGCTCCAGAGTGGCGTCCAGTATGAAGCCACTGTCAAGGACATTGACCATAAATTGGATCTTGCACTGATTAAGATCGAGCCAAATGTGAGTATGCAAGGGCCAAATCAGTCTGTACATCTGGGGATTTCCATCAATTTGCTGATATTTTCCTCTTCACCCCATTCTTGTTCCACATCTTTTCTACCTGGTATATGGTCTTCTCTAGTTTCCTTTTTTCTGTTTTTCACTCTTTTATTTTCTTCTATGCCCGTCTGTATATCCCTAACAATTTCTATTAACTGTCTAGCCTCCTTCTTCAACAGATGCTGCTTCTGGGAAACTTACTTCTCTGCTTGCCTTAGAATACTAGGAATGATTGCAGTGGATTCAGAGCTGCCTGGGAATACTCTGAGGTCCTTGCTACACAAAGTCTAGTCTGCACATCAGCAGCATTGACATTATATGAGAAAGAATTTTTTTAAAAATGCAGGATCTCAGATCCCACCCACGTCTGAGTCAGAATCTGCATTTTAATAAGATCCCTAGGTGATTTGTGTGCACATTAAAATTTGAGAAGCACTGTTCTGGGCACTCTCCTTTCTGTTTGTGGTTTAATTTTGACTATAAAACTTTGAGCTGGGTTGTGCCCGGGTGGCTCAGTCTTTAGGCGTCTGCCTTTGGCTCAGGTCAGGATCTTAGGGTTGGACTCCCTGCTCAGTGGGGAGTCTGCTTCTCTTTGCCCCTACCCCCTTTGTACTTGCTTGCTCTCTCTCACTCTCTCAAGTAAATAAATAAAAAGTCTTAAAAAAATAAAATTTTGAGCTGGTATAGTGCTAAGTAAGTTGCTAATGTCAGTGTATGTTCATCAGCGACTTCACTGGTCATTTAGTTATAGTAATTTCTACAAAGCAGTAATTTTAGGTTTTAGAGATAATCCTGATCATCTTACCAGGTGAGAGGGTGGTGGTTCCTGGAATTTGAGGAAGAAACATCAGGCACTTGTAGAACCTATATGAGTGGGTGGGGGGGTTCTTGGATTTTAAGTGCCCAAATGATAGAGACCATGCCATATGTGTGTTGTACACAAATACTGGTTGATTATATTCTTGATTTCTTCTTCACCTCTCTGTCCTTCCTATCCCTCCTGGCTGTGTGCAGACTGACCTTCCTGTATTGATGCTGGGAAGGTCCTCTGACCTGCGGGCTGGAGAGTTCATGGTGGCCTTGGGCAGCCCGTTTTCTCTGCAGAACACAGCAACCGCAGGGATTGTCAGCACTACACAGCGAGGGGGCAGAGAGCTGGGGCTGAAGAATTCAGACATGGACTGTATCCAGACAGATGCCATAATTAATGTAAGTCACTTGGGAGGGCTCTCCTCAGCCCATAAGGTACTGGCAGGACAGTGAGAAGAACATGTCAGAGGTACTCTTTTCCTTTTGGCCTATTGGGACTGTCCAGAGTTCAGTTAGACCCTCACTGGAGGGATGGAATGCCATGTTGTTCAGCCTGTTTGATGTGATCGTCGGCATCCGTGATATTGGGCAGTCTCTTTGGGTCGTTCACAGAGGTCACCCCTTGCTGTAGAAGGCAGTGGTCCTTTGGCTCTTGTCTTTTACCTGCACTGACTTCAGTGTTGGTGATGACAGGGGCACGGCTTTGCCGTGCTCACCAGAGCAGGCTGCTTTCGGTAAACCTCTTTAGGAACTACGTATAAATGACAAGGAGAAAAGCACTGACGACTTTTTCAAATTCTGTCTTCAGCATGGCAACTCTGGGGGCCCTCTGGTGAACTTGGTAAATGGCCACTTGCCTTGCTGTTTCATGTCTCGTCCCAACTTTCCAAGAATGATGGTGCAGAGTAGGATGTCACAATTGTGTAGAGATTTGTGGTAGGATGCTTTTCTATTATTGCATCTTAAGTAAATGGTTAGCAAAGATTTAAGATCTGTGCTGGATTTATCATCATTTATCATATGGCATGTGAGCTCATTCAGCTAAGGGTGCCAGGGTTTACTTCCACTTACTGACATCTCTTCACCATGCTTTCTGTTTTCATTGTGTAGTTAACAAAAGCCCGGGGCACTAAACTAAAATATATGTCAGCTGACCACTGTGCTATGTAATGTCTATCCTTAAAGACCGCCTGCTGCTGCATGTGAAGAACTGTCCCTCATCCCAAAATGCTAACTACATGACGTGTCTGTTCGGGTTTTTAGTCCTGATAGAGAAAAGCCACAGTGAGAATCCATTACTCTATCATGTATTTAAGTCTTAGATGTTATTCAGCGTCTCTAGTGGAAATGCGAGTTTCTAGTTGCTCAAATACCTGTGAAAACATAAGAAAGTGCAGTGCTGTTTGACACACAGTCTGTGATCATGCTGAGTCCCTTTGAGCTGACTGTTTTTGGTTCTTTACACATTACACTTGCTTTTTGGAGGATGAGCTAACGGTATGTGAAATTACTGAGCACTCTTCTACTCATAGTAATGTTACTTATGTAATTTTCTTGTGCCTGCTTTCTCTAGTAGACAATGAGTTTACTAGGGGCGCCTGAGTGGCTCAGTCAGTTAAGCATCTGCCTTCAGCTCAGGTCATGATCCCAGGGTCCTGGGATTGAACCCGGAGTCGGGCTCCCTGCTCGATGGGGAGTCTGCTTCTCCCTCTCTGTGTATGTGCTCATGCTCTCTCTCTCTCTAGCTCTCACTCTCTCTCAAATAAATAAAATCTTAAAAAAAAAAAAAAGATAGTGAGTTTACTAGAGCAGAGGTGACGTGCACATTGTCAGGCCACACTCCAGACCTACTGAGTTATGATATGTAATTTAATATGATCAGAAGTCTCTTTTTTACCCTTCCCATTACCCAACAGAGGCTGAGGGGTGATGAAGTGCACGAAGAGGAAAGTGTTTCCCACTTCATAGCTTTCGCTTTGTAGAGCTTTGTTCTCTGAGGTTAATTAGCTAATTCTGAAGAGTTTCATTAAAGTGTTGCTGAAAATCCAACAGCTTTTTGCCTTTTCCATGTTTATTTTTAGTTTCATTTGAGAAGAAAAGGCAAGTACTCATTGTCCTCTTAACCTGTGTCAAAATACAAACTGTGGTTCACTTTTAAAATCATTTGATGAAGGACAAAATAAACTCAAGATTAAAAAAAATTGTCCTCAGCAGGGATCTGCACATGGGTAGGGTCCCCCTCGCCCCCGCCGCCCGGCTTACCTCCCACACTGTGTGTCCTATAAGGCAACGTCCACTGCTCCCTGTGGAAGTTCCCTTTCCTCTAGCCCCTCTGTGTTCTGACCCTAGTGACTAGCTTCATTTCCTCCTCTGCTGGCACTGGTTTTGCACTGGTCAGTTTGCATGACTTGGTGACTGAATGATGTCTCCTCCCTTGCCAGGATGGTGACGTGATTGGCATAAATACATTGAAGGTGACCGGGGGAATCTCCTTCGCAATTCCCTCAGATCGAATTCAACAGTTCTTGGCAGAATTCCATGAGCGCCAGTTGAAAGATAAGGGGAGTTAGGACTTTTTCTTCCCTTCTTGTGTTTTTCAGGAGCCCTCCATCTGTTCTGGAGACCGCCCTTAGGATTCTGTAGAATACTGTCACTGGTACCCAGCTCTTATCATGGTGGTTTGGGTGGCAATATGGGGGAATTAGGCACAAAGCCTAGTTGTGTTGTACCCAGAAGTACATGTTATGGCGGAAAGGAAACCCGTGGGCTGGAGATGGGAGGTGGATGGGAGGAGTGTCCATGCTAGTGACAAAAGGTTCTCTGAAGCACATTTTCAGGCTGACAGCCTGAAAGGGCAGTTATAATAATAGTAAGGATGTTCCATGACTTGCTGTTTTTAGAAGCTCTGCCAAAGGAAAGAAGTTTTGTTGTTAGTAACACCCTATAACTTTCCTTTCCAGGAAAGGCTCTTTCACAGAAGTATCTCAGTCTGCGAATGCTGCCTCTCACTATGAAGTAAGCATGGGTTTCAGTATGTCTGTGTTGTTTTTCAGAAGCAAAAGGCATAGCTGGACGGTCTTAACAGGGAATCTAAAGCATGTGGACTACAGCTGGCTACTCTTGTGAGTGTAGGGCCCCACTGTCACAGGGTAGGTATCTGTCTCTGCCTGCACCAATATTTGCGGTACATTTTAGTAGCTTCTTTCATTGTGGCTATATAGACCTTATATGTCCAGTGGTTCGGGGCTTTGGTAGAGAACTGCCGCCCCCCCCGCCGCCCCAGGGAAGAATAACTGTGGCTGGCTTGCTGGAATCTTCACTGGCCCCCCGGAGCCTTGAGTAGAACACATAAGAGTACCTGTTGACTTGGAGGCTTTGACCAGGGCTCAGGTGATGAATTCATTGTTTCTTAACCTTCTGGGAAAACTCTTCTCACTTGTCTTAGCCTTCTTCAAGAGATGAAAAGGCAAGATCCAGATTTCCCTGATGTGAGTTCTGGGGTCTTTGTGTATGAGGTGATTCAAGGAACAGCTGCTGAAAGGTAAGAGTTCAGGCCTTGGCCCAGCTAGCATGCCATGGTAAATGTGTGTCGGATCGAGACGTGCACCGTTTAGTACGGTGGCCCTACCCACGCGTGGCTGTTGAATACGGAGATGTGGCTGGTGTGACTGAGGAACAGAATCTTATTTAATTTGAGTTTATTTAAGTAAAAAAAAAAAAACAAAAAAACAGAGGCACTCAATATAAAAGATTTTTCCATGAAACATACCCTTTGTTTTGGAAGGACTGCCTTTAACTTTAATCACTGCATTGTGTAAGATGTTGTATAGTAGCACAATAGGTGTGGGTTGTTTCTAGTGGATTTCAAAGACTTATATGAAACAGTCTAAAATACCCATTAATAATTTTAAAAATTACATATTAAAATGATAATACACATATTGACTTAAATAGGTATATTATTAAAATGAGCTTCATCTATTTTTAAAAAGATTTCTAAAAATTAAGAAAGTTTTTAAAAATGTGGCTACAGGAAATTTAAAATTATGTATGTGGCCTGTCTTACATTTCTATTGGACAGTGCTGATTCGGACTTGTGTGCTTGTGTTGGAAGGACTATTTTTGGGAAGGGAATGGTTTTTTTGTAGCTCAAGAATTCATGATGAGTTAATAGCATAAGTTTAAATTAATTTTGCTAGGAATTCCCGAATGTACGTTCGATACCTTAGTTATTAAGAATAGGAAGAATTCAGAGGGCTAAAAGTTTAAGAACATATTTTAGGTACTTTAGGACACTTTTTTCTTTGAACTCTGGAAGATCATACCAGAGGCCAGCACTGAATGAGTGAATGTTAATAAAGCAAATGCTAGAACAGCTCATCAAAGAAGTGCTCCAGCTGATTTTACTCTTGTTTTTAAACATTTATACTAACTACTGAGGGAAGAGGTGGTGGGTCCCTCTCTTATACTTCTTCAGTATACCTCTCTCACTACTTTTGTTTCTCAAAGCTCAATTATCTTTTTATATTATGGCAACTCTTTTAGTAGGGGGAAGAAACCATGAGGTACTAACTGTTAATGGCTAAATGTTAGGTCTCATGTTACTAAATTTGGCTTGTCACAGGCTTTTCTAGACTTTCTTGCTTCCTGCCCTCCCCCCACCTCTTTATTTTATCTTTTGGTTCAAGGCCAAAGCTATTTCTTTCAGTTCTCCTAGTCCTTGCTACTCAAAATATGGCCTGTAGACCAGCAGCACTGGCATCACCTGGGGCTTTTTTAGAAATGCAGAATGAAGGGCGCCTGGGAGGTTCAGTTGGTTGAGCCTCGGACTCTTGATTTAGGCTCAGGTCATGGTCTCAGGGTTGTAAGATCCAGCCCTGAGTCGGGGTATGTGCTGAGTGCGGAGTCTGCTTCTTTCTCTCTCTCCCTCAGCCCCTCCCCCAACTCGCATGCTCTCTCTCAAATAAATAAATCTTAAAAAAAAAAAAGAAAAAAATGCAGAATGACAGGCCCCACCACTGAATCAGGATCTGCATTTTAAACAAGACCTCCCGGTGATTTGGATGAACATTAAAGTGTGGGACTACTGCTTGCTTGAAGTCACTGATAAACCAGAAATCTTATTATTTCTGGCTTTATACACTTAAATCTAATAATAATAATTACAGTAATAACAGCTGGCACTTATTAATCACTTACTGTATGTCAGGCATCACTTTTTTACATACGTTTTTGAGCCCCCAAAGTCTTATGATACAGGCATTATTTTACAGAAACAGCAGCTGTGGTACAGAGAGGTAATTAACTTGAGAGGTACATATAAGTAGAATGCAGGGATGTGGAATCTGGCTTAGTTCGTGAATTATCCTGTTTTGTAGCTGCTCTCGTTTCTAAGAGGCAGAGTGAGTAGCAGGAAGATGGGTTTTCATGATTGAAAGACCCAGAATCAAATCCTACTTTAGTCCCTTCCAAGCTGTGGGACATGGGATAGGTTATTTATCCTAGCTGAGCCTCACTCCCTCATTTTGGTGCATAGTTTACATTCAGTAATAACTGGCAGGTTTCTTTCTCTTCTTCTACTCACAGAACTACAATGGATTAAGTTTCTTCTTTGTGCACAGTCCCAGTCATCCTCCTGAGATGTCCTTGTTCTAAAGGTGTTCCATGCTTTTAGTTTTGCCCTCAAACTTCTCTTCACATCCTCTTGCTTTAAATTTCTATTTTTTAAAAAAATTAATTCCACATATCTTGGTAATCCTCTTGCATCCTTCCTTTGGCTTCCCATTTCTTTACAATGGTGTCTCCTGGAGTCATTTAATTTTGATGTCCCTCTTCCAGCCCATTATTGACTTTAAGAGAAGTCATCAGCATGGCTATATATTTATTGGAGTGTTTCATATTTGGAGGTGTTTTTTGTTTCTAGAATATATATTCTATGTGAAGCAAATATATTGGAGACAGAATATAATCACAACTTTGGGGAAAAGGAGCCTAGAACCAGAGCCTTAAATATTTAGACTTGAAAGCATGACTGGTTTTTGACTTACTGGAAGTAGGGCTATCAGGCTGTGGGTGGAGATGGGGCAAGTAAGTGGGCTGTCAAAACCAAACTGATCAGAGTACAACTGTATGGGGAAAAAATATATTGCTTGTGTTCTTCTTTATCTTTGCTGGTAAGACCAGGAATGTGCTTGAGGTTTACAGAAGTCAGAGATTGATAACAACCCAAAGCTAAATTGCCTATTCCAAACCAAATCCAATATATGAGAGGAGTAAACTTTTTATATGATTCTGTTAGAAGACTGATTTTATAAAGGTAAATAGGATTGTTGTCCCCAGGTGATTTCCCGGCATATCTTATAAGAGCCCGCATACCTGAAAGGACTGATGTTATTTCTGGTTTCCTGGTTTGTATGTTGATTGACAGCAAAATAGGGGCTCCTGGGTGGCTCAGTTGGTTAAGCGTCTGCCTTCGGCTCAGGTCATGATCCCCGGGTCCTGGGATCAAGTCCCATGTCGGGCTCCCTGCTCAGTGTGGGGGGTCTGCTTCTCCCTTTGTCCCTCCCCTGCTTGTGCTCTCTCTCTCTCTCAAATAAATAAATAAATAAATAAAATCTTTAAAAAAATGACAGCAAAAAAGCGCCATAAAAGACTGACATTAAATTTTAAATGGGGACAAGTAAAACTTATAGTTTCATGGTCCCTTTTTCCCCCCTCTCCCAGCTCTGGGTTGAGAGACCACGATATAATTGTCAGCATAAATGGGCAACCTGTTACCACCACAACCGATGTTATTGAAGCTGTTAAGGACAATGATTCCCTTTCCATCATGGTTCGTCGAGGAAGTCAGACTTTGATCCTGACAGTCACATCTGAAATAATCAATTAAGTATCAAGCTTTAAAGAGAAATCATCTAACAAAACCAAAGCTATATTACCTGGTTTGTACTGAAGATGTGCCAAAGTTAGCAAATTTTAGGGTCTCTTTCCTAAGAAAAATGAATGCTTTAAAACAGATACACACACACACACTTAGGGACCATTAGATTGGGGTACTCTACTATTGCTAAGAAGCCTTACTAAAGCAAGTGAAGGACATGGTGCCAGGAAGTCTGGGAAGCTGATAGCATTTTATTTCAACACAGGAAACAACTGAAAAACAAGCACAGTTTCTAATTTAACCTTGACAGAAGGACACTTGTGGATTTTAAAAGTTCTCTATAGCCACAAACTGGATGTAACATAAACGTGTGTACACACACACACACACACACACGAATAAACCTACCAAATATGAAGAAACAACCTGAATCCAAAGTGCAAAGGAAATCCAATTTTTCATAACACTGCCTTTCTCAATCAGTTTTTGAGGCTGTACCACATTTGGCCAGGGTTGTAGATATGGAGGATGAGCACGGTTTGTAAGTCAAATTCAAACTGACAACTGCAGATTGTCACAGAGAAATATTAGATTCTCATGATCACCCTGGCAGTGGTCTCCAAAAGCTTTCTGACTGGGAGAAGGCTTCTTTTATAGGACAGATCCTTCAATAACTTATAGACTTTGACCTTCTTACCCACGCTCGTCCTCCTGGCAACATTAGTGATTTGAGTCTGAAAGCTGCCAAAGTGTTGGTGTTTTTAAAGAAAATAGCTTTTGATGGGGTTTGTGAATATCCTGAGGAGATTTTTTTTGACAAGTATTAAGATGAAGCAGGATTTGTGGCTTAGAGTAGTATCTTATTTTCTTTGCTAAGATTTTAATTTGTTTTCCAGATTTTTCTTACAAGTTAGGATTTTTTTTTTAAAATATGGCATCTCCTTAAATTCTATGCAAAATTTTGTTTATGTGCATTTTTTCCTGGGGAGGGGGTCCGGTTTCTTTATGACCTCCAACAATTTAAAAAATACTATATACTTATAGTACAGACATTATGAATAAGAATCTACCAATTATTACTGTTACAAACAAGGTTAAGTTCAATGTGGTACAGAATTTTCAAGACAGAATAATTTGTTTTAATTTTTACACACTCACCATTTAATAATATAAGAACAGTAATTGTAATAATCAGGGATAATAAAGCTGAAACTTTTAGAAAAGCTGCTTCATAATGATAGAGCATATCCAGTATCAATTTAACTGTGATTCTTGGTTCTTTAAGTCAACTATTAGGAGAGTAACATTTGAGTAGTTCTACCTTGATTGTTTCTAGAATTTATCCCAAATATCGGGCTCTTAGTTCGACTTGTCTGAAAAGTCCTCCTTTTACTTCATATTTAAAAGTTCTTTTCAACTTAAATTGCAAAGGATGGGAACTAAGTTTCTCCGAACTTATAGTTCAGAACATTTCCTTTTATTCCCAGTGATTTGGGAATGCAAAAGCTTGGCTGTCTCTTTTTCCCGACAATGGACTCTGGTAGTCCACAGCGAGAGCTTCTGGTACCATGTTTATTTTGAACGAATGTGTTCTTTTTGCCCCCATAAATCACATCCTGACTCCACCCAATACTCAGTAATTCTGTCCTTTAAGTAAGAATCTATTTTGCTTTTTTTTTTCCCCCCAAAGGTACGAGGCTTTACAACTTACCTAACATAATTGTGAATAGTTTTATAGTTAGTTGTAGGAGATCTTTTTTACCAGCCTACAACATAGGCTCTCTGAACTCGTAAATAATTAATTTTTAGATAGGATAGCCAAGAGGATAGCTTAACCCAGACGTACCTGATTATTGTTGGGCTTTCAAAATATAATTGAAATGAAGAAATTATTGTACTGCATATACTGCTTCTGGAGCATAATAATGATGTAACAATAGGGTTTATTAGTAGAGTGGTTCATTTCAAATGCCTAGCTTTTAGCAAAACATACAGAATTTTGAGTCTCACTCTACTTTTTGAAAATACCAAACAGCATTCCAGGTTGGCAAAATTTATTCCACAATTTAAATTCAGAAAGTCAGAATTTCAGTGTGTATTAAAATTCATGGCCATTTTACTTCTGCTGAAGATTTTCATTGGTTTAGCTTCAGATCTCCTCTGCATGAAGATTCAGGGTCACAAAAGGCACAAGGCTAAAAATATTCACTTTGCTCATCTTGTTGGGTCCACTTGCTCCAAAGTATTGAAGATACAGCAATGTATAGAAATACAGCATGGAAACCTCTCTGCAACTTATTAGTCACTAGCCTTTATATTTTGTATGGAGGAAAGGTACACACTTGATTCCCAAACACTGTTTGCTTGTCATTTCTAGTCTGCAAGGTAAAATTTGGGTTGAAAACCCAGAGTCCAAAGAAACCTTCCTAACCAAACCGATTCCCTCCAGGGAGGGAAAGTAATAATCAGGTCTGCTATCAAGGAAGAGTTTTGAGCCTGTAGGAAGACATGCCTCTCTGGGCCATGACAACAGCTCTTTTTAGTAAACAGTGCACCAATTGCTGCCATCACTTGGCATCAGCCCTCCAGTAATAAGCAAAATAAGGTCAACAAACCACCAAATCCCAAGTCCTCCAAGTGTCAACAGCTTTCCTACTGCTGTGCCAGTGTGTCCCAGACAGAAACGGTCCACTCCGAAACATCCCAGGAAGAAGGAATAGAGCAAAGTGGTTATGAAGTAGTGTCCCGTGTATCTAGACAGAAGGAATGAAAAGGAAGATGTTTACCCCATGAAAATTAAAACACTTAGTGACTAATGAATTTAACATAAGTGAAAAGATGGTGCAGTAGTCCTTCTGTGGCCTCTTATCCTCCCCAAAAAGAAAATCTCGAGTTGGCCTGGGCTCTCAAAAGAGTACTACCTAGGACATAAAGAAAGGAACAAATACTGAGTTGGATTGGACAAGAAATAATCAAGCACATATGCTCTGTAGGCATCCTGGGAGGAGTAGGATCTGGGCCCACAACCCTCCCCGACTCAGACTCCTTTCCTGAGGCCGCACTTCTGAATGCAGTTCTCTAAGGAAATGTCGTCATCTTTCCTCAGATGAACACCGATCTCCATATACCCTTCTGCTGTTTTGTGGCAACTAAAAATGAGGTTTCTTCAATAAGGACTTAGGTCTTACATACTGCGATTAACATTCCATTGCAACTGCTCCAATATCGTCACTAAACACCACAGACTCTCCATTAGCAACTGATATAAATACATTCTGTGCCTTCCGGCAAAATTTACAGAAATGACCCTAATTCTTTAAGATAAACTTATTTTCCAGGAGAGAGCGCCACACTTTTCATAACAAAACCTTTATTCCTCTGGGACGCCTGCGTGGCTCAGTCAGTTAAGTGTCTGCCTTCCGCTCAGGTCTTGATCCCAGGGTCCTGGGATCGAGTCCTGTATCGGGCTCCCTGCTCAGTGGGGAGCCTGCTTCTCCCTCTTCCAGCTGCTCCCCCTGCTTGTGCTCTCTCTCTCTCTCTGACAAATAAATAAATAAAATCTTAAAAAAAAATAAACTAAAACCTTTATTCCCCAAATACTAAGGCTATTTTTACAGGATTTAGGTCTATCATAGGAATTTTGGAGCTAGATCAACTGGTCCAACTCCTTTATTTTGTAGGTGAGGGACAGAGTCTCTGGGCTTCCACAGGCACTTAGCTAGTTGATGAAAGAGACATTTAGAACTAATGGCCTCTAGGATCTTAAGTCCAGTGTCCTTTCTGTTTATAACCACATCGCCCCTGTCCATGGATTATGCACAGTAGTAATCATGTTGCCCTTTTAACACTTAAGATAAAAGAAAAAGTCACATCACGAGATGACAAGGAAAATAGCTCTACCTCTATCCAAGTACCAACTACCCCAATCAAAGTAACACTTACTTTATACAAGGTTTATTCTCCCGTAGGAAGGTCCTAGGACTGGCACACTCAATCCCATCGAGGGCCCGGCACTGGACAGAAGTGTGTTCCACGTCACTGTAGGCCTGCCCACCAAACTGTGGTGTAACAACCAAAACAAAACAACCCAAACTCACCAAAGCAAGTTACACAAAATAGATCTTTATATTCATTAATAAGAGGTGACTCAGGACAATAATTATACTAACAAAGTTGGGGTAAAGCTGCGTTCAAGACCAAGGAATTCAGTGATTCAAGTGATTTTAAATTGTTCCACCCTAATTGTATGTTGTTTTAAATAAACTTTTTCTTCTTCTTTGTGACTAGCTTCTTTAATATAGTGAAAAAATTTATAATCAGTTTCATTAAATGCCACTTAGAATAGATGGACACAATGTTTTAATTATCCTATATTTACAGGAAAGAGCACATTATTGAGTATTTGGGAATGGGTATTTAAAACGTGAATGTGTATTAGAGGGCTGTTTTATATATAATACAAATGAATATAATTAGGAAAAGACCTCAGAATATCATCTGACTCAGAACTTTTCTTAGTTTGTGAATGTGTGATTATCATATAGCTATAGTACATTCCTGTATAAGTTTAAATTTCAGCAAAAAATTTCAGAACGGGCGCCTGGGTGGCTCAGTCGTTAAGTGTCTGCCTTCGGCTCAGGCCCTGATCCCAGGGTCCTGGGATCGAGCCCCGCATCGGGCTCCCTGCTCGGCGGGAAGCCTGCTTCTCCCTCTCCCACTCCCCCTGCTTGCGTTCCCTCTCTCACTGTGTCTTTCTCTGTCAAATAAATAAATAAAATATTAAAAAAAAAAATTTCAGAACAGGACTTCTTACCATTTATGTAACTGAATTCTAGCAGAGAAAGCACAACTGTACATTCTCCACTAGCACCTTATTAAGTACTTCACTATTATTTTCACTGGTGCATTCCTCAAAGGAAAGGGAGTTGGAAATCATACCTCCCCTGGGATTCAGGTGCCTGAGTATAGGTCGTCTAGGACTTCTGGGGAAAGTGGCAGTTTGAGTGGCCTGACAGGATCAACTCAGTTTTTAATTATAATGGGCAAAAGTAGGGGAACCTGGGTGGCTCATTTGGTTGAGCATCTGTCTCTTGATTTTGGCTCAGGTCATGGTCTCGGGGTCATGGGATCAAGCCCTGCATCCATGCTCCACGCTCAGCAGGGAGTTTGCTTGAAATTCTCTCCCTCTGTCCCCCTCACCCCCTTGCTCTCTCTCTCTCTCAAATGAATAAATAAATCTTTAAAAAAAAAATAAAATGGGCAAAAGTAAGTGATCTCTATACAACGCTAACTCAAACCTTCAAAAGCTTCTTTGGTAATTATCAACAGAACAAAATCTCATTGTATTGAAAATATTCCTTTTTTTTTAATAAAGATTTTATTTATTTGACAGAGAGAGACACAGCGAGAGAGGGAACACAAGAGGGGGAGAGGGGGAGATGGAGAAGCAGGTTTCCCGCCGAGCAGGGAGCCCGACGCGGGGCTCGATCCCAGGACCCTGGGATCATGACCTAAGCTGAAGGCAGACGCTTAATGACTGAGCCACCCAGGCACCCCGAAAATATTTCTTTACACATGACTGCAGTAAGAGTTGCCTTTTTGGTCTTACTACTTTCAGGTTTATTCCTCTGTCTCTGATTAGTACAAACCATGTTTTCCCATAACTCTCTTACACCTGATTGAATCTTGAATTGCATTATGCAGAATGAGGAGGAGGTACATGAACTTCACTGGTTTTGGGAAGACTAACTAGGATGTTATTATGGAACTGAATGGTTTTTTTCCATTCCAAGAGGCCATTGTTACCAAAGGCTTCTCCTTGAATACTATAACCTCCTACAAAGGCAGATACTGATAGACCCCATCTATTTCCTAAGGACATGGTGGAAACTTATGCCTTGTGAAAAGAAAGATCATTGGCAAAAGGAGCTTTGCCCCAGATGCATGTGTAACAAAGATACAGCTCAATCCAATAGTGGTTTTAGAAAGTGCATAAGCCTTCCTTTTGTTCTTTTAGGAAAGTGCACACTTCAAGAATAATGAGGAGGTGACATAATAGCTTTAAATCAGTCAATCTCAGCCCAAAGAACCAAAGACAGGTTGGTCTGTGCACCTGGGCAGTTTGGGACAGACATTGCTTCTTCCTAAGGAAACGAAATGTCTTGTTCAGTCACTGATGCTGGCCATGCTGGAAATTTCCAGTAAGTCATTCTAATGAAGTCTACAAATAGGTAACTTCATACCCCTTATACTTCTTTGTAACAGCATTTAGTTAGTACTGTTTCTCTATGGAAGAGTTTGCTTATAAAACAAAATAAAAACCCACCTTGAGACAACCATAACCGAGTTCCTGGGATGCAGTTGCATTTCCAACATGATCCACTGGGTCGTCACATTCTATAAATTCATCAGGTCTGTAAATCACCAGTAAGATCATGACCATCATTCTCATATAGTTTTTGCAAATGGCTGTTTACGTGTATATGATAAAAACAGGCAAGAGATTTCTTCAAGTTTCTTAGGGTTTAATTCTGACTGATCCCCAAGGCAAGAGATGCTATCAGTTAGACTGAAGAACAGCAGGTCAAATAGCCATCCAAATGATCCTTTTATTGGGAAGGGGAGTGCTTCTGGTTCTATTTCTACGTGGATTCTACTTCTCCCATGGCTTTCTCCCTTTCCTAGGCAAAGAGCCACAAGGCTATGGGAGCAAAATTGAAGCTAAAGGATTCCCAGTTCTCTTTGCATTTCCCAAACGCCTTTTCTCATTGACTAAAAAGAGATGTTAAAAATGCAGAACCGTTGGTTCTGCAAGGGTTAGGATACTGCTTTTTAAAAGAAAGTGCCTTGTAGGCAAGAACAAGTAATTTACTCTATTTGTGCCTCATAACTAGCACCTACGATGGATTCTCCTTCGTTAAAGGAAGCACGATAGAGAAGGCACAACCTCGTACCCTTCTTCCGGAGACTGTATGATGTCACTCCGCCCTAGTTCTCCTCTTTTGGGCTCCCAAAGGATCTACCACCGACACACAAGGTTTTCCCCTGCATGGGTGAGAGGAGTGAGAAACCTGTCATGAAATTTACCTCCCGCGTGTTGACTATCAGGTCCTCAGGTGGAGAGGGTCTGAAAAAAAAAAAAAAGCAGCCTCCCTTCCCCCCATCCCAACACCCATATATCCCTGGCCCCATCTCCAACTCCGCCTCGACGACTGGATAGCTTACAGGTAAGAGCAAAGGATGACTGGAGAGTGGGGGTCGCCATATTCCCAGCTCGGAGCGCCGGCGGAGCCCTCTGGGTGGGCGGCGCCAGCGGATGTGAGCTCGGGTTCGGCGGTAGCGTTGTGCGAATGGCTCCGAGAGACACAGTGCAGCAGAAGTAGATTCCCCAGCAGCAAAGCCGCCTGGCCGCACAGAAGTAGGTAACTCACCGGGCAACCACCTAGCACCATCTTCCCGGGCCCAGTGGCTGAGACCCAACCTCAACCACAAAGCCGGGCCAGCACATCCAACCCAAGCAAGCCCTGCCTGGTCAGGCCTCTCCGCCGAGCCTCACTCCTCGCCACCAAGCAGCCAATGGGCGCGCAGCTCGACGCTCCGCCTAACGCCCGCAAGCCAATCAGAAAAGGCTGCGCAGGGGGGCGGGGCTGCCCTTCATTTCTGCTCCTTAATTCTACTTCTGGGTCTCGCGCTCCACCTCCTTTTACTCCTAGTGTTTCCTCCAATCAGGTCCTTCTACGCCCAAGTAGGCGGGCCTGGGAGCAGAGAGGGCGGGACGTGACTGGCAGCGGGCGGGGCAGCGAGTGTGAAGGGGCGGGGCAGGCTAGTGAGGGTTTTAGCGGCCGGGACAGAAATCCCCTTCTCCCGCCGGCGACTGGATTTTTCTCTACGTCAGCGTAGGGAGTGCGATGTCGGGAGCGAGCTCGGACAGGAGCCGAGTTGCGTCAGTGCCGAGCGCGTGTTCGTCTCGGGCGCGCGCATCCCGGCCAGCTCTGGGGCCCCGGCAGGGCTGGGAAATGATGGAGCAGGCGGAGGCGGAGGCGACCGAGTGTTGAGTGGAACCTGCGGGATCTGCCGCGATGGGATCGGGCGCGGCCTCGCCCTTTGGGGTCCTCCGGCTCCAGTGGCTGCTGTTGTTTGGCTTGGTGGGCCCAGTTCTCGGTGGGGCTCGGCCAGGTGGGTGTTCGCCCCCCAGGGACCTCTGAGATTTCTGTTTCCTAGGGCTGGGACGCTCCGAGTTACCCTATAGTGCCTGGGAGCGGAGGGGCCTGGCTGGGGACCGGACTGGGGTCGGGAGGCGGAGCCGCTCCAGCTGTGTGTGGAGAGTGCTCGGACCCGAGGCTCGGGGTCTGGCGCCCCAAACCCTTCTTGGCAGTGTCCTCCTGCCCGGTCCCTTTGACTCCGTCTCCGGCTTGGCAGAGCCTTTTGCAGTGCGCCCCACCCCCATCTCGCCCAAAACTGGGTTCTCCAGACTCTCTTGGGACTTCTCTGGGACCGACTCAGACCTCAGGGAGTCGGCTGAAAGCCTTGGAGTCTGAGTGGGCGCCGAGGGTGTGTTCTTGTTTAAACTGCTTTGAGAAATGGAGCTTGGTTTTGCTGGTGGAGTTAATGTCACTTGGAAAGAGACCGGGAGGTGGAACTTTTGCTCCAGGTTATCATAATTTGAAATTTTGACGTTCATTTTAATAGCGGAGTCTCTAGTATGTGCACCGAACTAAATTTAGTGATGGAAAAAAGGGGGGTTGCTCATTTGTCTTGGGCCATTTTGTTGTTACAGAAAAGAGTACTTACTTTTGGAAGCGAAGTGCTATGTTTCTATAGCCAAACGGTCTTTTTATCTGCATTTTTACAGGGTTCGTAATACCGTAAATCCGTAAAAATAATCCCTGCTCTGTTTAAATCACGGGATTATGGTAAGAATTAAATCGTTTATGTGAGATTGCTTTTGAATTGTGAAACTTCCTTGAATATGTAAGGTTTTTATCCTGGAGATGCCCAAACGTAGTGGAAACAAATTGCTAACACTCTATAGCTTCTTTCTGGAAACAGCTTCGTTTATTTTGGCTTTTGCATTAAATTATTGTTTGCATGGCTCTTATTTTCTTTATTAGCCGTGAAGTATGATGGAGAATGAGGGTTTTTATTAAAGGTTGCCTTGAGAGTTGCTCAGAGGTGATGATGGAAGATTTCCATGTAGGACTGCTGACCTTCAGGAAACTAATTACATTTTTTTGTATCTTTTTTTTTTTTTTTTGCAATTAAGTAAATTTGGCTCGTAGTCGGAATTCTGAAGCTCTAAATATTGAAACTTCAATGAATGGGAAGACACCATATCTTTTCTGGTTAACACTGTTTTTGCTGTGCTTTTCATAGACGGTTAACATTTACCAATTTATAAGGTGAAGTACAATATACATTTGGAGTTTTAAAGATTTTATTTATTTATTTATTTATTTATTTATTTATTTATTTATTTATTTATTTGACAGAGAGAGAGAGCGAGAGAGGGAACACAGTAGAGGGAGAGGGAGAAGCGGGCTTCCCGCCGAGCAGGGAGCCCGATGAGGGGCTTGATGCAGGGCTCGATGCGGGGCTCGATGCGGGGCTCGATCCCAGGACCCTGGGATCATGACCTGAGCTGAAGGCAGACGCTTAACGAATGAGCCACCCAGGCGCCCCTACATTTGGAGTTTTAGTAATCCATGATTCTCTGTGTTTGCAAATATAAATAAGACTGTATTTTTAATGTTAATGTATGTATTATTGGATACTTGCATACAGGTGAATGGAAGATCCTTAGGATTTTTTTTTTAAATTTTAAGATTGTATTTATTTATTTGAGAGAGAGAGAGAGCATGAGAGAGCACGAGGGGTGTGGGCAGAGAGAGAGGGAGAAGCAGACTACATGCAGAGCAGGGAGCCCCAGTCAGGGCTGGATCCCAGGACCCTGGGATGATGACCTGCGCTGAAGTCAGATGCTTAACAGACTGAGCCACCCACGCGGCCCTAGAATATCCTTATGGGTTTTTTTTTTTTTTAAAGATTTTATTTATTTATTTGACAGAGAGAGACAGTGAGAGAGGGAACACAAGCAGGGGGAGTGGGAGAGGGAGAAGCAGGCTTCCCGCTGAGCAGGGAGCCCGATGCGGGGCTTGATCCCAGGACTCTGGGATCATGACCTGAGCCGAAGGCAGCCGCTTAACCTAGTGAGCCACCCAGGCGCCCTCTCATGCTCTCTCTCTCTCTCTCTCTCTCAGCCACTTAACCGACTGAGCCACCCAGGCGCCCTCCTTATGGGTTTTAACCATGGCTTTAACAATTTATGGCCAATCCTTCATTTAAGCGTGGGTATGCTTTCAAAATTTAGTCAACATTTATCGAGTTCCTGTAAAACATCATGCTTAATGCTTATGGAGGGGCATAGGGTGACCAAATGTGCATTATAGAATTTCTCCGAAGGTTTTATACGTTCTGGGAGATGTATAAAACCTTGGGGGAAGTTTATAGTATTAAGTGTTACTTGAACTCATCTACATCAGGGAATGTTCAAGTCAAAGGATATGAGTGAGTTCTAAGAAAACAGAGTTTTTGCAAGAGTGTGGAGGGATAAAAGAACATGACTTGTTAGGGAATGAAGAGAATGTCTGCAGGTGGTCTACATGAAAGGGAGGCAAGGAAGAAATACTGTTGGGGAGCACCTTCTATGCTAAGGGGTTTGGACTTTACCCTGTAGGAAGTTCTTTGGGCAACAAGGTTTTTCAAATACGGTATGACATAACTAGATTTACGATTAAGATAACTGGCAAAGCAGTGGAGGACAATACAGGAGGGAGAGACTGGAGGCTGGGAGAGACCAGTTGAGAGGCTTTTATAATAGTGAGCAGTGAGTCAACTCATGTTTCTCTAGGGGAATGTTCCTCCAAAATCAGCTGACTAAATTTTTGCAATACAGGATGTTTAAAACATGCAGTGAAACATTTTCTGTTAATGAGGAGGAATTTGAGGACTCAGTAAGTACCACCCACACATTAGTTACACTAGAAGTTGAATAGGTTTTGGTAGGATCTTCACTACCATTTATAACGTTCTGTCAATGAGGAAATGCAGTATAAATTCCAAAGGGCTGACACTTACAGTAAACTTAAAAAAAAAACAAAACAAAAAAAACCCAGAGGCTGACAAAGGTAACTTTATATCATTGTGAAAAAATAACAAAGGAATTGGGTATGAAACCTTTTCCAATTTTCTTTTTTAAGGTAGTAATTATGATGCAGACCTAGAATTTTTTTTTCTTTTTTAAAGACTAGCATTCTAAAAACATTGAGTTTTAAAGCTTACTCATGGTGAATCACTATAAAACAAACTACTTAGTAAGAACTTAAGTCCATTCTAATTTTGTTTTG
This sequence comes from Leptonychotes weddellii, assembly GCF_054177405.1. Taxonomy (NCBI): domain Eukaryota; kingdom Metazoa; phylum Chordata; class Mammalia; order Carnivora; family Phocidae; genus Leptonychotes; species Leptonychotes weddellii. Next base: position 29,724,419 of record NC_138370.1, read on the forward strand.
GGTGCCAGCAAATTATTTGAATTTGATATCTTTGTGTTTTTGCTGTAAAGGAGAAAGCAGTCTTTTAAATTTAAAGGTAGTTTTGCTTTCCAGCTTTTTTTTTTTTTTTTTAAGATTTTATTTATTTGACAGAGAGAGACACAGTGAGAGAGGGAACACAAGCAGGGGGAGTGGGAGAGGGAGAAGCAGGCTTCCCGCCGAGCAGGGAGCCCGATGCGGGGCTCGATCCCAGGACCCTGGGATCATGACCTGAGCCGAAGGCAGACACTTAACGACTGAGCCACCCAGGCGCCCCTGCTTTCCAACTTTTAAGTAAAAAAGAAAACATTTATAATTGAAATATATACAAAACAAGTTGCTGGGTTCCAGACAATTTTCAAAAAGCATTTTAAATTTTATCTCACCAAAGTTGACTTTATATTTGTTTTTGTTAAAAATCCTGGTTTATTATAGAATTTCTCCGAAGGTGAAATTTATTGGAATATGCACAACCTCAGATATAATGACATAGATAGCCTCCTGTTATTTTTTTCCTTTTGATATGTAGTATATCTCAGAGTCTTGGAGTTATGCTGTCCTTTGAGTCAGTGCTCTAGGACTGCCTCAAAAGTAGATCTAGTCCTCCTGGTATCACTTTGAATTGTACAATCTTTTTTGCATATTGAGAGATTATTCTAGTTTATTTCTCATTTTGTGACATTGTTATTTTAGTCAAATCATTTTTCTGAAGTGATCATGTGTGAGATACTGCTTGAATCAGACCTTTTAAGAATGAGTTAGGAAACCTGAGAAGTTCGCTTAATTTGGTCAGTTTTTAAGTATGCAGTATGTTTTTGTATTTGTTTATGTTTATCTTAACATAAGAATTCGAATATCTTAGTTTATAAGAAGTAAACATGATGCCACTGCCAGACATTTGTTATACTGTAGGACAGTATATGGGAAGTGCCTTTTTCCCATTGACACATTTTTCTTTTAATGAGATTTTTCATGGTTTAATTCATTTTAGGAGGTTTTTCCCCCTTCCTTTTTTAGTAGCTCCGGAGAACCCTTATGCAAGTAGACCCCTGGAGAGCTGCTCCATTGGCTTCACTGATACATTAGAAACCTTTGTGAGTAGAAACTCGGATCCCAGCTATCCGAGAGGGGTGGCTAAGCAGCCTATAGCAGAGCCATACAATGAAATAGAGCATTGACGTTAAAATGACAAATGTGTGGACCACATGGATTTCTGGAGAATTGACATAAAAGATATTAGTGATGAAAATAAAGCTTAATTCAGGTTGTACATGATGATTAACAGTTAGGAGATCTATTATGAATGGCCATAAAGATAAGTCATTTACTCAACACGTAGTCATCGAATACTTACTGTACCAGAGCAGGAAACACATGATCCATAAATTATATTGTCCTTATAAGGTATTGTCCTTTGTTTCAAGAAACTGAAATTCCTTGCTAGAGGAACTTAAGTTCTCGAGGGCATTAAGTCTTAGAAGTGGTTGGTGGGGTTTTCCCATAGGGGCACTTAAAAACAAACAACAGCAAAAGCTCTGTTTCTTTTTAAATGTGAAGATGGGTAAATGTAAAAAAAAAAATTATAACACTCAAAAAATGTAAGAAGGTAAGACATAGCAATTGAGATTATAAATATTTTTGAATATAGTTATTAATATATGATATATACTTATTTGGGGTTGACCTTGTGAATGGAATGGAAATACGTGGCCCAAAGGAACAGGGTTTTATAGATTTAATTACAATAATTTCTCTTTTGAAATAATTCGGGCAACAAAATTATTTTATTCATGCTCTATGTGGAACTCAGGTTTATCTTCTATAGTGAAAGTATTTAAAGGTGGCTGTTTACATAATAGGCAGGAAGGAAAGGAGAAAAGCCCATGACTTTTGTTCACATTGGTTTGCTTTGCAATTAAGTAGAATTCTTTTAACTTGTTTCCCTGTACTACAGTTACTATTATGAAACATAGACTTCCTTCAAAACACAGTTCATAAAAAGATCTAAGGAGTTAGAGGAATAAAGAAGTGCAACTAACACCCTTCCCTTTCTTTCACTAAGTTGAAGACTCTTTAAGTTTCATGTTTCAGCTCTTATTTTTATCTCCAGCCCATGTTTCCTAGTAATGTGATTTTTGACGGTGTGCTTATTCTGTCAAATTCAAAAATAACAAATTTGTATCCTCTGCTAGTTGATTGTATTAAGATTTTTAATTTTGTTGTGAACTATATCCTTATAGTGGTTTTCAGCTGGAGGTAGTTTTGCCCCTAGAAGGCATTCTGGGGCAGAAGAACCAACACTGATGGTTCTTCTGGCATCTAGTGGGTAGAGGCCATGAATGCTACTAAACATCCTACATTGCACAAGGTAGCCCCCCACAGCAAAGAATTTTCTGTCAGCAGTGCCGAGGCTGAAGCTTTATACAAATAATGTGCATGCACTTCCTTTATAGTAACATGGGAAACATGTTATTTTGGTTCTTGTGAGAAAGTTGCTACTATTTGGGATTAAAAAATAAAAAAAGGAATTTGGGAAAAAATATGTACATTTCTTATGATGTTTTGGAGCTCCTTATGGCACTCAGAAAGATCCTTGGATTTTAAAACCAAGAAGTCAGTATTGGAATAACAGCTATACATACAGAAGTTATTTTTGGGTGCTATAATTTTGAAAGTCTTATTAAAAACAAATGATTAATTGTGGTGGTGTTTTTTTCTAACAAAAATTATGCTTTAAAATGAGAAGGACAGAAAGAATGTTGTATCTTGTTTTCCTATATTAGATTGTTACTCTTTGTTAACAGTCTCACAGAAAGATCCATAGTTTCAGACCTGACAAAAAAAAATAAAGTCATTTAACCTGTTTCAAATTGAAAGCTCTTTAAATATCTGCCTGCCCAATTGTAGTTCTCTTTTCTGAGACGTTTCTTTTTCTTTGTGATGTTTCTTCTGAGTTGTAATGAAAAAACTTGAGTTTTCTTTATTGTTTAGCTTCTAGTGTTAACAGTTCCCTGAACCTGTTAGCATATATATCCTTGCCTGTAATGATTTACTTAAAAAACTTTTTAGTGTGAAATAATTCTCAAGTCACAGGAAGTTGCAAATAAATGTATACAGTGATTTACTTTTTGTCACACAGAGTGTCTAATCTCTTACCTGCTAAAAGAATTTTATTCCTGCCAACTATTTGCACCACTGAGACAGAACAGCCACTTGGAGAAAAATCGGGCCCCCGCACAGCACCAATGGCAATAACCCATTTCTCTAGTCAGCTTGTAGGTGGCTGTATGTGAACAGGAAGTCAGAAGCCACAAGCTGGAAACAAGCTCCAGGACCCAATTTACACCAGGTGTGCTCCTACAAAAACCAGACCAGACCAGTCAGAGCCAAATGGACCCCAGCTCTGACTTTTCGCCGGCTTTTCTCCTCAATATAATGCTAAAAATTATGCCCAGAGGTGGAAACTTAACATGCAAATGAAACATACTGTATATGAAGCATGGTTTGTCAACTGTGTCTGTGGGCCCAATTTCCTGTATTTCCCCACCCCTACATGCTTAGTTGTCACTGCTTTCCCACCTCAGCTGCTCTAAAAACTTTGCCTGGCCATTGTTCAGGGAGCCAGCCCAAGGACACTTTGCTTTGTGCAGTCTGCCTTTTGCTCCCTCAGAAGCCCCTGATAAAAGCCTTGCTTGAAAATTCCTGTTTGGGGGCACCTGGGTGGCTCAGTCGTTGGGTGTCTGCCTTCGGCTCAGGTCATGATCCCAGGGTCCTGGGATCAAGCCCCTCGTCGGGCTCCCTGCTCCTTGGGGAGCCTGCTTCTTCCTCTCCCACTCCCCCTGCTTGTGTTCCCTCTCTCGCTGTCTCTCTCTGTCAAATAAATAAATAAAATCTTAAAAAAAAAAAAGAAAAAGAAAATTCCTGTTTGGCTTCTTATCAATTTCTATTGCCCAGAGAGCCCAAGAGTCTAGTTCCATAACCTCATTTTTCAGGTGCCTGTCCTAGTGGTTGAACAGATTATCATCATCCAGAGTGAAATTAGGGTAATACTGAAACTTGTATTTTTAGGAATTTGAAAACAACAAAGGTCATTGAAAGATTTATTCTGGGTGAGGAAGTAGTCCTGTACCTCAGTTAATACAGGATTAAGGATATTTCTATCTAGTGAAGCCTGCATCTATGGGTCATGGATTTCTTTTGACATGGTTTCCCAATTAACAACTCCAAATATCTGAATGATATTTTATTATAGTAGGTCATAAATATGCTTTGGATTAGCCCATGGTCACTTTACTGTGAGTATTGGAGTCCATTTCTGGTGTTTTTATGTAATGACTTGAAGCCATCTTTACACAGCATTATATGCCATATTATAAAGACATAAGGGGTTTAAAGGTGGGTAAAGAGTTTGAAAACTGTTAGTATGATATGTATTGTATTGGATAGGATACAATTTATTTTCCTGTTGTATCTTTTAAAGTCCCAAACTAGATAAGATTATAGACATTTTTATATACAGTGATATCGGAGAAAGTTAGCTGTAAATGTTTCATTTTAATCTGTATTTGAGAAATCTGAGGGGCATAAAACTTAATGAGTGAATGAGCACCCAGGTTGGTTCCAGAGGAGGAGAGTGGGAGTAGGGAGACCAGGTAAGAAAGAATGGAGCCTTGTAGGTGTGAGGTTAGTAAGGCTGATGAAAAGGCAGGAGCTTTGGGAGATGCTAGATAATCAGTACTTTAAATAGATTATGCCTTTTTATTGAACAAATACTCTTTTCCCCCTTATAATTTCAAAAGTAATACAGGGATTACGAATTACTCATTGTAAAAACAAATTCAAACAATACAGACATTGAGGGGTGCAGGAAATAAGTTGCAAGTCCTTATCTTAATGCTCCATATCTCTGTATGTCTGTATATATCTAAACACATTCAGTATGAGAAGGCTTAAGACTAGAATACACAAACAGAAAGACTGAGGGAAGAACAGACACATTTTTCATTCAGTGGATCAATGTATGAAATAATTTCATTAAGTGGAATTTCTTTCACAAATAAATGCCCAAAAGAGGGTGGGGGGAAGAAAGAACTTCCATAAGTTAAAGAGCCTTATAAATGTATGGACCTGTTTGGATCCTAATTCAACAAATCAATGGAAAAAAAAAATTCTGAAACAATCAGGGAAATTTTGATGATCCTGAAAAATTATTGTTAATTTTTTTATGTGTAATAACCATATTGTGGATAAGGTTTCTTTTTTAAAGTCCTTATGGTCTTAGAGATTCATTCAGGATATTCAGGAACAAAATTATATGATGTCTAGGATTTGTATCAAAATAGTGTATGTTTGGGCGCCTGGGTGGCTCAGTTGGTTAAGCGACTGCCTTCGGCTCAGGTCATGATCCTGGGGTCCCTGGATCGAGTCCCGCATCGGGCTCCCTGCTCGGCGGGGAGTCTGCTTCTCCCTCTGACCCTCCCCTCTCTCATGTGCTCTCTCTCATTCTCTCTCTCTCAAATAAATAAATAAAATCTTAAAAAAAAATAGTGTATGTTTGAGGGAGGAGATACATATGAAATTATATTGAAGTTGGGTAATGGGTACATGTGAGTTCATTATTCACTCTGCTGTTATGTATGTTTAAAATTTTCTATAATAAAATAATTATTTTTTAAAGTAGTTACCTAAAGGGAGTGGGATGAAGGGAGAGACTTACTTTTCACTTTAATCAACTCTGCAATATAGCATTTATGAAATATTATATCACATATATGAGACTATAAAGTGTCATAAGTAAACATGTAAATATCATAAGTAAATGTACTAAACTTGTTTGAAGGAGTTATCACAATGGAATAGATCCACTGAATGAAAAATGTCTGTTCTTCCCTCAGTCTTTCTGTGTATGCTAGCCTTAAGCCTCCTCATACTGAATGTGGTTTAGATATATACAGACATATAGAGATATGGACTTTTCATCCACGGTCCTTTGGTGGTGACCATCTACTTCATCAAGTTCACTGAAAAAATTGACATGCCCTGAGCAATGATGCTGGAAGTAGATAGTGTGTTGGGTGTATTGAGAGACTTTGTATCAGACTCCAATAAGGGGTGTCTTCCTAAGGGATTTCCTTGGGCAGTTTTGATTATACTTAATTTTTGCTCTAGTGATGACTTTGGAACCCAAGCTCCACTTAGATATGATTCCACTGTGCAGTAAACTGAACAGGATTGGAATTGGGAGTAAGTCTGCATGATTGGGTTCTTCACTGTTAATAGATTTTATCAGAAGTGAGTTTTTGTTTTTAGGACACATTGATGGCAGTAATATAATTTGAGATAACTGCTACATTGTTAAGTGTGTATTTATTAGAGTTAACCGATCAGGCATTGAAACTAACTTTTCCCTCTAATTGTCCTTGTCTGTTTCATAAGTATTCCAATACCATATCAGGGGATATCATTCATGTTGGGTCAGGGTGAAAAATGGGAGATGAGTGAATGGTGCTAGGCTCCAGATGCCTTGCCTCCACTTCCCCACCAAAGCACTTCTTTTTTTTTTTTTTCCTTGTGTGTATACCTTCAGATTTCTTTTAAGAAAAAGGGTTGATAAGGTTTATAGCAAAAAATTGTTTGAAAATGACTGCTGTGTATACACTGTGAAGACTTACATTGTTTTTAAGGAAATATATTTTTCCCCTTCATACTTACCAAGTATATTGCTAGTTTTTGTGTAAGATTATGTATATATAATTACACACATATATGTGAATGTCACGTGATTTTTCTGTGACTTGAACATTCAGCTTTTGATTTCCATTACGTTTTGGTACTATTTAGTTTTGCATGTTCACTTGTTCACATAAATATTATATAATATTTATGATTCCTTTTTCTGTAGGTTTTCAACAGACCTCACATCTCTCTTCTTATGAAATTATAACTCCTTGGAGATTAACTAGAGAACGAAGAGAAGCCCCTAGGCCCTATTCAAAACAGGCAAGTTATCTCTTGAGAAGTATATATGTATTTAAATTTTACTTTTTTTTTTTTAAAAGACAAGTGTGTTACTTTTAGCAGGGATTGGTTCAGTGAGTAGTGTTGGCCAGTAAATAGTATACCACCATACATATGGCACTGATATCCATTGGTTGTTACTCTAGTAAAAGTAATATATTGATCCTTAGTAGCTTTTTTTTTTTTTTTAAAGACAAATGGCCAACTTGAAACATAACAGAATGAAATAATTAAATAAAATTCTATGACCAGGGTAGGATGCTGATTATATAGATTTCTAATGCTTTTCTCACTGGTGATGGTTACAGTGTTCTTTTCATAATAATAAGAATTAATCTCTCTCTTAGTTTGTGATAGGTAGAATACTTCATACTGTATCTTCACAGATTCTGGAGAATAGTAGTATGTTACATGTATATATTTCATATATGGGATGTTTACTCAAAAGTGAGTTTTATCTCCATATCAGAAGAAACATTATGCTGTTAACGGGGTAACCAATGCACAAAAATTATCTTTTATACTATTTTCTCCTACTGTAAAGTTCAGAAATAATAAGTTTGGAATTCAATTGATTTTGCAAACTCTTCAGCTTTACTGAAGTATAATCTTACTTTATTATAATTTAACAGTGGCAGATAATGAAGGATAGAGTTTAGCTTATTATGTCTGAATCGCTGGTGTATTCATAAGTAGAAGGCACCTTGTACATTGTGCAGGGACTGGGCCTTGTAAATAGAACACTGGAGTTTAGAGTCAGGAGCTTTTAGTTTTAGCCTGCCCTGTGAGTACTACCTCTAGTTGGATAGGTCATTCAACTGTAGTTCTTCTCTATTAAGTAAGGAATAAATGGCCCTACAATTTATAATTCTTCCTTTGTTTTGTTTTGAACTGGACGTTCTACCATTTGTTTATGTTTTGCCTTAGGATAGAATTAATTGTGTACTTGCTTCATTATTTTTCTCTGTTTCTTCATTTAGCACAGGGACTATGCTTTCCACTTCATTGTGTCTCTGATTTCTGCATCAGTACTGCACACATAGGCACTTGTGATCATAATAAATGTCATTCATATGCCCTGATAAATATTTGGAGAAGTAGAAGCACTGTTTGGTCACTGGAGATACAGCAGTGAACAAAACAGACAAAATTCATGTTCTTATGGAGCCTCCATTCTAGCAGGATGGGGGGGAGGAGACAGTAAACAAAGAAATAATATAGACTAATAGTATAGATTACTTAAGGTGGTAATATGTGCTCTTGAGAAAATTATACCAGGAAGGTGGATAGCGAGTGCTGGAAGTGAGGGTAGGGGTGGGGTAAGAGGGTTTGTATTTTTTAATAGGGCAGCCTGGGAAAGCCTTCCTGAGAAGTCAACCCTTGAGTAAAGACCAGAAGCAGGGGAATGAGCAATCCAGGCAGATATTTGGGGAAGCAATATAGTATCATGAAACAATTCTCAGACTTTTCAGAATTTTTCTCAGATGATAGGACAGTGGTGTTTTTATATCATAAAGGCCAAGAGCAGAAATGATAGAACAGCACACGCCCAAACTGTGATGATGGAAGGAGCTTGGAATTTTTGTTGTTGTTGTTTCTTACTTTATTTTGTTTTATTTTTAGTTTTGATTCTTTTCTTATTGAAGTATAATTAACATACAGTGTTATATTAGTGTCAGGTGTACAATTTAATGACTCAACAATTCTGTACATGACTCAGTGCTCACCATGATAAGTGAATTCACCATCTGTCACCAAACAGTGTTATTACCGTCTTACTGACTATATTTTCTATGCTGTACTTTTCATCTCCATTGTCTTATTTTTTTTTGTCGCTGGAAGCTTGTACTTAGAAGCTTGGCATTTTTGATGCCTAAGTTGAGATCGAGGTAGATCACAGGTTCCTCACGTTGAGGAAGTAGAGTGCCAGGGGCTGTAACTTGGTCTAGGCCCTAGAAATGGGCTATTGATGAGCCCTAGAAGAGGGGATCATGCTATTTCTTGGCAAAATGTTAGAGTCCAGAAACAGTAAGGAAAATAAGAGGACACTTCTGATAATATTATTTGTTGAGTCTCTCTGTGACTTTTCTCTCTGGTTAAAGAGTTAAGGCAAAGTGGAATCTCATGGTTCTAGCGATCCCATTAAGCACTTTTTTTTTTTTTTTTGATGGTGAGTTGCTGGGGAAGTTATCTGAGGTAGAGAAGAGGGTCCCATGAACTTGAGGATGTGTAAGTGCAGGTTACCTTATCTCAGTTCATTGACTCAGATGCTGTCAATTGTAAGGCACACTATTGTTTAATAGACCACTAATTAGGAAAGAAAGAGTCCTACCAGTCCTACCAGTCCTACAGTCGACTGCTGTGCCTTTGATGCATCCTGATTTCAGAGGTGTTCATTTGAGGGGAAAAAAGTGTGTTTCAGAAGTGATGAAATGTGGTAAACTGTGTGACAATATAAAATCATGAGTGTATGAGTTTCAACTTTTGGGTAACTAGAACTAGAGATAATCTCTTGAAACTAAGAAAGTCATTTCAGTTAAACAAAAGGAAGAACTACTTTACACTGTAGGTAATACATGGCCAGACTTAATAGAAATAATTCCTGAAGTTACAGATGAATTATAAATGAATTTAAAGAGAGTTTATTTTTATTTATTTATTTATTTTTTTGTTTTAAAGATTTTATTTATTTATTTGACAGAGAGAGACACAGTGAGAGAGGGAACACAAGTAGGGGGAGTGGGAGAGGGAGAAGCAGGCTTCCCGCCGAGCAGGGAGCCGGATGCGGGGCTTGATCCTAGGACTCTGGGATCATGACCTGAGCCGAAGGCAGACACTTAACGACTGAGCCACCCAGGCGCCCCTTAAAGAGAGTTTAGATGGACGTGCAGGTGATTTCCCACAATAGGTTATTAAAGGAAGGTAGGGATGATCAGAGTATCTTTTTATTATTTAAGAACAGTTATAAGGTTCTGTAAAACAATTTCAGTCGGTGCCAAATTATTTTAATTCAGGATGGAATTTCCAGTGTCTTATAAATACCTGTTGAAAAGTAATATATAAGATGGTGTTTTATTGTTTTCTTTTTTTTTCTCTGTGCATTTAGGTGTCTTATATCATTCAGGCTGAAGGAAAAGAGCATATTATTCACTTGGAAAGGAACAAGTAAGAAATTTAATTTATTTTGGCTTTTTGGCTTAAAAAATAGTATGTTTTTTTTTAAATAGTTTTTTTTAAGGAATTTTATTTATTTATTGAGAGAGAGACAATGATAGAGAGAGCACATCAGAGGGAGGAGGGTCAGAGGTCAGAGGGAGAAGCAGACTCCCTGCTGAGCAGGGAGCCCGATGCAGGACTCGGTCCCAGGACCCTGAGATCATGACCTGAGCCGAAGGCAGTCGCTCAACCAACTGAGCCACCCAGGTGCCCCCAAAATAGTATGTTTTTAAAGATAGTATATCTATATATTTTTTAAAGATTTTATTTATTTATTTGACAGAGAGATAGTGAGAGCAGGAACACAAGCAGGGGGAGTGAGAGAGGGAGAAGCAGGCTTCCTGCAGAGCAGGGAGCCCGATGCGGGGCTCTATCCCAGGACCCTGGGATCATGACCTGAGCTGAAGGCAGACGCTTAGTGACTGAGCCACCCAGGCGCCCCTAAAGATAGTATATTTTAAATAGTATATTTAAATAGTCTATTTAGTTAGGTGTTGTTTAGTGGATTTATAAAAAGGTGAGAATGTGGAAAAAGTCATACTATTTTTGGTTTCCATTGACATTAGAGCAAGGGAAAATAAATTTAAATTAAAGCCAAAGAAAGTTGCGTTTCAGGAGAAAACTTTTTAGTTGTGATCAGCCCAAGGAACAACTGAGCAGGGGTAAAAAAGTCTTTAATAGTTACATCAGTCTGCTAGTGCTGCCGTAACAAAATACCACAGACTTTTAAAAAAAAAAAAAAAAAAAAAAAGGAAGTTTATTTTCTCACAGTTCTGGAGACCAGAAGTCCAAGATCAAGGGGCCAGCTCAGCTGGTGTCTGGAGAGGGCTCTCGCCTTGAATTGCAGGTGGCCATCTTCTCATGCTGTGCTCCCATGGCCTCCTTGGTATGTTGGGGTGGGGGGTGGGGGAAAGAGCAAGCTCTCTGGTGTCTCTTCTAATAGGGACACCAATCCTGTCAGTTCAGGACCTCACCCTTATGACCTTATTTAACCATAATTACTTCCTTAGTAGCTCCATTTCCAAAAATAGCCACACTGGCTGTGAGGCTTCTACATAGGAATTTTTCTTCAGGGGTTGAGAGTGGGGAGAGGGGAGGGACACAGATATTTAGGACACAAGAGTAGTCTCTCACCTCTCCCTTTTAATCCCTTCTCCACATGTTTTCACCTGATCCCACTTTGGTAATCTGTGTTCTTTGACTGCCTTTTTGAAAAGCCAAGTTTTTAACCATGCTGAGTCACCCAATTTCCTGTGGCCTGTCTCTCCCTTTTCCCTTTTCTTTCTTTCTTTTTAAAAAAGATTTATTTATTTATTTGAGAGAGAAAGAGAGAGAGCGCACAAGTGTGAGGGGGCAGAGGGAGAAGGAGAGAGAATCTCAAGCAGACTCCCCACTGAGCATGGAGCCCCATGAGGGGCTCGATCTCATGACTCTGAGATCACAACCAGAGCCGAAACCAAGAGTCAGATGCTTAACTGACTGTGCCACCCAGGCACCCCCCCTTTCCCTTTTCTTATATAGCAAAACTTCCAGTATCTTTAGTGAGAGATCTAGAAAAAAAAGCCCATCTACAATGAGGTGTGAATGAGGGGATGTAAAGTATTTCTGTCTAAGGAAGTGCTGCTCAAAGCATAGTCCTGGAACCTCTCAGTAGCCCCCGAGAGTTTGTCAAATGCAAATTCACCAGACTCACCCTAAAATGAACCAGAATTTTGGGAGGTGTCATAGCAGTTTGTGTTTTAACAAGCTTTCTAGATGAGTTTTGTGCATCCTCAAGTTTGAGTAAGACTTTTAGTCTAGAAGAGGATGTTAATCCAAAGGGTTCGAGTCCCCCTAGCAGAGTTTCAGGCAGTGCAACAGATATCGTTAGACTTTCTGAAGCCTTCTGCTGTATTTGATGGATATTAGCATTTATTGAACATTTTCTATGTTCTAGGCACTGTATTAGGTACTTTTAGGTATATTATTTATTTAATTCTCACAAAACTCTAGAAGGATCTTGCTTGACTCTAATGTAATGATGTCAATATGTAAAAAAAATCTAACAGGTCTAAACATTTTCTTCTCTTCCATTCTGTAGGAGATGTAAATTAATTAAAATTATGTCAAAATAATACAGTTGACCTTTGAACAACGTGGGTTTGAACCAACGGGGTAACTTATATGTGGATTCTTTTCAATAAGCTTATGTATGGTACTGTAGATGAATTTTCTCTTCCTTATGATTTTCTTTTTTTTTTTTTGAGAGAGCAAGAGAGAGAGAGAGAGAGAGAGAGTGCTAGCCTGGGGTAGGGAGAGGGGCAGAAGAAGAAGGAGAGAGATAATCTTAAGCAGGTTCCATGCCCAGTATGGAGCCCACTGTGAGGCCCGATCTCACAACGCTGAGATCATGACCTGAGCCGAAATCCAGAATTGGACTCATAACCAACTGAGCCACCCGGGCGCACCTCTTTTTTTTTTGTTTTTAGAGAGAGAGAGAGGAGGGGAGGGGCAGAGGGAGAGAGAATCTTAAGCAGGCTCCATGCCCAGCACAGAGTCTGACTTGGGGCTCAGTCTCACAACCCTGAGATCATGACCTAAGCCGAAATCAAGAGTCCGACTTTTAACTGACTGAGCCACCCACGCACCCCTTTATGATTTCCTTGACAACATTATCTTTGGCTTACTTTATTGTGAGAGTATAGTATACAATACATATGATGTGTAAAATACGTGTTAATTGACCACTTATGTTATTGGTAAGGCTTCTGGTCAATAGTGGGCTGTTAGTAGTTAAGTTTCTGGGGAGTCAAAAATTATATGTGGGTTTTTGACTGCATGGGATGTCAGTGCCCCTAAATCCTGTCTTGTTCAAGGGTCAGCTGTAGTTCCTTATGTTTGTATAGTTTTCATCTTATAAAACATTTTTATAACCTTCATCTCATCATATTGTTATAACAACCTAATTGTTGAGCAGTGTCTGTGATCCTCATTTTATGCATAAGAATATTAAGGTTCAGGAAAGTTCCTTGACTTGCTCAGTGTCACATAGTTTGTAGGGGTTCAAGCTGGGGCACAAACCCAAGTCATTTGACCAGAAGTCTAGAGATCTATATATGTGTGTTATGTCTGCTGTATATTACTATGCTTCTTGATTTGTGGCAAATGGTACTTTTCCAGGCATTTGTAAGAGTAGTTAGACCTTTGAGTGTCTTTGAAAGGTGGACATCAAAGCTAGTGATCACTAATGAAAAACAGGGTAGATGGTCTGTAATAAAATGACTCAGATGCATTCTTTGTAGTAATAGGGAAATTATGAAATTCAATAAAGGAGCGAACGTATTCTAGTAAATGCTTATTTTTTCTTTCCATTGCCTCTAGAATAGTGGTCTTAACTCTTTTTGGGTCTCTAATCCCCTAAGAATTTGGTTAAAGCCATGAACCCTTCTTGTGGAGGAGGGTACATAATCACTCGCATGGAGTATTTGGCAGGGACTGAGGGGTATGGGAAAGAAGAGATCACATCTTTCTCTGCCTGTGCGGACAGATTTTTTTTTTCTATTTAAAAAAATTTTTTTATTGTTATGTTAATCACCATACGTTACATCATTAGTTTTTGATGTAGTGTTCCATGATTCATTGTTTTTTTTTTTTTAAAGATTTTATTTATTTATTTGAGAGAGAGAGAATGAGAGAGAGAGAGCACATGAGAGGGGGGAGGGTCAGAGGGAGAAGCAGACTCCCCGCCGAGCAGGGAGCCCGATACGGGACTCGATCCAGGGACTCCAGGATCATGACCTGAGCCGAAGGCAGTCGCTTAACCAACTGAGCCACCCAGGCGCCCCCATGATTCATTGTTTGTGCATAACACC
>NC_138370.1:29739020-29774043 GCF_054177405.1 Leptonychotes weddellii
AGGAGGGGATGCTGTATTTTGTCAAATGCTTTTTCTGCATCAATTGAGAGGACCATATGGTTCTTCTCCCTCCTCTTATTAATGTTTTCTATCACATTGATTGATTTGTGAATTTTGAACCACCCTTGCATCCCAGAGATAAATCCCACATGGTCGTGGTGGATGATCCTTTTAATGTATTGTTGGATCCTATTAGCTAGGATTTTGTTGAGAATTTTGAAATCAATATTCATTAGGGATATCGGTCTGAAATTCTCCTTTTTGATGGGGTCTTTGCCTGGTTTGGGGATTAAGGTAATGCTGGCCTCATAGAATGAGTCTGGAAGCTTTCCTTCTGTTTCTTTTTTTTTTAAACAGCTTCAGGAGAATAGGTATTATTTCTTCTTTGAATGTTTGGTAGAATTCCCCAGGAAATCCATCAGGTCCTGGACTCTTGTTTTTTGGGAGGTTTTTGATCAATGCTTCAATCTCGTTAGTGGTTACTGGCCTATTCAGGTTGTCAATTGTTTCCTGTTTCAGTCTTGGTAGTTTATAGGTTTCCAGGAAGGCATCCATTTCTTCCAATAAACAGGTTATTTTTAAAATAAGTTTTTCTTAGTTAGTAGTTGGAACACATTTTCTCATAGATACAATGTCTAAAATGTTTGATCCTAAAGCAACCCATTAAAAAAAAAAATTTAAAAAGCTGTTCTACCACAGTGGAGTCCACTATAGTACCGAAAAGGATTAAGAAAATCAGAAGCATTTCTGGTACTTTTTACCTGATGGAGATAGTAACAAACATCCCCATATTTCTCTTCAGTAAGGCTCTAGGGGCTACAATGAAGATATTTTTCCCCTAGTCATCCCTGGATAGCACCTACAGTAATAAGGGTGATCTTTCTCCTAATACTTGGCTTGAATAGCAACTAAAGTATTCTTATTCTCTACATATCACCCTGGGTGCTAGGATATTAATTTAAAGCATCTCCTCATCTCTTTTCTCATACCTTAGGTACGTTTTCCGAACCTTCATCAAAAGGAGATAGATGTGACCGACAGTAATGGAAACAGCCTACCAGAATATGACCAAAAAAAAAAAGACAACTATCATTTAGAACATTCTTTCTATGAGTAATCTGGAAATAATCAGAACACAGTTCCATCATTACTATCCTAATCCTCACAGCCAAGGAGTAGGAAGCCCTAACAGAGGGCTCTAAATGATGGCAATTAATTAGATTTTTTTTAAAGAGTCTATTTATTTATTTGACAGAGAGAGAAAGTGAGATTTTTTTTTTAGAGTGCCCTGCAGCACCTGGATGGCTTGTCAGTTGAGCCACCAACTCTTGGTTTCAGGTCAGGTCAGCATCCTGAGATTGAGCCCCATATCAGGCTCCACACTCAGTGCCGAATTTGCCTGAGATTCTCTCTCCCTATCCCTCATCCCCTCCCCCTGCTCACTCGCACTCTTGCCTGCTCTCTCTAAATTAATTAATTAATTAATTATTTTTTAAAAATAGAGTGTCCTGATTATGGAGGCTTTCTGAACTAGTTGGGATTGAAGGGTATGGTTAAGAAAGCCATTCCTCCAGAAAGGTACCTCCCAGGAGGAGCACCTCACACTTCCAGGAATCCAAGTGCAATATGTGAGAAAAATATTACCAGCCCCTACCAAATACCTTAGTAATAACAAAAATCATATTACAAAGTTAGATTATCCACTTTTTAAACAGAACTGGCTCCAAATGACTGAGTTATCTAGGGAAAAATGTCAAATGTCTATATATCACCTGCATCTAAAAAAAAGGCCTAATTTATAATGAATATTCAATTAATATTTACTACACAGCATATGAAGTAGAAGGTTTAATACCACCAAAGATAACCTAATCATTCTTCTCAAGTTATTCTTAGCAAAATTGTTCAAATACACTAACCAACACATTACCAAAATACAACATGAAGACACCAAATACCAAAAACCACTCAAAAAAAAAAAAAATTAAAAGAAACTATGAGTGGGGAAAAAAAAAACAGGTACAATCCAATAAAGCCTCCAGACACTAGAATTATCAAACAATAACCAAAAACACCCTGCTTACTATGGTCAGGGAGAAAAATGACAAGCTCAGAAAAATTTTAGCAGGGAAATAAAATCCACAATAGTAATATAGCATGTATGAAAAAAACTAGATAGAAATTTGGGAAATGAAACATCATAAGCAAAATTAAGAATTCAATGGATAGGTTTAACAACAGACTAAATACAAATAAAGATAGGCTCAATGAATTAGAAGATGTAAAAAGAAATTACCCAGAAAGAAACATAAAATGATAGAAAATGTCTAAGAAAGGTGGGAGACCAGATTTTGTGAGGTCTTACACAAGTTACCTAGAATCACAAAAGAAGGATAGCAAATATGCAGAAATACTATGCACAGACGCAATATGTAAAGAAGCAGTATGTGAAAACATAATGGCTGAGAATTTATCACAATTTATGAAAACTATCAAACTTCAAACTTTAAAACTCAAAAAACAAAAATCCTAAGCAGGTATATCAGTGTGTGTGCGTGCTATTTTTTTTTCTTTCCACAACTTCAATAAACTTAAGAAAAAAACTTGAAACTTAAAAAAAATTGAAAAACTATGAAAATAGCCAAAAAGTAGATAAATCCACTTCAATAGAGTAACATTTTAGTGATAGCTGACATCAACAGCAACATGGAGCCCAAAAGAAAATGTAATAATACCAATATGCTGAGAGAAAATAACTGATAACTAGAATTCTATATTCAACAAAAATGTCCTCAAGAATGAAGGAGAGGAGGGAGGATTTAAGATGGTGGAGTAGTAGGGGGACCCTGAGCTTGCCTCCTCCCTCAAACACAGCTGGATTAACATCCAACTATTTTGATCAACTAGGAAAATAATCTGAGGATTAAGGAAACAATCTGCACAGTTGGACAGAATGTGGCAGATGTGAGGTTCTGAGCCATGAATTGGGGGAAGAGGAAAGCCTTGGGGCTTCGAAGGAGAGGGAACCCTCTTCACAGAGCAAAGTTAGGGAGAGGGAGAGAGCGAGAAAGAATGCAGCAGGTAGGGATCACACAATAAGTGAGTAGATCCCCTGGGTCACACTGGGAGAGATTGCTGCCCTCCCCGGAGCACATTTGGAAGAGCAAATTTTGCCTCTCCAAGAACAAAAGGCCAGCTGGGAGTCACTCAATAGCTGTGTGGGCAGAAGGCAGATAACCTTAGAGCAGCTTTTCGCTATCTGCCACAATAGATTCAAGCCTCTGTGTAACTGCTTTTCTCGGACAGAATGGAATAGGGGACTGCTTCTCCCGCAAATGACAGATATCCTGGTTGCAGCTTTTCACTGTGCATCACAGTAAACCCTAGCCTCGATGTGCGCACTGTGCAACTGCTTTTCTAGGACAGCATGGAGCTCCATAAGGTTCTCCTGGCGGGGAGGGGAGTGTGGAATGGATCCCCTTAAAACTTGGAGTTTTGAGTCCCAGCCACTGGCCAGAGATAAAATACAAGAGATCTGTGACGTGGGGCATGCTGAAGGCCCAGGAACAGCCAGGTTAAGGGCAGGGAACTGAAGAAAACCCAGGACACAGGAGATTATTTGCTCTTCTGAGACAGCCTCCAGAACAGCAGTGGCCAGAAGTTCCCCTCCCTGGGGATGAGAGGATGAGGTGACACCATATTCTTTCCCCTCCACCATTCTTCCCTCCTCCTGCCCACCAACATGGTTGAACTTCATAGAGAAACACAGCACCTCCAGTGAAGGCTGGAGTTCCCTACACTAAGCCCCACACCCCTGTGCTTGGCAGGGGCATCATTACAAGGGCAAGTTAGCCTGTGAACCAGCCCAGCAGGCCTCTCAATCAGAAGACCAACAGAGGCACCCAACATGTACCAAGTATACTGCTTAAAGAGTGCTCCAAAACATGAGCTTCTGGTGGAAATAGGAACAGGCTTGCTTCTTTCTTTTTTTCTTAGTTTTTAAATTTTTAAATTTTTAATTTTTCTATTTATTTTTGTATCTTTTATTTTAGATATATTTTTCTTTTTTTTCTCTTTATTTTTTTTTTTTTGGTATCAGGCTTCTAATTCTTTGTTCATTTGTTGGTTTGTGTGTTTCTTTCTCTTATTTTTCAAATCAGGCTTTTTTCTTTTCTTTCTATTATTTTCTTTTCTTCTTTCCTTACACTTTTAACTTCCTTCTTTCTTATTCTTTGGAATCAGGCTTATAGTTTTTTGTCTCTGCATTTTTGTTCCTTTTCCATTTCTCTAGTCTTGGATCAGACTTTTTTTTTTTTTCCTTTCTTTTCTTTTCCAGGTTTATCTTAACAAACAAATCAGAGGCGCTTTGGTGGCTCAGTCATTAAGCGTCTACCTTCGGCTCAGGTCATGATCCCAGGGTCCTGGGATCGAGTCCCGCATCGGGCTCCCTGCTCGGCGGGAAGCCTGCTTCGCCCTCTCCCATTCCCCCTGCTTGTGCTCCCTCTCTTGCTGTGTCTCTCTGTGTCAAATAAATAAATAAAATCTTTAAAAAAAAAAATCAAAGCACACCTAGTTAAAGGTCCAAACACTCCCCACTACAAGCAAGGAGGAACTCTGTAAAGAACGGACCACTGGGAAAGAACAGCCAAAATTTAATAGCAGAGTGTACACAGCATACACCAGAAATGCTTACTGAAGATTTCTGTTGTTATTGTTGTTGTTATTGCTGTTTTTGTTTTGGTTTCTTTTTCCTTTTCTTTCTTCTTTTCTTTTGATGAGATGCAGAAAGTTACCCCAAAAGAAAGAACAGGAGGTAGTATTCATATACAGGGATTTAATCAATAAGGATGTAAATAAGATGTCTGGACTAGAATTAAAAAGAAAAATTATAAAGATACTACCTGGGCTTGAAGAAAGCAGAGAAGACAGTAGAGAATCCCTTACTGTAGACATAAAATAACTAAAATGTAGTCAGGCCAAAATTAAAAATGCTATAACCGAGATGCAGTCCCAAGGGGAGGTCATAAAAATGAGAATGAATGAAACAGAAGAGCGAATCAGTGATATAGAAGTTAAAATTGTGGAAAATAATGAAACTGAAAAAAAGAGGGAAGGAAAACTATCAGATCACAAAGGTACACTTAGGAAACTCAGCAATTCCATAAAGTGAAATAATATCCGTATTATAGGAGACCCAGAAGAAGAGCGAGAAAAAAGGGGCAGAAGGTTTATTTGAACAAATTATACCTGAGAACTTCCCCAATCTGGGGAAGGAAACCAGGCATTCAGGTCCAAGAGGCTCAGAGAACTCCCCTCAAAATCAATAAAAATAGGTCAACACCTCAACATATTATACTAAAACTTGCAAATTACAAAGAAAAGAGAAAATCTTAAAGCTCGGGAGAAGAGGTCCTTAACTTAGAAGAGTAGACACATAAGGCTCACAGCACACCTGGCACAGAGACCTGGCAGGCCAGAAAGGACTGGAATGATATATTCAATGTACTAAATGAGAAAAATATGCAGCCAAGAATACTTTATCCAGCAAGGTTATCATTCAGAATAGAAGGAGAGATAAGGAGTTTCCAAGATAAACAAAACTAAAGGAATTCATAAACACTAAACCAGCCCTGCAAGAAATATTAAAGGGGACCCTTTGAGTGGAGAGAGAGATCAAAAGTATCAAAGACTAGAAGGAACAGAGACATTCTACAGGAATAGTGACTTTATAGGTAATACAATGGCACTAAATTCATATCTTTCAATAATTACTCTGAATATAAATGAACTAATGCTCCAATGAAAAGATGCAGGGTATCAGAATAGATTAAAAAAAAAAAACAAAACCAAGACCCATCAATAAGCTGCTTACAAGAGACTCATTTTAGACCCAAAGACACCTCCAGATTGAAAGTGAGGGGGTGGGGAACCATTTATCATGCTTATGGACAACAAAAGAAAGCTGGAATAGCCATACTTCTAATCAGACAAACTACATTTTAAACCAAAGACTGTAATAAGAGATGAAGAAGGACACTATATCATAATAAAAGGCTCTATCCAACAAGAAGATCTAACAACTGTAAATATTTATGCCCCTAACTTGGGAGCAGCCAACTACATAAATCAATTAATAACAAACTTAAAGAAATTCATTGATAATAATATGAGTGGGGGACTTTAAAATGCCACTCACAGCAATGGACAGATCATCTAACCAGAAGATCAACAACTGGAAACAAGGGCTTTAAATGACTCACTGAACCAGATGGACTTAACAGCATATTCAGAGCATTTCATCATAAAGCAGCAGAATATGCACTTTTTGAACACATATGGAACATTCTCCAGAACAGATCACATACTAGGTCACAAATGAGGCTGCAACAGGTACAAAAGGACTGAGATCATACCATACATATTTTCAGACCACAAAGCTATGACACTTAAAAGTCAACCAGGAGAAAAAATTTGGAAGGACCACAAATACATGGAAGTTAAAGAACATCCTACTAAAAAATGAACAGGTCAACCAAGAAATTAAAGAAGAATTTTAAAAATGCATGGAAGCAAATGAAAATGAAAACACAACAGTTCAAAACCTTTGAAATGCAGCAAAGGCAGTTCTAAGAGGGAAGTATACAGCAATACAGGGCTTCCTCAAGAAGCAAGAAAAGTCTCAAATACAAAAACTAACCTTACATCTAAAGGAGCTGGAAAAAGAACAGCAAATAAAGCCTAAATTCAGCAGGAGAAGAATAGAATCAGTGATACAGAAATCAAAAAAACCGCAGAACAGATCAAGGAAACTAGGAGTTGGGTCTTTGAAAGAATAAGACTGATAAACCCCTATCCAGTCTTATCAAAAAGAAAAGAGAAAGGACCCAAATAAATAAAATCATGAATGAAAGAGGAGAGATCACAACCAACACCACAGAAATAAAAATAATTATAAGAATATTATGAGCAATTATATGCCAACAAATTAGACAATCTGGAAGAAACGGATGCATTCCTAGAAACATAGAAACTACCAAAATTAAAACAGGAAGAAATAGAAAACCTGAACAGACCCATAACCAGCAGAGATACTGAATCAGTAATCAAAAATCTTCCAATAAAGAGTCCAGAGCCACGTGGCTTCCCAGAAGAATTCTATCAAACATTTAGATAAGAATTATTACCTATTCTTCTGAAACTGTTCCAAAAAATAGAAATGGAAGGAAAACTTTCAAACTCATCCTATGAAGCCAGCATTACCTTGATCTCAAAATCAGACAAAGGCCTCAGTAAAAAGGAGAATTAAAAACCAAAATCTCTGATGAGCAGGGATGTAAAAATTCTCACCATGATACTAGCTAATAACAGTACATCAAAAGGATTATTGACCACGACCAAGTGGGATTTATTCCTGGGCTGCAAGGGTGGTTCAACCTCCACAAATCAATCAATGCAATACACCACATTAATAAAAGAAAGGACAAGGACCAGATGATCCTCTCTATAGATGCAGAAAAAGCATTTGACAAAGTACAGCATCCTTTCTTGATAAAAACCCTCAACAAAGTAGGGATAGAAGGAACATACCTCAAAATCATAAAGGTCATATATGAAAGACACAACTAATATCATCCTCAATGGAAAAACAGAGCATTTCCCCTAAAGTGAGGAACAAGACAGGGATGTCCACTCTCACCACTGTTGTTCAACATAGTACTAGAAGTCCTAGCCTCAGCAATCAGATAACAAAAAGACATAAAGGCATCCAAATCAGCAAAGAAGAAGTCAAACTTTCAGTCTTAGCAAATGACATGATACTCTATGTAGAAATACAAAAGATTCCACAAAAAAATTGGTAGAACTGATACAGGAATTTAGCAAAGTCGCAGGATATAAAATCATTACAGAGAAGTCTCTTGCATTTCTATATACCAATAATGAAGCAGCAGAGGGGAACCTGGGTGGCTCAGTTGGTTAAGCATCTGCCTTCAGCTTAGGTCATGATCTCAGGATCCTGGGATTGAGCCCCACATCAGGCTCTCTGCCCAGCAAGGAGTCTCCTTCTCCTCGCACTCTCCCTCTGTGTGCTCTCTCTCTCTCTCAAATAAATAAATAAAAATCTTTAAAAAAAATAATAATAATGAAGCAGCAGAAAGAGAAATCAAGGAATGGATCCCATTTACAATTGAACCAAAAAACATAAGATACCTAGGAATAAACCTAACCAAAGAGGTAAAAGATCTGTTCTCTGAAAACTATAGAACACTTACGAAAGAAATTGAGGAAGACACAAAAAAATGAAAAAGCATTCCATGCTCATTTTAAAAATGCATGGAAGCAAATGAAAATGAAAACACAACAGTTCAAAACCTTTGAAATGTAACAAAGGCAGTTCTATGAGGGAAGTATACAGCAATACAGGGCTCTATAAAGAACTTATCAAAATCAACACCCAAAAAACAAACAATCCAGTCAAGAAATGGGCAAAAGACATGAACAGACATTTCTCCAAAAAAGACATACAAGTGGCTAACAACACATGAAAAAATGCTCAACATCACTCCGCACCAGGGAAATACAAATCAAAACCACAATGAGATACCACCTCACACCAGTCAGAATGGATAAAATTAACAACTCCGAAAAAAAAGATGTTGGCAAAGATGCAGAGAATGGGGAACCCTGTTACTCTGTTGGTGGGAATGAACACCAGAATGCAAACTGGTGCAACCACTCTTGAAAACAGTGTGGAGGTTTCTCAAAACTAAAAATAGAACTACTGTACAACCCAGCAACTGCACTACTAGGTATTCATCCAAAGGATACAAAAATAGTGATTCAAAGGGGCACATGCACCCCAATGTTTATAGCAGCAATGTCCCCAATAGCCAAAATATAGAAACAGCACAGATGTCCATCAACTGATGAATAGATAAAGACGTGGGGTGTGTGTGTGACACACACACACACACACACACACAACGGAATATTATTCAGCCATCAAAAAGAATGAAATATTGCCATTTGCAACAATGTGGATAGAAATAGAGTATGTTACGATAAGCAAAGTAAGTCAATCAGAGAAAGACAGTTACATATGATTTCACTCACATATGGAAATTAATAAACAAAACAGGATTATAGGGGAAGGGAGGGAAAATAAAATAAGATGAAATCAGAGAGGGATACAAACCATAAGGGACTCTTAAGTATAGGAAACAAACTGAGGCTTACTGGAGGGGAGGTGGGGGGGGATGGGGTAATTGGGTGATGGGCATTAAGGAGGGCACTTGATGTAATGAGCACTGGGTGTTATATGCAACTGATGGGAACCACTAAATTCTACCCTTGAAACTAATAATATACTACATGTTAATTAAATTGAATTTAAATTTAAAAAAAATTTTTAAATGAAGAATGAAAGAGAAATAAAGATGCTATTGTTGGGGAAGGGGGGGCTAAGAGACAAACTACTATCAGGCACACACTAAAAAAAATTCAAAAAGGGTTTTTCAAGATAACTAAAAAATGATACCAAATGGAAGGTCAGAGATGCAAGAGAACCAACGAGTAATGGAAGTGATAACTATGTAGGTAAATCTAAACAAACAGGAGTGAACAGTGTTCATTAAACAGTGATAATACATTCCTGACAGATAGTTATATAAGTCAGGAAGTGGATAAACGAAGTTAAACAGCTCTAAAGTCCTTGATTTGTGTAAGGAAGGATATGATTTAATATTAAACATGATAAATCAAGGACACATGTTATATTTAGAGTAACTCCCCCAAAAAATCAAAGACTTCCATTCTAATAGAGGCAAAATAATGAATATTAAAAACACACTAGTAATCCAAATAAACAAAATAGAAGATTTTTTAAAAGAACATAAAAGAAGTGGGGCGGCTGGGTGGCTCAGTTGGTTAAGCGTCTGCCTTCAGCTCGGGTCATGATCCCAGGGTCCTGGGATCGAGCCCCGCATCAGGCTCCCTGCTCAGCGGGGAGTCTGCTTCTCCCTCTCTCTCTGTTCCTGCACTCTCTCTCTCTTTCAAATAAATAAATAATATCTTTAAAAAAAGAAAAAAAAGAACATAAAAGAAGTGAGACAAATAAAAAACACATAAGATGGTAGATTTAAACCCAAATACTGCATCTCATTAATTCTAAAACACATTCTTCACACATTTAAAATACTCTGAAACAGATTCATCTAACAAAGTATTTAATTGGCATCATTTTTTCTTCCTTAGTGGTATGTAAATAATGACGTATCTTACAATCAATTACATCTACATTTAAATAAATACAGTATGTTACTAATTACATTAAATATAAGTAAACTAAATGATACAATTAAGAGACAAATATTGTCAAGCTGGATTAAAAAATAAAACCTAAACATGTGTTGTTTCGAACCATATATCTAAAACATAAGGATAAAGAAAAATCCAAAGTGAAAGGGTGGAAAAAAATATACTTTCAACATGAAAAAAAATCTGGGGAAGCTATATTAATATCAGACAAAATTGACAGTCTAATCAATAAAAAAGGAAATGAAGACAAGAAATAAAACTGTTCACAAATGACAGAGTCATCTATGCAGAAAATCCAAAAGAATCAACCAAAAAATTTCTGAAACTAATAAGCAGTTAAAGCAAACTAATTAATGAAAGGTTATAGAACAGATTAACATACAAGTCAGCTGCTTTCTTATATGCCAGCAACAAACAATTAGAATTTGAAATTAAAAATGCAATACCATTTACATTAGCAAAACCAAAACAAAACAAAAATACTTAGGTATAAATCTAACAAAATATGTACACGATCTATAGAGGAAAACTACAAAGTCTGATGAAAAAAAAAAAATCAAAAATGACCTAAATAAATGAAGAGATATTCCATGTTCAAGGATAGGAAAACTCAATACCATAAAGATGCCCATTCTTCCCAACTTGATCTATAGATTCAATACAATCCCAATTAAAATCCCAGCCAGTTATTTTTTGGGTATCAACAAAGCGATCTAAAGTTTCTATGGAAAGAAAAAGGACCCATAATAACCAACACAATATTGAAAGAGAACAAAATTTTAAAAGTGACAGTATCTGACTTAAGATTTACCATAAAGCTACAGTAAATCAAGACAGAATGGTATTGGCAAAAGAAAAGACAAATGGATCAATGGAAGAGAATCAAGTCCAGACATAAACCCACACAAATACAGTCAACACATCTTTGACAAAGGAACAAAGACAACTTAATGGAGAAAGGATAGTCCTTAACCCAATAAAGAGTATCTGCTGCAAAGAAAAGGGAACCCTCTTACACTCTTGGTGGGAATGCAAATTGGTGCAGCCACTCTGGAAAACAGTACGGAGGTTCCTCAAAAAGTTAAAAATAGAACTATCGTAAGATCCAGCAATTGCACTACTCAGGTATTTACCCAAAGGATATAAAAATACTGATTCAAAGGTATACATGCACCCCAATGTTTATAGCAGCATACAACAATAACCAAATTATGGAAAGATCCCAAATGCCCATCAAATGGATAAAGAAGATGTGGCATATATACAATGGAATATTACTCAACCATAAAAAAGAATGAAATCTTGCCATTTGCAATGACATGGATGGAACTAGAGGGTATTATGCTAAGCAAAATAAGTCAGTCAGAGAAAGACAAATACCATATGATTTCACTCATATGTGGAATTTAAGAAACAAAACAGATGAACATGGAGCGGGGAGAGAGAGGGGCAAAACAGAAAACAGACTCACAACTATAGAGAACAAACTGAGGGTTACTAGAGGGGAGGCCAGCAGGGGATGGGTTAAATGGGTGATGAGTTAAGGAGGGCACTTGTGATGAGCACTGGGTGTTGTAAGTGATGAATCACTAAATTCTACACTTGAAACTAATATTACTTAGTATGTTAACTAACTGGAATTTAAATAAAAACTTGAAAAAGAAAAGAGAAAGAAAAGTATCTGCAAAATATTTGGCAAACATTATATTTAATGTTAAAATGCTGAAAGCTTTCCTTCTGATACCACTCCATGGTGACAGATGGTAACCATACTTGTGGTGAGCATAGAATAATGTATAGAATTGTTAAATCACTATGTTGTATACCTGAAACTAATATAACATTGCATGTTAACTATTCTTTGTTAAAAAAAAAAAAAAGACAAAGATGCAAATTACCACCACTTCTACTTGAATGTTGTACAGGAAGTCCTGGCCAGTACAGTCAGGTAATAAAAATAAATAAATAAAAGTTATAAGGATTGATGAGGCAGAAACAAAATTATCATTACTACTAGATGATATGACTATATAAGTAAAAATCCAAAAGAATTTACAGGTGTGTAGCACTACTGTAAAAGTGTAATAGGCTGCTAGATATAAAATATATATAAGAAATCAATTTTATTTTTATACAAAAAATTAAAAAATTAATTTTTAAAAGAGAAATCATTTACAATAGCACCCAAAAGTACAAAGTATAGGAATAATACTACCAAAAGAAGTTTATAGAGAACTATAAGAGGAATTAAAGATCATGGACTTGAAGATTCCTTACTGAAAATATGTTAATTCTTCACCAAACTAATCTAGAGATTTAATACAAGATCAATCAAACCCCCCCCAAGACTTTTTTGGAATTGGACACTTCTCAAATTTACATGAGAAAGCCACAAACAGCCAAGACACTCTTTTTTTTTTTTTTCTAATTTTTTTATTTATTTATTTGAGAGAGAGAGAGAGAGAAACAGCATGAGAGAGGAGAGGGTCAGAGGGAGAAGCAGGCTCCCCACTGAGCCGGGAGCCCGATGTGGGACTCGATCCCAGGACTCCGGGATCATGACCCGAGCCGAAGGCAGTCACTTAACCAACTGAGCCACCCAGGCACCCCAGCCAAGACACTCTTAAATGAGTAGGTCAGAGTAGGACAACTTGCTTTCTACAACCAATTATAAAGCTGTGAAAATTAGGAAACTACAGTAGTGATACAAATATAGAATAATAAACAAATGAAATAGAAGAGCCCAGAAACAGACACATATATCTGCAGACACTTGATTTATGACAAAGGTGACACTGCAAAGAAGCAATGAAAGGGATATCTTTTTGACACATGGTGCCAATTCAACAAAGTACTCATATTGGAAAAAAAAATCTGACCTCTACCTGAACAATGCACAAACAGTAATTCTAGGTGGATTATGGACCTAAATATGAAGGTTAAAACAGATCAAGAGTCTGGAAGGCAATACAGAAGCCCACCTCCGTGACATCAAATTTACAATTTCCTAAATAAGATACAAAAAGCAATAGTCATAAAGGAATAGATTGATATACATGACTACATTAAAATTAAAATTTTTCACTAAAAGTCGCCAAAAAATTTATAAAGGACTTCTATTAATCAATAAAGATAGTCAACCCAATCGAAAAACTGGGGAGGGTGGGATTGAACAGTATCTTCACAAAAAACAAAATCCAAATGGCCCATAAACATAAACAGGTGATCTAATCTTATTAGTAATCAGGGAAATGCAAAGGAAAAGCACAGTAATATACCACTATATATCCAACTCATTAGCTAAAGTTTAAAGTGGATATTACCAATTATTGGTGAGGTATGTACTTAGCACTCATTGTACCCCACTACATATTTCTTCCAGCCATTTTTTATTTCAGCAGTTATGGTGGACAACTCCTATTTCTAAGCTTTTATTGAGTTGTAACTTGAAAGTACAGGGGAGTTAAGATCCCAGAGGGCAACCTTCAAACCAAAAGAAGATGGAAGCAACAAAAATGAAAATGTACTTCAGCTACCTGTATCAGGATGGACAAACATCACAAACACAACGTCAACTAAAAAAAAAACCCAACCAATAGAAAACATACTTGTATAATTCTGTTTATTTACTCTAACCTATTCTATGAATAGAGCTCAAAACAGGCAAAAACTAAAGTGTTTAGGAATACATATTTTCGTGGCAAAACTGTAAAGAAAAGCAAGGAAATGATTATCATAAAAATCAGGATAAGGGTTAACTTTAGGGAAGAAGGTATGATGGGGAAAACTACAAAAGGGATTTCTGAGGATCCTGGTAGTGACCTGACATGGGTGGTTACAACAAATGTTCACTTTATAAAAATGTGTTCATCTGGGGGCACCTGGGTGGCACAATCAGTTAAGCGGCCAACTTGGTTTCAGCTCAGGTCATGATCTCAGGGTTGTGAGATGGAGCCCTACATCGGGCTCCGTGCTCAGCGGGCAGTCTGCTTCAGATTCTTTCTCTCTTTCTGCCCCTCCCACTCATGCTCTCTCTCTCTCTCAAAGAAATAAATAAAATTCTTTAAAAATGCATTCAGCTATACATTTGTTTAGCTAGATTTTCTGTATGTGCTTCATTTTTCATAATAAAAGTATTTTTTAAAAAAATACATCACAAGTTCTATCAGAATAAGTAGGCCCTGCAAGAATTATCCTCAGTGCTTCCTTCTGCAGTTAGGCTCAGTAGAGTCCAGTAAACTAGAAGAGTACTCACTCAGGACTGAGAAATCTTTTAGAAAAAAAAGATGAATTTGCTCAACCTGATGGGGGTTGTTAAAGATCAGAAAGCTGACATAGGGTTATAGCTTTTATAGGAAGCAATCATAAAAAAATTAAAAAATAAAAAAAACAGAATCCAAGATAAAGACCAGAGTAAGAGGTAAACTTGGAACGCAGGGCAAGTTTTCTCTAAAAAACAAAACAAAAATATCTAAGAAGATGTAAGAGAAAACACCACCATTAATAAATGTAGATTTATCGCTAGCTGCTGGAGGAAGCGCATTTCAACTAGGAATAGGCTAGAGCCATCTGTCTAATGAGGTAATGCCCACCAGATCTAAAGAGTTAATCCAACACCATCTCCATTCTATCAATTCTGCCCTCTGCCCAGAGTACTTCTCTGTTCAAAGTGGAAGTGAATCCAACGTCATCTGGGATAGTTTACTTATTCCTCAGAAGAAGCAGGTTGCCCTTCATTCAGTAGTGAACATCTTACTCATAGACTTTTGGGGGAGGTGGAAAACCTTTTAGTCTCTAAGATTTTGTATTCCTAGATCTAGAAAGCAATGTTCCTTCATTAGAAGTCCTTTTCCATTACAAATGTTGCCTCAAGACATCTCTGCTACAGACTCAATTTTATCCTAATATTAACCTTCCTTTTTTAAGTAGGCGCCACGCCCAGTGTGGAGCCCAACAGAGGGCTTGAACTCACAACCCTGAGATCAAGACCTGAGCTGAGATCAAGAGTCAAGATGCATAACCAACTGAGCCACCCAGGCACCCCTATCCTAATATTCCTAACGTGCTTCTACACTAATCCCTGTAAGCAATGATGTCCCAAAATTTCATTCCTTGCACCGTCTCAACCAGTCTCAATCTGTCTCTTTAACATTTTGTTTTGCGTAAGACCATGCTTAAGCCATGCCCCATTTCAACACTGCAAGCATAGTACATTTCTGCTTCATATACAAAAGGTCAATAGTCATATACAAAACAGCTCAAGAGGTGAACATCTGTAAGCAGTGGAATATTTATATTTATCCAACACTTATCTACCAGCTATATCTCTGTCATAGAAGATAAGTAAAATACAAATAGGACTTTTTTTCTTTTTGTCCTGGGTAATTTTAACTTACTACAGTAACAAAATTACTAATACAAGCTCAATAAAATGTGTATAAACTCACATAATGACTCACTATACAATCATGCAACCTCCCCAAAAGGCAAGGGCAACAACTGACAAATATTCTATATATCCTAATATCTCTATTAGAGGGGCACCTGGGTGGTTCAGTCAGCTAAGCATCTATCTGCCTTCAGCTCAGGTCCTAACCCCAGGGTGCTGGGATCGAGCCCCACATCGGGCTCTCTGCTCAGCAGGGAGTCTGCTTCTCCCTTTCTCTCCCACTGCCCCTCCTAAAGCTCATGTTCTCGCTTGCTCTCTCTCAAATAAATAAAATCTTTTTTTAAAAAAATCTCTATCAGAATGATAAAAGTGTGAACTAATATAGCACCAGAAATAATGGGAAAATGCAATCCACTCAGTTCTATTTGAAATATGATCATTCAGTGAAAAGTTTTTAAAAATAAGTAACTCCACAATAAAATTAACAACATAAAATATTTCAATCATATATTATCAGTTCTCAAGAGTAAAGTCCAGGGGAACACTGATAAATAGCAATCTCCTACATGTTCAATGTTATTAATACCTGTGATAGACTGGTACCTACACTTTTTCTAGAATACCTCTATTAAATAATATTGCCTTATTTCCTAACTCAAAATAAATACCTGCTCAGAGCAAAATGATCAAAAGATAAAGAAAAGCCAGAAGAAAAATATAAAAGTGACCTTAAAAACTACCACCAAAAATCAGAGCCAGTTAAACATTTTGGCATACATCCTTCCAATCTTTCTTCACATGTTCATATTTTTAAAACAGGAGTAATTCACACCATGATATCTCACATATTCTTTTTTTCATTTGAATAAACATATATCTTAACCAACATATTATTAACCACAGTGATTTACAATAATACATTAGATACAGTATGGCACAGTGGTGAAGACCCATGATAATTCCAATGGCCCACAAATTTACTTTAAAATCAGAAGAAAAAGAGGGAAATCACAATAATGAATATTTAATAATGAATCCAGCCTGTGTTATATCTGTCTTTATACCAATACAGTCATAAAATATAATTTTTCATATGTTTTTAATGGAAAAGGGGGCTCACAAAAGCGAAAGGCCCGTGAAAATCATAATGCAGCCTAAGGATAGAAAAGGCCACAGAGCAGCTGGAGAGGAGAGGGTGTTTCTCCTCCTCCCACTTCAACCACAAAAACTCCCCTCATATATTTTATACACTGGGCTTCTAGGTGAGAATACAGTAGGGGAAAAACAAAGGAGGAGGTTTCCCCAGCTTAAAAAAAAGTTTGAAGTCCACTGTTTAAAAACATAAGTTCTAATACTATACAGTGTTACACTAAATAGGTATTTCGTGGTCAGTTTAAACAATCTATTTTTTTGGACATGTGTAAGTTGGGACCATTTTTTTGGCTGAACAATGCATATACATATTGTTTGCTCACCCTCTGATTATTCCCCTGGAACAAATTTCCAAAAATAAAATTGCTGGCTTAAAAATGTATCTTGTAAGGTTTTGGACACAAATAACCAATCTGTTCCACAGAAAACCTGTATAATTCTCTTCATACCAGAAGTATAGGAGAGTGGCCTGGTAACTTACAAACCCTGGTTTCATAGGTTAAAAACATGCTATTTCATTGTTTTGGTTTACATTTCTTTGTTTAGTGATGTGGAGAAAAGTTTCACAAATTTACTGATCTTTTATATTTATTTCTTATATTATGAGCTACCTGATCATATCCTTTGCTCATCTGTAAATTTATGATATTTTTATTTAAAAACAAAAACAAAAAAACCTGTCTCAGATGTTTCAAATAGTATTCTTTACTATTTGCCTTTTCACTGTTTGAATTGCTTTTTTATATACACAACTCTGCAAATCTATAGACTGTTTTGTCCTTTACAGTTCGCTCGGCGGGGGGCGGGGGGGCAATGGAAAGGTTTATGTTTAGAAAAACCTTTCTCTATCCAAGATTATATCTATTAAGTCATGTTTTCTTCTATTTCATTATATATTTGGAATTTAATGTATGATGTATGGTAATTTTTTTCCAAATTCTTAAAAAATTATCTCAGCCTCATTTACTGAATAACCCTATCTTAAAAAAAAAAGTCACTTTTACTATTTCTGAGGTTTCTACTATGAGATTGTTGATATGTTTATTATGCATTTAATATTATACAATTTCCAAACATAATAATTTATACCAAAAGCCTTCTTTAAGGGTCTTCTTTTTCAATATTTTTTTCACTACTATTGCAAAATTACTCTTCCAAATTGACTTTAAATTTATTTTTGTCAAGTTCTAAAATGAAAGCAATATATACATATCTGGAACTTGACTGGAATTATTTTAAGTTTATGAGTTAATTTGGATACATTTCCAATATTTAGTCTCTCCATAAAAGAACACTGCCTTTACTCAAATTACATATTCTGACTTTCAGTAAACTATGTGTTCTTTAAACAAGTGCTACATATTTCCTATTAAGTTGATCCCAAGCTATTCAGAATTTTTGGCAAATACAGTTTTTTTTCCTCACATTTTTTCAAAATAGTTATAACTGGCCTATTGGAAATCTTACTTTATAACTGTATTTCTAATACTATTGAATTGATTCTCTTGCTTTTCAAAACTAGACAATCACATTAACATCATTATTACCCCCTCTTTTCCAATATTTATTCCTAAATCTTTTTCTTATTCATTGCACTAGCTAGAAAATCCAAGCCAGAATAAACTAATAGTACAGATAGTATCATGTATGACCAATATTTTATGGTTTCCCCTCCAATCTTATCCCCATCCTTCTCCACCATGTTCTCTGCGTAGGAGGTTGACCTATACAGACTGTATCCAATGAAAAATGGCCAATAAGAGACACTGGCAAAGATAAGAAGTTGGTTGGAGAATAAGACTGATTATTCCTCTGGGTCCCACTCTAACAAGTCACCTGATGTTGGCAGTTTCCCTCTACTCCAACTCCTAAATGGTCAGTCTCTCCCACAGCCATAGTTATTTCTCTCCACAATCCCATATCAGTTCTCTCTCTTTACATCTTCTACATCCCTACCAGGTTACATACTTAAGCCAGTCCCCAAAACTTTTTGCCTGTACTCATGGGGAAAATGGTAGATCACCTTATATTTGAGATCATCTTGTATTCATGTTGCAGTTTTAATATGCAGTAAGTTTTAAATGTAATATTCATAATACCATTTTATTCAAATTATTTCATAATTACTTTAGCCTTTAGGTCTCTGATATAAGATTTACTTAGGAGAGTGTTTTTAAATTACCAACTCATTTAGGGTTTTTATTATTAATATCTGGTTTTATCACATTGTGGCCAAAGAATGAGACCTGTTCTGTTTCTGCTTCTTTTCTAAATTATGGAAGTCTTTGGGCAAAATATATGGTCAATTTTTGTGGAGATTCCTGAACACCTGAAATGAAGATCTATGTTCTGTTTGTACACAGAGTTACATTTTTATCTATTAAATCAACCATACTAATATTTATTTAAACCTCTATAATCTTATGTGCTTTCTTTATATAATATGTTAATGGTTAAGAAAGATGTTTTAAAATTTCCTCTAAGATATGTGCTCATTTTCCCTTGACACGCTTTTTACATTACATATTTTAATAACATAATATCAACAATTATGATAAATGTTCATTAATGATTGTACATCTCACAAATGAAAAGTGATCATTTTTGCCTTATTTTGAGTCTGTCTCAGGTATGTTTCCTAGATAAAACATTTAATTACAATAGTGTTTTGAGACCTAGTCTGAGAAGCATTCCATATATTTGTCAAAACTATTTTATTTGGCCTTAAATTATTATATCTTATACTTTGTATTTTGTAACACCTTAAATGTTCTTTTGGGCTTTTTTTTTCTATGTTGCATACTTTCTCCAAAATTTTTTTGGCTTAGGGAGCCTGCCTGGCTTAGTCAGTAGAGCATGTGACACTTAATCTCAGGGTAATGAGTTCAAGCCCCACGTTGGGTGTGGAGCCTACTTAAAAAAAAAAACCATCCTTGTGAATTAGAAATGTGAATCCTGTTTTCAATTCTACCTTGAAGTCATTATTATAGCAATTTAAAATGCAGTTAGACATCTATTTCTCCAATTTTCTGTGATTTTATACCTCCCCCGCTCAGTTGTTTTTACTTTTTTTAATATTATATATTTTCTTTCAAGTTCCATTTGTTCTAGTTGCCCCTCCACTAAATCCAATGGCCCAAAAAACATTCTTTCCACTGTGTTCTCAACATCTATTCCATCCTTCTAACTTTTAATCTCTGTCCTTTCCCCTTGCAATCCGGGAAAGCTTATCAAGATTGACTTACAGATCTTTTTTGAACAGGCATTAAGGAGGAGTTACCCAACCAGGGCCAAAACGAGTTCCTATGCTAGGAGTGAGATAAATTTAGACCTGGATCCACTGTTCAAGAGGAAATCCCAAACACTTCACCCCCTCTCCATTTCCTAACACATGCAGCTGCAGCACCACTCCCTGCCTTGAGTCTCCCAGGACAAATCTCCTTATGTCCTTTAATCCTGTTTACATTTATCACCATAGGTAGCTGTAGCTCTCTGTGTAGGCCCTTATCTCCCTCCTGTTCCCTCACTGTGCATCCTGGCATTCACAGCCCATCATCCGCAAAAACTCCCATAACCTCAAACTCTTCTCTGAAAGTCTCACTGTCAAGCTCTACTTGAAATTCAGCTATTCCCGGATTTCACAGCTTCCACTAGAACCTTCTCAAGCGCCAGCAGCTTTTTCCCAGAACCCTCATACAACTAGAGATAGAGTCAGTGAGTGTTCTTTCTCCATATTGCTGCTTCTAGGCCATTCTTTCTCACTCCTTCCTAAAATCTCCCAGTTCTGAATCTCATAAAATTAAACTACCCACTACCCTTTATTACTAACATACCAACCCCTGAGTTACTCCCTCTCATGTCCTTCTCACCAACATTGTCACGCTAACACAATTCTTTTCTTAATTTTTGCTGATTTCAATATACAGGTAGATAACCCTATTAATCCCTTGGGCTCTCCATGGCTTGAACTCTTCTCCTCCAAAGATCTAATCCTCCACCGTTCAACCACTCATTGCCATGCTTTTAATGGACATTTTACCATTACTATAATTTATAATCTCAACTTCACCCATCTTACTCTCCCCAGGTACACCTTTATACTCCAGTATAACTTTAATCCCACCAGGACATCTGCAGTTTTCCCTTTCCACTTCCCTTATCCCCTTGATGTCCTCCCTTTCCTAAGCCTTAACCAGCTAAAATGTCATGGTCCATCATGATAATTACTCCTATGCAAACAGATCTGACTTCCTTGCACCTCTCTTACTTCATTGTATTTGGCCTAACTACAACCTGGTTAACATCAACTCTCTTATGTACCTATGCAGTTGAATGTGGCTGCACAAAAACCCACAACCACAAACTAATCTCACTTAAAATTCATGACTATGAATCTCAAGTGACCCTTTAAAACGGCCCAGGAAACATACTCTACTCCATTTATCCTCCCATTCTGCCACACAACTATTTCATACCTTCTCTTATCTCCTGAAATCCCCAACCACTGCCCCCTCAAAGTCTTCATCTTTCAGTTGATGAACCTACTTCCTATTTCACTAACAAAACTGAACCACAAATTCTTAATCTCAGGAAACAAACTGAGGGTTGCTGGAGTGGGGGGTGGGGTGGGAGGGATTGGGTGGCTTGGTGATAGACACTGGGGACAGTATGTGCTATGGTGAGCGCTGTGAATTGTGCAAGACTGTTGAATCACAGATCTGTACCTCTGAAACAAATAATGCAATATATGTTAAGAAAAAAAAAAAGAAGAAGAGAGCAGGAGGGGAAGAATGAAGGGAGGAAATCGGAGGGGGAGACGAACCATGAGAGATGATGGACTCTGAAAAACAAACTGAGGGTTCTAGAAGGGAGGAGGGTGGGAGGATGGGTTAGCCAGGTGATGGGTATTAAAGAGGGCACGTTCTGCATGGAGCACTGGGTGTTATGCACAAACAATGAATCATGGAACACTACATCAAAAACTGATGATGTAATGTATGGTGATTAACATAACAATAAAAAATAAAAATAAATAAAAACTGAACCACAGACTCCCACCACTACATCTATCCATTTCCAGCAGCTACATCCATTTATTCCTATTACTATAGATACCCAGAGCTCCATTAGAACAAACCCCTCCACTTGTGCCCCAGATCCCATGCCCTCTCACCCACTCAAGGTCAACTACCGCAATGTTTCTCTCTTTGTCCTAGATCACCAGTTTTACCCCTCTACTAAATTAGTCCTATGAGCATACAAACCTGCTATAATTTCTTCCATCTTGAAAAAAAGTCCATCCTAACCATACTTCTTCCTTCATACTTGGCTCTTCCTGCAGATATCCCCACAGCTTTCTACTCATCTCCTTCAAGTATTTAGTCTAACATCACCTCAAAGGAGCTTACCCTGACAATACGAATCTAAAATTGTAACCAACCTCTACCATCACCACCACCACCACCACTCTGGCCCTCCCAATCTTCCAATGCTGCTCTATTTTATTTTCCATAGCACTTATCACCTTCTAATATTCCATATTATTGATATATTTATTACATTACTAGTTTGTCTTCCCCCATTAAAATGTAAACTCCATTAAGGGCAAGTCTTTATCTCATTCACTGAGATATTGCAAGTGCCTAAAACAAAGTCTAGCACCAAGTCAGCACTCAATAAATACTTGATAAGGGGCACCCGGGTGGCACAGTCAGCTAAGCGTCTTACTCTTGGTTTCAACTCAGGTCGTGATCTCAGGGTCTTGAGGTGGAGCCCTGAGTCACGCTCTGTGCTCAGTGCAGTCTGCTTAAGTTTCTCTCTCCATCTCCCTCTGCCCCTGCCCCCCACTTGCACATGTGCAAGCTCTCTCTCTCTCCAATAAAAAAACTTAAAAATATAAAATTAAAAAATGAATGAATAAATAAATACTTGATACATGAATGAATAAAGTATGGGTCCATTCTTCACTGCCTCTTACACAACTTTAAATTCCACCATAGCACTGTTTAAGAACATTCTTTCCTAACTCTGCATGCCACTGTTTTCATCTTAGTCTCCTGTCTTATCTCATGGTTGATTATTCATTTCTTGTTCCCTCAATTCATGTCTTCCTCAACTTCACTCCCAGCCAAACCAAATGCTAAATTTACTTCCGCCTCCTACAGGAACTCTTTTACAAACATAAGACTTTTCTTGTGAATATAATTACTTTTTTCATTAAGTATAGTTTTTTTTTTTTTAATGAACACTGTTCTAATTCTTCCATATCTATTTTTCAGCCTAGTAATTGCTCAGAAACAGGTAAATCCTGCAGCAAATTCCGCTCAAGTGCTCTCCTTTACACCACGATTTAATTAGAATTGTACTTTCAGATCTGAAGATAAAGAGCTGGCTAACAGCAGTTTTTGTTATTCTTTCCTTGCTCCGGGAACTTGAGAGAGGTAGGAAAGGAAATGAACACTTGGGGCTGTGGATATTCCCCGTATGAAACCTTCATCTGTGTTTGGAAAAGATGAACATCTTCCACATCTAATTCTTTCTCTAGCTCAGCTTCTACTCACATATACATTGTGTATGTCTAGCTCTCTACTTAGCGTTACTGCCTCCTTGTTCCCTTACGACAAATCCTCACTAAAAAGAAGCCCAACGACTCAGTGGTGTTGTTCACCTGTATACCCTCTATTGTAATTCCTTTTGAACCCTGGCAAAGGAAGGGGTTCTAAGATCACAGGCTCTGGACCCAGACTTCTTGACTTCAAATCCCAGCCTCACCACTTACTTTGATGTGTAACCTCACCTTCTTTATCCTTAACTAGAGATACCCACATCTCATTAGGTTGCTGAGCATTAAAGATTAAGGCATTTTAAGTGCTTAGAACAGTGCCTAATACATAAATAACATTCAATAAATGTTAACTCTTCCTCCTCCTCTTTGTCGTGCCTCTCATCTTTATCTATAAAAGTAGAGATGTTAGTAGGACTATGTCAAGATTTCTTCTATTTACAGTGACAATGAAGCACTTTCTCAAGAAGGGATTTATGAGTAAACGCTTCATATAGTCTTTCAATCTAATCCAACCTCCACTATATCTAATAGAAACCCTTTCCTAATTCCTAATTCAGATGTAAATTCTTCCATGTTCTTATACTCTTTTGGTGTGTCAATTTGCACAAGAGTGTAGCTCCAAACCTGTGCCTACACAAATATTTCTTTCTTAAAGCTCTCTGGAATCATTTATTTAATTAAAAAACCAACTTCTCATTGGTGTATCATGTAATTCATTTCAGAGAAGCCAGGAATAATTTTTCAACATAGACATGAGAACATCACAGAGTTTAAGAAACACTGATCTAGGATATCACATTAAGAAGAACAAGAAGAGGGGCGCCTGGGTGGCTCAGTCATTAAGTGTCTGCCTTCGGCTCAGGTCATGATCCCAGGGTCCTGGGATCGAGCCCCGCATCAGGCTCCCTGCTCAGTGGGAAGCCTGCTTCTCCCTCTCCCACTCCCCCTGCTTGTGTTCCCTCTCTCACTGTGTCTCTCTGTCAAATAAATAAAATCTAAAAAAAAAAAAAAGGAAGAACAAGAAGAAAGAATTCAGTTACTCACGATGCTCCTGAATTCATGATGCAGCTCTTCGCTCCACAAAAACAATCTCTGCCATCATCATGATTCATTCCAAGGTTATGACCCAACTCATGAGCAACAATGGATGCAAACGTCTCCACTGTGATTTGCCCAAACTGCCCAAACACAGGTAAGTATTAATTAGGTTTCTGAACAAAAAGGATATGTTTATTATTTTTTCCACAAAAGGAAATTAATCACTACAATGGTGACAGTCTTCATGACAAATCAAGCATCCAACATCAGTCTTCATACATTTCACTAGGAAACTGATATGACATGGAGATAGATCCTTTAAGCAACAGACCAATTACTTTAGCACTAATAAGTTATTTGCAGTGATTTATGGGAAAACAGATTCATGGTTCTAATTTAATTTTCTTAAATGGGGTTTCAACTTCCTTGTCCATAAAAAGTGAGGAGCTAATAAACACATAATATTAGAAAACTTAATCCAGTCTCTAAAGAAAAACCACGTCTACCACTTCTACCCAAAATATTGTTTTAAGGACTAGGGGAGGAAGTACGTGGTCAAATGCTTGACACTGTCCTGACACAAACGTCCAAAGTTAAATATCAAGAACAAAAACATACCACGTTAATCCCGCCTGCGTGGCTCCTTGAACATACTGTTCCCACAAATGCCATTCCTGCAGTCCCACCAAAACCTTTCTTCCTAAATGAAAATACAAGGTCAAAGTTAGAAAATGTACTTGGGGGGGTAAAAGGAACACACTGCTCTTATTTCTTTGGATAAGCTTAAACTGGGCTGGTAGAACCTACAAAGACTGGGAGAAAAATGGCAAAGATAATTGACATCTTAAAATCAGAATACAATTAAGTCTTACTTCTTTTTTATTCTCAGAGAACAAAATTAATAACGCAAATTCTTTTTTTTTTTTTAAAGATTTTATTTATTTATTTGCCAGAGAAGCAGGGTTCCTGCCGAGCAGGGAGCCCGATGCGGGGCTCGATCCCAGGACCCTGGGATCATGACCCTAGCCGAAGGCAGACGCTTAATGACTGAGCCACCCAGGCGCCCCGAACACAAATTCATTTTTCAGACAAATGAAGATGTTTTAGATACTAAACCAAGTTTTTTTTTCCTACCCTCCAGATGAAAAATCTTCCTAAAATGCATTATATTTACTTATTAAAAAATTCTAATGAGCAGAGACAGGTAACACACTCAATGAACATAACACACATAGGAGGCTACAAAGCAGGGAGCACGGGGACATAAGAACCACAATGGCCTCCATATGGTTCCCAATCATCCCTGACACACTTGTATCTCAAAACCTATTTTCTCCACCTAGAACTCTTTTGCCCAGTAAATACTCCTAACTGATTCCCTCACCTCCTTCAAGTCTTTACTCACAAGTCTTCTCTTCGAGGCCTTCCCTCACCATGCCAACCTGACTCCTCCAATACTTTTTTTTCTTGGCAGGTGCTCCACTATTTATTGAATAGAAAAGCATAATAATAACAACACAATGTATTTAAAATGTTCTATAAGCCTTCACAAGTGCCTTACAAAAATAATCCCATTTGATCCTGAATTTTTTTATCCTACTAGATAAAAATTATTGGGCCCACTGAACAGAGTAAGAAACTGAGACCCTGGGAAGTTGTATCTTCAGCTGTTAGGTCACCAAGCTGTGGTTTGACATAATGTTATCTGATTCCACATTTACCACCCTCAATGGCTATACCATCCTGGCCCTTTCTCCCCTGTAGCCAGGTAACCACATTCTAATTAGGGAGAAATGCAAGAAAAGAAATCTGTCTTCATGTCACCAGAAGCTGAGCCTACAGTGCAACAAAAACTGTGGCTACTAAGTTTCTTCAAACACTTCCTGGACTCTGAGTCAGAATATGAGCTTCACTGGTTGTAACCTTAACCTTCCTGAGAAACATGCACCTACAGGAAAATGAGGTACTTATTCCTTCACATGATGATAGAAAATTAGAACCCAAGACACTGTGTTGTATATCTAGTTCCATTATCAAAAATTTATAGATGACAGAGGCCATGTGACATGCCCAAGCTCATGATGGTTCTTTCTGTACCAGTCTCCACTAGCAAGCCAAGGCAGGCAACTCCTTCAGATGAGAAAGGCAGATGCCCGCCCTTGGCCTTAAGTGGCTAAGCCAAAGGCAAGGAGACGGAGAATTCAGCCTTATGCATCATCTCAGGCAGTGCTTTTCAAACTATAGGGAAGGGCCAGTAATTTTTTCTTTAATTTCCAATTCATTGCAGACCAATACGTCTTCATTTTCCCATTTTTTTAATTGAAATCATTGATATATTAATGTCAGACGTAATCAGATAATTATATACATTATGAAATGCTCACCACCATAAGTATAGTTACACTCTTCCTATACTTTTACTTCTACCCTCCCTGCTCTATTTTTCCTCCTTACCACTTATTAGTATTTAATGTATTATACACATTCATTTATTTCATTTATGGCTAATCTCCTCTACCAGAATAGGGACTCCATGAAGGCAAGAATTTTCATCTGGACAAACACAGTACAACTATATGAGTTCCCTTACAGAAAATTCTAGAAAATGGAAATTAACCCACATTAACAGAAAAAAAGATTAGTGGTTGCTTGGGGAAGGAATTTTTTTTTTTTGGAGGGGAGAGGAGATTGGATTACAAAGGAGCCTGGAGGGAATGGGTATGTTTGTTATCTTGATCATGATGATAGTTTCATGGCTATATACATATGTCAAAACTCTTCCAAATGTACACTTTAATTATGTGCAGCTTAGGGGCACCTGGGTGGCTCAGCCTTCAGCTCAGGTCATGATCCCAGGGTCCTGGGATCGAGCCCCACATTATCGGGCTTCCTGCTCAGTGGGAAGCCGGCTTCTCCCTCTCACACTCTCCTTGCTTGTGTTCCCTCTCTCGCGGTCTCTCTCGCTGTCAAATAAATAAATAAAATCTTTATAAATAAATAAATAAATATATGCAGTTTAATCTTCATCCATCACACCTCAATAAACCTGCTTAAAAATTTAAAACATTTTAAAAATAGAGAATTTCTGTCTTCTTTATTCATTGCTAACCCCAGTGCCTAGGGTATACACCTAATAAATATATTATAAATGAATGAATAAGTCTTTCTCTGGGGCATCTGACCAGCAAGGAGAAGAGGGCCAGAGATACTGACATAGGGGATTGCCAAGGAAACACTTTAGCCAGATCACCCTCTACTTAATGCCATAGTCCCCAGGCCCTACTCATGTATTCAATGCTTCCAAAAGGCTCTTTAGTACCCCATTCTTTTTTTTTTTTTTAAAGATTTTATTTATTTGAGAGAGAGAGACACAGCGAGAGAGGGAACACAAGCAGGGGGAGTGGGAGAGGGAGAAGCAGGCTTCCCGCGGAGCCGGGAGCCCGATGCAGGGCTCGATCCCAGGACCCTGGGATCATGACCTGAGCCGAAGGCAGACGCTTAACAACTGAGCCACCCAGGCGCCCCTTTAGTACCCCATTCTTAACCAAAAACACAACCAGGGATCATTAGACAGACATTTGGGAAATGCCTCTACATGACAAGTGGATACAGACAGGAAAGACAAAGACAGTTTGGTAGGTTTGGTTGGGCAAGGCATGAGAAATGTGCTAGATGCCTGTCCCTTCTGGCCCTATGTGAACTAGAAGGCATGCCCACTGGCAGGTGGATACTTGCAGGTGTAATTTAACTAAAAATTCATAAAAAGGGCTATAAAAATCCACTTTGGCATTTTCACTGCCTTGCTTTAAATTAACTCACATAAGGGGCGCCTGGGTGGCTCAGTCATTAAGCGTCTGCCTTCAGCTCAGGTCATGGTCCCAGGGTCCTGGGATCGAGCCCAGAGTCGGGCTCCCTGCTCCGTGGGAA
This sequence comes from Leptonychotes weddellii, assembly GCF_054177405.1. Classification (NCBI taxonomy): domain Eukaryota; kingdom Metazoa; phylum Chordata; class Mammalia; order Carnivora; family Phocidae; genus Leptonychotes; species Leptonychotes weddellii. The sequence continues at coordinate 29,767,406 of NC_138370.1, forward strand.
GCCTGCTTCTCCCTCTCCCACTCCCCCTGCTTGTGTTCCCTCTGTCACTGTGTCTCTCTCTGTCAAATAAATAAAATCTTTTTAAAAATTAATTAATGAATTAACTCACATAACAAAAGAAAACAAAAGAAAATCAAGGGTAAGGGGAATGGCCAGCATTCCCTGTGTGGACGGATGAAAGATGACTCCAAACTTCGCTGTGAAAGAGAGGAGAAAGCAAGGGGGTCAACGCTCAGAGACAAGACCCTTTGCTCTTCTTTGCTCCCGCCTTTACTGGTCCTTCAGGAGAATCATAAATCTTTATCACTCTTTCTCAAGCATGTGATGTGTGACAAGGGGTCTTGCTGGAACTAGGAGGATCTGTTTACGGGAAAGATACGATATGCTAATCTGCCTGTTCTACGAGTTCTGCTAAACATAGCCTAAGGGACAATGCATACATCTCTTAGATCCCAGGGTGGCTGTTTGGGCTAAAAAGCTTCGGGGAACTCCGAGAGGCATTCCTACAGCAGAGTGGTCATGGCAGAGTGGTCATGCAGGCCCCAGCAGTCCAAAGGCCGAGGCCCTTCTCTGAAACCTTCCCTGCCTCCAGCGGCCTCCGTGTTACATTTTAGCAAGCCAGGTATTATGGATGATTTCATGTTCTACATTAACCTCAACACAAGGGAAATTTTTCCTCAGAAAAAAATTCAGAGTGGGGCGCCTGGGTGGCTCAGTTGGTTAAGCGACTGCCTTCAGCTCAGGTCATGATCCTGGAGTCCCGGGATCGAGTCCCACATCGGGCTCCCTGCTCAGCGGGGAGTCTGCTTCTCCCTCTGACCCTCCTCCCTCTCATGCTCTCTGTCTCTCATTGTCTCTCTCGCAAATAAATAAATAAAATCTTAAAAAAAAAAAAAAATTCAGAGTTTTAGGGACACGTGGGTGGCTCAGTCGTTAAGAGTCTGCCTTCGGCTCAGGTCATGATCCCGGGTGGGATCGAGCCCCGCATTGGGCTCCCTGCTTGGCAGGAAGCCTGCTTCTCCCTCTCCCACTCCCCCTGCTTGTGTTCCCTCTCTTGCTGTCTCTCTCTGTCAAATAAATAAATAAAATCTTAAAAGAAAAAAATTATGAGTTTTAGGTACCATCAACACTGAGGGAGGCAAAAATATATAAATTAGAACATTTTTCTGCAAAAAGCCAGCCTATCGAGTTAGAAAACTTTGGCGGGGGGGGTAGGGTGTTTGGGGGGGATAAAGAGGAGCAATAGCTTTATTGCTTTGCCAAGCAAAGGAGGCTGCAGTAGGCTAAGGCCTTCAAAACTGCAATCCCTCAAGCCAGAAAACTTTTAAGAAGGATGAAATGTTTCAAATAGTTTTAAATGAGGATTTTGCTTTAAGTTTTGAACTGTATTTGTATTAAGTGATTTATATAAGTTTAGGTTTTATTATGGTACCGTGGAAATGCTATGTAAAAGAAGAAAATTTTAAAAACATCTATCAGCAAGATCCCAAGGAGAATAAAAAAATTACTATATCCATGAAATCAGAACTTGACTATATAAATTAAAGGGGACAAAAAGATCTACAGAACATTAAAAATAAGATTGCAGAAATAGAAAACTCAATAGAAAGCTTAGAAGAAAAATTTAAGGAAATAATATTCCAGAAAGTAGAACAAAAAGACAAAAAGAAAGGAGATGAAAGATAACAAAATTAGAGGATAAGCACAAGAAAACTCAACAGCCAACCAAATAAAAGGAACCCCAGAAGGAATAGCGAACAAAAATAAAGAGGATCAACTCATCTACAAAATAATTAGAAAAAAATTCCTAAAACTGCAAGACATCAGTCTCAAGATTGAAGTTACCCACTAAGAACACAACACAATGAGTGATAAAAGACCTACACTGAAGCATATCATCAGGACAATTCAGAAGCTTGGGGACCAAGAGAAGATCCTAGAAGTTTCCAGAGAAGGAGGAAAACAAACAAACAAACCCACAAAGGATCAGGAATCAGAAAGGCTTAAGGCTTCTCAACAGTAATACTGGAAGTCAAAAGAAAGAGCCATGCCTTCAAAATTCTGAAGGAAAAAGACTTCATGCCTCGAATTTTACACACAGCCAAATAATCAAAAAAGTTACAAAACAAACTGTAAAGCACACCTCTGAAAAACTGAGTCACTCAGGCCCTAGGGTAATCAGAGGTCACACGGATGTAATTTTTAAATTCTATTCTGAGACAGTGAAGCACATTTTCTGACATGCAAGGGTCAAAATTTTTTCTTTCCATATATTCTTTCACAAGAAGAACTAGAAAACATGCCATACCACGGTGAGCGAGTAAAACCCAAGAAAGAGGAAGGACATGGAATAAAGGTGACAGGGAATCCAACACAGAAGGGAAGTCTCATTATCATACTGTGACTTGTGGGGTATCATACAAAGCTCTCCTTATTCAGACGAATGCTCAAAAACCTTAAGAAAACATGATTCTAAAAAAAGAAAATAAGCGAAAGTTACTGTTCTGATCATTTCATTAATAGCACTTTTCTTAAAATCACTTACAAAACTAGCTGTGCACTGTCATGTCTCCGACGTGTTATGAGAAACTTTTCCCGCCACTGTACAAAGTTCCCCAACACATCACCAGCACCTCCAATTATGTTGATCAGGTTTCCATTTGTCCAAATCTCTAGTCCAACTAGCACAATTCGAATATTCAACATAATATACATCTAGGAAGAAAACAAATAAAAGTCTATAAAATATATTAAAGAATACAAGAGTATCTTTTAACTTATGATGAAGTAACACAACTACTTGAAATAAAAACAGGACTCCTCCCCTCCAAAAAATACATTTCGTTCAATATAATGAGACTCTAACCTCTGAAGAGTCTCAGTGTCCTCATCCACAAAATAAAAGTAATAGAAGTTCAAAACTGTTTTTATCTTCCACTCCAAAATCTGACAAACTGAAAATTTTAAGTTTTTGGTAAATTTGGCTTCCAAATTGCCCTAAACTAATGTAAATCTATTTATGGTCCATACGTATCTCACTTAATGTAAATACTCATACATTTCACTATAGGAATATCAGTGAGTTTGATTACAAAGAGCTACCAGAAGATCCTGTTATGCAATACATGGTGAACCATATTACCTTTCTAAACTTTTACCTAAAATTCTAATTACACATACCCCAAAGGTTTCAGATAGTGCACTATGGAACTCATTTTTATTTCATAGAGATACTGTGAGGAATAAATGACAATAAATGTAAAGCACTTGGCTCAGTTTCTAGCATATTATAAATGCTCAAGAGAACACTACTGTCCTCATCATTATTATTATGCTTAATATTCACAACAGGGAAATACCTTATAGATGAAATTATCTTATAAGAACATGCATCTAATTCTTCAATATCTCCCACTGGATGAATGAACTACAAAGTCTCAAACCAAATTTCTCTCTCTCTCCCTCCCTCCCTCTTGCTCTCCCTCTCGCACTCACACACACACACACACACACACACACACACACACACTGTCATATCATGGTTTCAGAGTAGGAGGCAGCCTTCATCAAAGTAAGATTGAGTAAAAATTCAATTATCTTTTCATAAATGCCAAAGTTCCTTACCCTTTCTACACTGAGGATAAAACAGATGCTGATATGAAATCTCTTACTTGTCTCAGTCTTTCTACAGTTATATATTCCTTTCAAACATAAAAAATGTTACAAAACAAACTAGAAAACAGACCCCTGAAAGACTGAGTCCCTAGGATAATCAGAACTCAAATGAGACAATTTTTAAATTCTGTTCTGAGACTATGAAAAGACAGGCTAGAATAATCCCAGTTAATAGAAAATACAACTCACACTATCCAAGTAGTTTGCTAAACGGATCATCTCCTCTCTCACTGCAGTCTGATTTCTTCCCATCATGTCATACTGAAAAGCAAGAAAGGAAAATCATTTTCACCAAAGTCATTTATGAAAAAAATTTCTAAAATCTGTTATAATGAAGATAAGAATCCCAAATATTTCCTCTGAACTAAAAATGGAGACATTTAGACACTCACCTGCCTTTCAAATTAACAAATCTAAAGGATACATTTCAGTGATAAATAGGAATAAGAAAAACAGGTTCAAGTGTGAAATGGATAATAAGGAAAACATACTGAAGTCTTTATTTGCTCCAAATTAGCATAATTTTAAAATTAATTCTCTTTAATGTTCTTTTTATTCATTTTAATGCAAAAATGTTTTCGAACAGTTTATAAAGGTAGTGTTTAAAACAATCAAAATGCACAGATAAAGGAATAAAAACAATCTAACATATTTCCTGACCCTTTCATCCCTTAGGCTAAAGACATTACCAATAAACAATTTCTAAACTCTGGGCTAAATTAATGAGAGATTAACCAATGTTCACCAACAGACATTATATGTAGACAAAATAGATATTTAAAAGTTTATATTAAAACAAACAGCTGATATGACTGATGATTTTCTTCAACACCTGGCTAAATCCAAATGTCCATTTTAACATTATTTTATTACAACCAACTAAATAACTAATGAAAAGAAATTTTAAAAAGAATGTATGGTTTTGCTCTAAGATAAGAGCATTAATATCAGAATAAATCAGACCTTTTATCAGTCATGCATTTTATGATGATACTCCTAAACAAAAAAATTTAATATATCAGATAAGGTTTGATTAAAATGGAATCATTCTTATTTTGAACCATTTTCCACCAGTACATAATGAATCTATCTGGAGAGAGTAATCAATAAAAACACTTCAAATCTCTATTTTTGACTTGTCCAAACATTCTCCAGAAACCTTTTTCCATTATCAGGGTAAAGTTCATGCTTGGTCATACTCCCTGTGCTTTTTCCTTCTACCACTTGAGGGTAATGAACCTATAATGAACAAATCTGAATACGTTTCTATCTGTTAATAAATACAGCTTGTTTATTTCCAACCTATACACAATAAGGGATTTTTTTTAAAACCATAAAAATCCTCTAAACGGTCTCTGCTGCTTATAAGAAAGGAACTGCCAATATTGTTAAGTTTCTACAAACAACTCTTTTCACACAAACAACAAAGCTGAAGTAAAAGTCAGACAAAATATTTCAAATAATCTATATGTTAAATTATGTAACAGCTGTATCTAAAACTGATAACCCTGTAAATGCTGAAATAGACCCATTATTTTTCTTAGCTAAGTTAAGCACAATTCTTAAATATGAATAAGGAAAATCCCTGGTGTTATCCTGGACACAGAAATTAATAGTAAATGCTAAAATCAACTATTCTCCTCTATTCCCTTCTAAAGCATGCCACGACCCAGAAGTTTCTGCCTCTTATAGTGAAGTATATATAAGTTAGCTGAAATTCTAAAAAGCAAAGCAATTTCATTAGGCAACAAAGCAGTATCTGATTAGCTGATTTTTCATCACAGTCCTTTAAAGTCATCTGAAAAGGTGACCCTAACTGAAGGGCAGTGAAGAAAGTGTGCATAAGCAAATCACCCAAAAGAACAGGGGGGGAAAAATCACCAGTAAAAAATAGTTAGAGGTATTCTCATTTGCTATGTTCAGCTTCTGGTGGGATTATGAACATCAAGCATGTTTAAAAGAAAAAAGCCATTTTAGTTTTAAAATTACATTTAAGAAAAATCAATACAAATATATTATATTTTATGTTTCCTTCATGGGATGCTCACTTCTCATCTGCTTTTCATGAAAAAGAAGAAAAACTGTCACCAATCCTACCCTTTCCTTGTCTACGACAATGAACAGCTCCACATATCGGGTCTGTGGCAGGACAGCTCTTCTTCTCTGTCAAAAAAACAAACATCATAAAGAAAAAAAAAAGTTATAAGACTACGTGTTTAAAAAAAAACAAAAACTACATGTGTTTCATAGGTAGCAACCTTTACCCTCATCTCTAATCTCTTATTTCAGGTCTGCTAAGAACATGATAAAATTATTTTATTTCACACAGATCAATAAAGCCAAAAACATTTTTTTTCTAAAAAAGTGCTATCTGCTCTCTGTACTAGTCTGAGAAAAATTCTAGTTAATGATAATATGAGGTATTCAAATTTCCAAAGCAGAATTACTGATTTTCTAATATCAAAACTACACATACGCACACACACTCTAATGGGAAACCCCACTACTACATTAAAAGTGGAAAAATGAAGGTAATAATTATAATATTGCAAGAATATAATAACCCAGAGCAGGAGTGAGGACAAGGTTGCTGCTTCAAAAAATGACTAGTTCAGTGATTTTCAGAAATTCATATAAAGTACAGAATTCGACAAAAATTTAAAAGTTTTCCAATGATTAAAGTTAAAAAAGAACAGTCCAACAGGGGCGCCTGGGTGGCTCAGTCGTTAAGCGTCTGTCTTCAGCTCAGGGCATGATCCCAGGGTCCTAGGATCAAGCCCCGCATAGGGCTCCCTGCTTGGCGGGAAGCCTGCTTCTCCCTCTCCCACTCCCCCTACTTGTGTTCCCTCTCTCGCTCTGTCTGTCAAATAAATAAATAAAATTTTAAAAAATTTAAAAAAAAGAACAGTCCAACAGTCAAAAGAGTGCACAGCGAGAGGCAATGAAAATAATGCCATATACTC
>NC_138370.1:29774543-29790205 GCF_054177405.1 Leptonychotes weddellii
GACCCAAATCCACAAAATCATGAATGAAAGAGGAGAGATCACAACCAACACCAAAGAAATACAAACGATTATAAGAACATATTATGAGCAACTCTATGCCAGCAAATTAGATAATCTGGAAGAAATGGATGCATTCCTAGAGATGTATCAACTACCAAACTGAACCAGGAATAAACAGAAAACCTGAACAGACCTATAACCACTAAGGAAATTGAAGTACCAATCAAATATCTCCCAATAAACAAAAGCCCAGGGCCAGATGGCTTCCCAGGGGAATTCTACCAAACATTTAAAGAAGAATTCATACCTATTCTTCTGAAACTGTTCCAAAAAATAGAAATGGAAGGAAAAATTCCAAACTCGTTTTATGAGGCCACCATTACCTTGAGCCCTAAACCAGACAAAGACCCAATGAGAAAGGTGAATTATAGACCAATATCCCTGATGAACATGGATGCAAAAATGCTCACCAAAATACTAGCCAACAGGATCCAACAGTACATTAAAAGGATTATTCACCACAACCAAGTGGGATTTATCCCTGGGTTGCAAGGTTGGTTCAACATCCGCAAATCAATCAATGTGATACAATACATTAACAAAAGAAAGAACAAGAACCATACAATCCTCTCCATAGATGCAGAAAAAGCATTTGACAAAGCACAGCTTCCTTTCCTGATCAAAACTCTTCAGAGTATAGGGATAGAGGGTACATACCTCAATATCATAAAAGCCATCTATGAAAAACCCACAGGGAATATCACTCTCAGTGGGGAAAAACTGAGAGCTTCCCCCCTAAGGTCAGGAACGCGGCAGGGATGTCCACTATCACCACTGCTATTCAACATAGTATTAGAAGTCCTAGCCACAGCAATCGACAACAAAAAGAAAGAAAGGGCATCGAAATCGCCAAAGAAGAAGTCAAACTCTCACTCTTTGAAGATATGATACTTTATGTGGGAAACCCAAAAGACTCCACCCCAAAACTGCTAGACTCATACAGGAATTCAGTAAAGTGGCAGGATAGAAAACCAATGCACAGAAATCAGTGGCATTCCTATACACCAACAAGACAGAAGAAAGAGAAATTAAGGAGTCAATACCATTTACACTTGCACCCAATACCGTAAGATACCTAGGAATGAATCTAACCAAAGATGGAACTGGAGGGTGTTATGCTGAGCGAAGTAAGTCAATCAGAGAAAGACATGTATTATATGACCTCACGGATATGAGGGATTCTTAATCTCAGGAAACAAACTGAGGGTTGCTGGGGTAGTGGGGGGTGGGATGGATGGGGCAGCTGGGTGATAGACATTGGGGAGGGTATGTGCTATGGTGAGCACTGTGAATTGTGTAAGACTGTTGAATCACAGACTTGTAATTCTGAAACAAATAATACATTATATGTTAAAAAAAAAAAAAAAGAAGGAGAAGATAGCAGTAAGGGAAGAATGAAGAGGGGGAAATCGGAGGGGGAGACGAACCATGAGAGACAATGGACTCTGAGAAACAAACTGAGGGTTCTCTAGGGGAGGGCCATGGGGGGATGGGTTAGCCCCATGGGGGGTTTACCCCTGGGATGGGTATTAAAGAGGGCACGTACTGCATGGAAGCACTGGGTGTTATATGCAAACAATGAATCATGGAACACTACCTCAAAAACTAATGATGTAATGTATGGTGATTAATATAACAATTAAAAAAAATTCTTAAAAAATAAAAAAAGAAAAGGTTTAAAATATGATTTTGTGTTCAATATTTGTGTTTGTTTTCATTAGTCTCTAACTTATATTCATTTATTCAACAAAATATCAGCTAATTAATTAATTAAATGGTGCCTGTTTTCTATGCAGAGTGGAAGCCTTAGTCCATCTAGTTTGTCTTTAATTTACCAAGACTTCAGGAAAAGCTAATAATGAGGGAAACGAGGCAATAAATGGATCCTTAAATATATCTCCTATGAATTCACTCTATTGTATTAGGAAAACATTTATTCAATGTAAAAGAGATTTTAAAACTCTGTAAAATATAGAACTTAAATCTTACCTGAATATCTGAAGGATGAGAATTCACAGATCCTTGATTATACAAATAAACCATAAAATTATGTGCTAAAAAAAAACTGAATATAGAAAATGAGAGAATATTAAAAGTTATTCTTTTTGAAATATATAAAGCACTGCTCAGCAAACTAACACCCTCAGGCCAAATCTGACCTACTCTGTCTTTGTAAATAAAGCTTTATTGGAACACAGCCACACCCATTAATTTATGTATGGTCCATGGCTGTTTTCAAGCTACAACAGCAGAGTTGAGTCATTTTACCAGAGATATTATGGCCCTCAAAGCCTGAAATATTTTCACTCTGGGCCTGGGCCTTCATAGTAAGTCTGCAAACCCAACAAAGGTAGTATTTTCTTTTGACATATACATAATTTATATTCAAAGAAATACACACTCAAAATAATTTTCCTATTTTAATGAACTCCTTTATTTTTTTCATGAACTCCTTTGAAATAAGAAGGGACTACAAGATGAGAAAAAAAGACATTTTAAAATTTACAAATATATGAACTAGATGTAGGATTATGAGAGTTTTCCATTCTTTCATTCTTTCTAAATTTCACTACCATACATATATATCACCTTTATAATGAAGTAGAAGAGTACTGTGTAAAAGTTGTATTAATCTGAATGTAGATACTGAACCTACAGATCTAAGTTCAACCTTCTCTGGTATCACTGCCTGTACTTACTATCCTATTTCCTCACCTCATAGTCACTCCTCAATCCAATGTAACATAACTAGATCACCCAGACTAGCTAGTTAGGAATCCTCCACTAAAAGTGATCTCATATGGGTTACTAATGACCCCCTAGTTGTCAAATCCAAAACGCAGTTTGAAGTCAAGTAAGACTACTCTGACACACATGTACTGTTGACCACACTTCTCTTTTTTAAGCCATCTACTCTTCAACTTCAATCATACCATTTCCACCTGGCTTCCCTAATATCTTTCTGTATACTTTAAGAGTCCCTTCGTCTGGGTCCTTGCTTCTTCCCTTAAATGTTTCCATGGCATTCAATTCTGGGTTGTTTTTCCTTCTCACCTTTGATATTCACTCCTACCTCTACAGATTTATCTTGTTCATTTCTGGTGCTTCATTTATACCTACATAAATAGATGGCTTTGAAATCCACACTCACATTCTAAGCCAACTGGACATTTCTCTTGGGATATCCTACAAGCACTTCATATCTAACTTTTTCAAAACTGAGCCCATAATTCCCCCGACTCAGATCTGTTCCCCTTCTCCTTCACTGCCACACCAAATCTCTGCTACCACTATATCCAATGTTAGCTAATCTTTTTCCTGCCACCTCAGTATATATCTAAAAAAAAAAAAATCCCTACCTCTACAGTCATAGTTCTGTTTTTCATTATTTCTCATATAAGTTATTTGCAATAACTTCCTAATTGTCACTATGCCATCATAATCATTATGCAAGTAATTTCCCAAAACAGTACACACACGCTTTACCCATCTCCTAAACTCTAGTCCCTATAATTCTTACCACTGTTTATACTCCTGATAAGATGTTCAAATGCACTGTGAGTTCTCTTCACTTTCCCTCTTATATACTTGAAAAGATCTTTGAGTTGTCATTTACCATATTCTTCTTCCCTTCTGTCTGAAGGAGTAGGTTAACTCTTCTTTTACTCAGTGCTATTCTTTGGCATTTTATACAATGAACTGCTTGTTTATACAGCTCTAAGAAACTTCCCTTCAACCAAAAAACTTTGTTTCTTCCTTCTTAAAAAGCATTTATCTGCACCTGTTTCTTCTTTTTCTGCCAAATATTTTTGAAAAAGTTATTTACAAATTACTACCTTAAGTTTCTCACAACCCACCTCTCCCTAATACCATGTAGTCTAGTTCTATAACCAAAATTTAACTGAAATTATCTTATTGAAAGTCACAAAATAATTCTAAGCCAGCTTTTCTCCTCATGAGAGAAATTTCCATGGTTTCCTGGTTTCCATGAGAGAATTAAACCCTACAGAAAGTTATTTCAATTACTTTCTCAATTCCCTGAAGGAAGTACACAGCTAGTACTATTTTCCATAAACTCTCACAAGTGTATAGTCTCATTCCATATTAAATTCCTTATTCCAGGCCTGTCTCTCTGATCAAACCCTGATACACTTACAGACTTACTTCTTATTACAACATTCTGCCCTGATTATATAGGTCCTTCTGGTTCTGTCAACAACATAAGATCATATAGATTAATCTTCAGGAGGGGGGCCCTTATTTTTTTCCTGTTCCCCCCTATTCACAAAAGACTACTTGAGACATTAGGACCAAAAATTTAATTAATTCACAGGAAAGCATCTGTTCATCTGAGACAACTCAAATGTTTAATAACAACTACATTAATTATTTTAACACTCCATTTTTATTATAAGTAAACAAATTCATATCAATAAAATGAAATACAACACTAAATGAAAAAAAAATTACCTTTGCTTAAGGTGTACAGTGTATGGCTTCTCATCTATTACAATAGTATAGGATATCTGTTCCTAGAGAATCCAGAACAACGGAGATGAAGAGCCATGTAACAGCAGCAAAACAATAATTTTACATCAGTCAATCCCTCCAAACAATCCCTAAAATATCTTGATTAAAATGTCTCAGACTATACATGATTTAAAATTTGCAACAATATATCAAAATTGTAACATGTTTCTTATATAATCCAGTCTTACTATTTCTATAAAAATAAACCTAACCTAAGGATTTATATGGGATTAGAAATCTATATATAACTATATATAACTGAATTTTAAGCTCTTCTGAAATCAGAGACCATATGCTATACTATAATGTCTATGTAGGTGGCATCATTGGGATAATAAGGTATCCTATATCAGCGAAGCTTATTCTATCAGGCACAAAAGATATTATAACTGTTTTCTTAAAATGTATTGCCTGGGGGCGCCTGGGTGGTTCATTCGTTAAGCGTCTGCCTTCAGCTCAGGTCCTGATCCCAGGGTCCTGGGATTGAGCTCTGCATTGGGCTCCCTGCTCTGCGGGAAGCCTGCTTCTCCCTCTCCCACACCCCTTGCTTGTGTTCCCTCTCTCGCTGTGTCTCTCTCTGTCAAATAAATAAATAAAATCTTTAAAAAAAAATGTATTGCCTGATTCCTGTATTTTTGAACAAAATTTGGTATTGTTTTTTACTCTATCACTACTATTCTCAAGTTAAAACATGGATAACAATAAGTTGCAATATCACTAAGTTGCTGAACCTGAGTGATGAGATTTTATCCAGCCAAAGAGAATATGTAAAAAGCAAGAGTTAGAGCATCACTGGAAGGAAAACTTAAGCATATAAAAACCAAAAAGACACAAATACCAGAACTAAGAAAAAGATAAGCCTTCTAGGATCTGTGACTCTCAGCCCTGCCCACCCACAAAAACCCCACAAGGGGCAGCACAGAGAGAGCCTGGTAGTTTGGGGTCCCTGCAACCCCAACAAACAGACTGGGAGTAGATATCTGGTCTGACTACAGGCCCTGCCCACCAATGAAAATTTCTCAGGGGACAACACAGGGAGAGCACCCTGCAGTGGGCTAAGACTGCAGTTCTGGCAAACATCTGGTCTGACTCAATTCAAGACCAAGATGGCCCCAGACTAGCCCCTTAACAACACAGGGACCAAATATTGTCCACAAAAGGCAAAGAGAACCACTGCAGACAATTGGACCTAAGGCAAACACCTCTCAATCACAACATTAGGATACATACAACACACATAAGTGACACCCCTGAAGCACCAGGTTCCGGTAAACAGGGGACATTGCACTTCAGGGCACTACAGCACCTCTTCTTCATAAAGCCACTACTTTCAAGAGCAGAAGTAGCTGACTTTCCTAACACATAGAAACAGACACAAAAAGTTAGACAAAATGAGAAGACAGAAGAATATGTCCCAAATGAAAACAAATAAGCAAATTCACAGCAAAAGAGCTAAATGAAATGAAGATAAGCAATATGCCTGAAAGAGAATTCAAAGTAATGCTCATAAAGATACTCACTGACTTAAGAAGATCCCCATTAGACCCTAAACAAAGAAATAGAAAATATAAAAAGAACCAATCTGGGATGAAGAACTCAATTATAGAAATTAAAAATACAGTAGAGGGAATAAATAGACTAGAGGAAGGAGAAGAATAAACCAGTGAGCTACAAGACAGAGTAATGGAAAGCAACTAAGCTTAACAGCAAAAAGTAAAAGAACGATAAAAAATGAGAATAGGTTAAGAATCTCAGCAACAACATCAAGTATAATAGCATAAGCATTACTGGAATCCCAGGAGAAGAGAGAGAGAAAAGAGGACAGAAAACGTATTCAAAGAAATAACAAATGAAAAGTCACTAATCTGGGAAGGAAACAGAAATCCAGATCCAGGAAGCACAGAGAGCCCCCAACAAAATCAACCCAAAGGGGTCTACACCAAGACATATAATAATTAAAATGGTACAAAGAAGTGATGAAGAGAGAATTTTAAAATCACTAAGAGAAAAGAAAACAGTTATATACAAGGGAAATTTATCAGCAGAAACTTTGTAGGCCAAAAGGGACTGGCATGATGTATTCAAAGTACTAAAAGGAAAAAAAAGTCTGCAGCCAAGAATACCCTATCCAGCAAGGATATCATTCAGAATAGAAGGAGAGATAAAGAGTTTCCCAGGGGTGCCTGGGTGGCTCAGTGGTCAAGCGTCTCCCTTCAGCTCAGGCCCTGATCCCAGGCTCCTGGGATCGAGCCCCACATCGAGCTCCCTGCTCAGCGGGAAGCCTGCTTCTCCCTCTCCCACTCCCCCTGCTTATGTTCCCTCTCTCGCTGTCTCTCTTTCTCTGTCAAATAAATAAATAAATAAAATCTTTAAAAAAATAATAATTTAAAAAAAAGCGTTTCCCAGATGAACAAATGTTAAGGAATTCATCACCACTAAATCAGCCATACAAGAAATGATAAAGGAAATACTTTGCCTGGAAAGGAAAGACCATAAGCAAGAGTAGGAAAAGTAGGAAAGGAAAAAATTTCACAGGTACATATAAACATAATAAAAGTAGTAGATTGATCACTTATAAAACCAATAGAAAGGTTAAAGCACAAAAGCAGTAAAATCAGTCAGAAGATTCACAAAATTTTAAAAAAAGATTCACAAAATAAAAGGATGTAAAGTATGACATCATATACCTAAAATATGGGGGGAGGAAGTAAAAAATCAGTGCTTTCATGTGTTCAAACTTAAGCGACCATCAATTGAATGCCGAACTGCTATAAACATAGGATGTTATATATGAACCTAACGGTAACAACACGTCAAAAACTTATAATAGATATGCAAAAAATAAAGAGAAAGAAACCCAAGCATTTCACTAAAGACAGCCATCCAACATGAGAAGAGAGCAAGAGAAGAAGAGAACAGAGAACTACAAAAAAAAAAAAAAAACCTGTAAAATAAGTAACAAATGGCATTAAGTACATAACTATAAAAATTACTTTGAATGTAAATTAACTACAATCAAAAGACACAGGGTAACAGAATGGATAAAAAGGCAAGATCCATTTATATACTGCCTACAAGACACTCATTTCCCATGAAAAGACACATGCAGATTCAAAGTGAAGGGATGGAAAAACATTTATCATGCAAATGGAAGTGAAAAGAAAGCTAGGATAGCAATACTTATACGAAACAAAATAGATGTTAAAACAAAGACTGTAACAAGAGACAAAGGACACTACATAATAATAAAGTGAACAGTCCAACAAGAAGATGTGACAATTGTAAATATTTATGTACCAAACATGGGAGCACCCAAATACATAAAGCAACTATTAACAGAAAGAAAGAAATCAATAATAATACAGTAGTAGGGGACTTTAAAACTTGCATCAATTGAGAGATCATCCAAACACAAAATCAACAAGGAAACAGTGGCTTTGAATGATACATAGGACCAGATGGAACTAACAGATATATTCAGACTATTCAATCCAAAAAAGAGAAGAATACACAATCTTTTCAAGTGCAACTGAAACATTATCCAGAATAGATCATGTTAGGCCACAAAATAGGTCTCAACAAATTCAAAAAGACTGGTATCATATCATGCATCATTTCTCACCACAATGTTATGGAACTAGAAATCAACCACAAGAAAAAATCTGGAAAGAACACAAATACATGGAGGTTAAATAACATACTACTAAGCAATGAATGGATCAACCAAGAAATCAAAGGGGAAATCGAAACTATATGAAGACAAATGAAAATGAAAACACAGTAGTCCAAAATCTTTGGGATGCAGCAAAAACTGTTCAGAGGGAAGATTATAGCAATACAGGCCTACCTCAAGAAGCAAGAAAAATCTCCAATAACAACCTCACCTTACACCTAAAGGAGCTAGAAAAAGAACAGTAAAAGAAGCCCCAAACCAATTGAAAGACAAATAATAAAGATTAGAGCAGAAATAAATGAAATAGAAATTAAAAAAACAATAGAACAGATCAATGATACCAGGAGCTGGTTCCCTAAAAACATAAACAAAATTGATAAAACCTTAGCCAGAATCATCCAAAAAAAAGAGAAGACTCAAACAAAATCAGAATTGAAAGAGAAGAAATAACAACCAACACCAAAGAAATACAGAAAAATATTATAAAAATTATATGCCAACAAATTGGACAACCTAAAAGAAATGGATAAATTTCTAAAAACAATCAAATAAGTAATCCAAAAACTCCCAACAGACAAAAGTCCAGGACCAGATGGCTTCACAGGTGAATTCTACCAAAAACTTAAAGAAGAGTTAATACCTATTCTTCTCAAACAACTCCAAAAAGTAAAGAGGAAGGAAATGTTCCAAATTCATTCTGAAGCCAGCATTACCTGAATAACAAAACCAGATAAAGACACTGCAAAAGAAGAAAACTACAAGCCAATATCTCTGATGAGCGTACATGTAAAAATCCTCAACAAAATATTAGCAAACCAAATCCAACAATACATTAAAAAAATCACTCACTACAATCAAGTGGAATTTATTCCTGGGATGCAAGCGTGGTTCAATATTCCAAATCCATCAACATGATACATCACATTAAAAATAGAAAGGATAAATACTATATTATCATTTAAATCAATGCCCAAAAGGCATTTGACAAAGTACAACATTCATTCATTCAAAGTACAACAAAGTAGGTTTACAGGGAACATGCCTAAACATAATAAAGGACATATATGAAAAATCACAGCTAACACCATACTCAATGGTGAAAAACTGAGAGCCTTTCCCCTAAGGTCAGGAACAAGACCAGGATGTACACTCTTACCCCTTTTATTCAACATAGTACTGGAGGTCCTAGCCACAGCAATCAGACAAGAAAAAGGAATAAAAGACATCAAAATTGGTAAGGAAGAAGTAAAACTTAATTTGCAGATGGCATGATACTATATAGAGAAAACGCTAAAGATTCCACCAAAAAACTACTAGAACAGATAAATGAATTCAGTAGAGTTGCAGAATACAAAATCAATGTACAGAAACCTGTTGCATTTCTATACACTAATAACAAAGTAGTAGAAAGAGCAATTAAGAAAACAATCCCATTTATAATTACACCAAAAATACTAAGATATTTAGGAATAAACTTAACCAAGGAGGTGAAAGACCTGTACTCTCAAAACTATAAAACACTGATGAAAAAAACTGAAGATAACACAGACAAATGGAACAATATTCCATGCACATGGATTGGGAGAATTAATATTGTTAAAATGTCTCTACTATCCAAAGCAATCTACAGATTTAATGCAATACCATCATTTTTCATAGAACTAGAACAAATAATCCTAAAATTTGTATGGAACCACAAAAGACTGAATAATCAAAGCAATCTTGAAAAAGAAAAGTAAAGTTGGAGGCATCACAATCCCAGCTTTCAAACTATACTACAAACCTGTAGTAATCAAAACAGCATGGTACTGGCACAAATATAGACACATAGATCAACAGAACAGAATAGAGAGCCCAGAAATAAACCCACAAGTATAGGGTCAGTTAATCTTTGACAAAGCAGGAAAGAATATGCAATGCAAAAAAGACAGTCTCTTCAATATATGGTGTTGGGAAAACTGGACAGCCACGTGCAAAAGAATGAGACTGGACCACTATGTTACACCATACACAAAAACAGACTCAAAATGGATTAAAGACCTAACTATGAGACCCCTAAACATAAAATTTCAAGAAGAAAACATAGGCGGGGCGCCTGGGTGGCTCAGTTGGTTAAGCGACTGCCTTCGGCTCAGGTCATGATCCTGGAGTCCCGGGATCGAGTCCCGCATCGGGCTCCCTGCTCAGCAGGGAGTCTGCTTCTCCCTCTCCCGCTCCCCCCTCTTGTGCTCTTTCTCTCTCTCAAATAAATAAATAAATAAAATCTTTAAAAAAAAAAAAAGAAGAAGAAAACATAGGCACTAATCTCTTTCACATCAGCTATACAAACATTTTTCTAGATATGTCTCCTCTGGCAAGGGAAACAAAAGCAAAATTAAACTATTGGGACTATAACAAAGTAAAAAGCTTCTGCACAGCAAAGGAAACAACTAACAAAACTAAAAGAGAACCCACCAAATGGAAGGAGATATTTGCAAATGGTATATCTGATAAGGGGTTAATATCCAAAATGTATAAAGAACTTACACAACTTACCACCAAAAAAGCTTGAATAATCCAATTTAAAAACGGGCACTAGACATGAACAGACATTTCTCCAAAGAAGACATACAGATGGACAACAGTTATATGAAAAGATACTCAACATCACTCATCGTCAGGAAAGTGCAAATCAAAGCTATAATGAGATATGACCTCAGACCAGTCAGAATGGCTAAAATAAAAAGCACAAGAAACAATAAGTGTTGGCAAGGAGGTAGAAAAAAGCAACCCTACCCTAGTGCACTGTTGGTAGGAATGCAAACTTGTACAACCACTACGGAAAAGAGTATGGAGGTTCCTCAAAAAAATAAGAAGAGAATGACCATTTGATCCAGTAATTCCACTACTGGGTATTTACCCAAAGAATACAAAACACTAATTTGAAAAGATTTATATACCCCTATGTTTATTGCAGCATTATTTGTAATAGCCAAGATATGGAAGGAACCCAAATGTCCATCGATAGATGAATGGATAAAGATGATGAGGTACATATACACAATAGAACATTACTCAACCATGAAAAAGAATGATATCTTGCCATCTGCAACAACATGAATGGATCTGGAAGGAATAATGCTAAGTGAAATATGTCAGTCAGAGAAAGACAAATACCATATGATTTCACTCATAGTGGAATTAAAGAAACAAAACAAAACAAGAAAGACAAACAAAAAGCAGACCCTTAAATAAAGAGAACAAACCAGTGATTTCCAGAGGGAAGATAGACGGAAGGATAGGTAAAACAAGAAAGGGGATTAAGAGTACACTTACTGTGATGAGCAATGAGAATCTCTATATTATACACTTGAAACTAATATAGCTGGAATTAAATAAATAAATAGAATGAAAACACGAATTCAAAAAGATATATGTACCCTATGTTTACTGCAGCACTATTTACAGTAGTCAGGATATGGAAGCAATCTAAGTGTCCATTGATAAATGAATATGTAAAGAAAATGTGGTACACACACACACACACACACACACACACTGGAATATCACACAACAATAAATAAAGATGAAATCTTGTCATTTGTGATAACATGCATGGACCTTGAGGGCATTATGCTAAGTGAAGTAAGTCCCGACTGAGAAAGACGAAGACCATATGATTTTACTCATATGAGGAATCTAAAAAACAGAACAAGTGAATAAACAAACAAACAAAAAGCAGAACTGGACCTGTAAATACAAAGAACAAACTGATGGTTGCCAGAGGGAAGGGGGTTTAAGGGATAGGCAAACTGCCTGAAAGGGAGTGGAAGATATAGGCTTTCATTTATATGGAATAAGTCATGAAAATAAAAGGTGCAGCAAGGGAATACGGTCAATGATATTATAATAGTGTTGTATGGGGGCAGATGTTGGTTACACTTGTGGTGAGAACAGCATCATGTAGAGAGATGTTGAATCACTATGCTGTACACCTGAAACTAATGGAACATTGTGTGTCAACTATATTTAAAATTTTTAAAAATTTTTAAAGAGATTCTCCTTAACCATTTGGAGAAAATTATTCTCTTCATTGAATCATCTAGATATTCCTCAGATAAGAACCTAATTCTTCTACATCATTTTTTTTTTAAGATTTTATTTATTTACTTAAGAGAGAGAGAGAACACACAGAGGGAGATGGAGAAGCAGACTCCCTGCTGAGCAAGGAGCCCTATGCAGGACTTGATCCCAGGATCCTGGGAATCATGACCTGAACCAAAGGCAGACACTTAACTGATTGATCCACCCAGGTGCCCCTACATCATTTATTTTATTTGAACTTTTAAAATTTTTACCATAAGCAATGACAAATGTTAGGCAAAACACAACATTCTGATCTATATATTTGCTTTTACTATCAAAACCTTAAATTCCATATCAGTAGTAATACTGCATACTTATATTCATTCCATAATGGGGTTGATATATTTGTCATTAATAAAAATTAAAATTTCATATAATATTTACATGAAAAATATCTCTTACATTTTCTGCTTCTGAATTATCACTTGTATTTGCTTGGATTTTCTCTGGAACTACAATTTGTAGAAATGAATTTTGAGAACCTGAAGAAAGGAAAAAGACAGTTAATAATTGTGTCTTATACCTGACTAAGTATTTGTTCAGGTTCTTTTGTAGAATTCACTTGTGCACATATGAGTAATCAATATGTACTCCTACAAAAATCTTGAAAACACTTAATTCAAAAACAGACAAGATAGTTATGAAAGACCAAAAAAAGGACAGAAGGTGGGGACAGGGGCATAGTATTAAACTTACACAAAATTTGTTGCTCCTGAGGAAAACAGAACAAATAGACCAAAAATACTCAAAGATATACTTCAAGAAAATTTTCCTGAAAACAAAC
Organism: Leptonychotes weddellii; assembly: GCF_054177405.1. NCBI lineage: Eukaryota > Metazoa > Chordata > Mammalia > Carnivora > Phocidae > Leptonychotes > Leptonychotes weddellii. Next base: position 29,787,716 of record NC_138370.1, read on the forward strand.
TGAGGATTGCTGGAGTGGAGGGGGGTGGGAGGGATGGGGTGGCTGGGTGATGGACACTGGGGAGGGTATGTGCTATGGTGAGTGCTGTGAATTGTGTAAGACTGATGAATCACAGACCTGTACACCTAAAACAAATAATACATTATATGTTAATAAAAAATATAAAAATTAAAATTAAAAAGAAAATTTTCCTGAAATAAAAATAAAAGATTAGAAACCATAGACTGGAAAGTTCACTGAATTCAAGAATAACTGATAATAAAACAGACCTAGTCTACTAAAGTTATTGTGTGTCTAAGGTAAAGAAAGAATCCTATGGGCCTATGAGCAAAAAGAAAGAAAAAGAAAATCATACTGGGGGGGCACCTGGGTGGCTCAGTCATTAAGCGCCTGCCTTCAGCTCAGGTCATGATCCTAGGGTCCTGGGATCAAGCCCCGCATCGGGCTCCCTACTCAGCAGGAAGCCTGCTGCTCCCTCTCCCACTCCCCCTGCTTGTGTTCCCTCTCTCACTGTGTCTCTCTCTATCAAATAAATAAATAAAATATTAAAAAAGAAAAGAAAAGAAAATCATATTGGGCATTAGGGAGAAAAGCAGCCTAGCCTGAGAATTTTTACATTACTCAACATTAAAAAAAATGAAGAACAATGTCTTTATTTTTTTAAGTTTTTATTTAAATTCCAGTTGGTTACCATACATGTTAATATTAGTTTCAGGTGTACAATATAGCAATTCAATACTTCCATACAACACCCAGTGCTCATCACAGCAAGTACACTCCTTAATCCCCATCACCTATTTAACCCATGCCCCCACCCACCTCCCTTCTGGTAACCACCAGTTTGTTCTGCATTGTTAAAGATCCATTTCTTGGTTTGCTGCTCTCCTTTCCGCCCCCCCGCTTTGCTCATTTGTTTCTTAAATGGTATTCATCTTTCTCTGACTTATTTCAGTTAGCATACTACTCTCTAGCTCCATTCATGTCATTGCTAATGGCAAGATTTTGTTCTCTTTTTTTATGGCTGAGTAATATTTCATTGTATACATACCACTTTTTTTTTTTTCTTCTCAGATGCTGGGTTAGGGTTTATGGCCAATTTTAGGTTTAGGGTTAAGGTTAGGGTCAGGGTGAGGGTATGTGCCTGGCACCCTGCTGTTTAGAGAACTCTCCAGAGGGTTCGATTCAGGGTTAGGTTTAGGGGTTAGGGGTTAGGGTTAGGGTGAAGGTTAGGATTAGGGTTAGGGTTTAGGGTTAGGTTTAGGGGTTAGGGGTTGGCAGTTGGGGGTTAAGGGGTTGGGATTAGGGGCTAAAGTTGGGGTTAGGGTTAGTGAGTTTGGGTGTTACTGGATTTATACTAATTAAAGAAGATGTTACTTGAATGATGGTGTATACACAGTGTAGTTTCAGTGAGTGAAGCACAAGGCACTTCCCTTATGTTTCTACACATCCATTTACAAACACATATATATTAATGAAAGAAAATGTTACTTCAACAATGGATTATACACAGTGTGGTTCAATGAGATAAGCACAGGGCTTCTTCCCATATGCTCACATCATATGTTTACAAACACTTTTATCTTAATGAAAGAAAGTGTTATATGAAACACACATTATACTCCATGTAGTTACATTCAGGTAAGAATAGGTCTATTCCCACATTCTTTTACACTTACATTTATAAACACATATATATCAATGAAAAAGATGCTATTTGAGTGATGGTTTATATATAGTGTAGTTCCAATGAGAAGCATATGGCTATTCCCATATGTTTCTATGCATATGCAGAAACTTTAATGAAAGAAGATCATACTTGAAAGACTGATTATACACACTGTGGTTTCAGAGTGTTAAGCATACAGCTATTCCCATATGCTTCCACACATTTGAAGAACAAGGTCTTTTAAAAATCTTCAAGTCAAAAAGTGGGCAGAAGAGATGAACAGACACTTCTCTGAAGAAGACATACAAACGGCTAACAGACACATGAAAAAATGTTCATCATCATTAGCCATCAGGGAAATCCAAATCAAAACCACACTGAGATACCACCTTACACCAGTTAGAATGGCAAAAATGGACAGGGAATGAAACAACAAATGTTGGACAGGTTGTGGAGAAAGGGGAACCCTCTTACACTGTTGGTGGGAATGCAAGTTGGTACAGCCACTTTGGAAAACAGTGTGGAGGTGCCTTAAAAATTTAAAACTAGAGCTACCCTATGACCCAGCAATTGCACTCCTGGGTATTTACCCCAAAGACACAGATGTAGTGAAAAGAAGGGCCACATGCACCCCAATGTTCATAGCAGCAATGTCCGCAATAGCCAAACTGTGGAAAGAGCCGAGATGCCCTTCAACAGATGAATGGATAAAGAAGATGTGGTCCATATATACAATGGAATATTACTCAGCCATCAGAAAAGATGAATACCCAACTTTTACATCAACATGGATGGGACTGGAGGAGATTATGCTAAGTGAAATA
>NC_138370.1:29790705-29824665 GCF_054177405.1 Leptonychotes weddellii
GGAGGGGGGAGGGGGGATTGGTTAGCCCGGTGATGGGTATTAAGGAGGGCACGTAATGCGTGGAGCACTGGGTGTTATACGAAAACAATGGATCGTGGATCACTACATCAAAAACTAATGATGTATTGTATGGTGACTAACATAACATAATAAAATTAAAAACTACAAGAAAAATAAATAAATCAATCAATCAAAAAAAAATCTTCAAGAAAAGAAGTGTGAAAAACCTGGAATTTCATACCCAGCAAAACTTTCATTCAAATATAGAGGCAAAGGAGAAGTATTCACAAGCAAAAACGTTAAGGAAGTAGCTCAATGTCCCTGTCACCAAAGGCAGAGAAACTTCTTCCAATGAAGATATCAGTAGAGTTAAAGTAAAATTTTAGTAGTGGGTATTAAATAAATTTAAATATAGAATAAGCCTAAAACAACTTTGAGAACTATAGTTATTTAATAGAGTGCAAATGATATAGACATAATAACATCTATAATAATGTCAGGCAGTACAACAAAAGAGGAATACTATATGTGCATACTGATTTCCTTAAATTTACAGCAATGTGGTCCAAAAAGAATTGTGATTAAAGCTGAAAATCAAGTGGTAGAAGTAGAAACATATTGTTCAATGGCATAACAGTATAGAAGAATTAAGATTTAAAATAACCACAGTCATACAATAAAGGGGAAAGCAGGAAGTGGGAAGTAGTAAGATACTAAATTTTCAAATTACAGTGAGGAATCACTATTACTGCCTAAATAAAAAATTTAATCTATTATGTAAACACTAAAAATATTCCAAATTAAGAGAACATACACAAAGTCACCCAGAAAATAAGCCAAAAGTCAGATTTTTACAGTGAAAGACTTTACCAAAAGTATGAAGTTAGAAAAGTATGACATAATTAAGAAGCTGTGAGATCAAAAATCTCAGTCTTATCAACAAATGTAAGCAGAATGAAATAACCAACTAAAAGAAAAATCTTCAGATTGGATCTGCAAAATCAAAACCCAATAACTCAGACCTTGTATGGAATATTAAACACTTGCTCTAAGCTAATACTTATTTTAGAGGACCTAAAATATAACTGTGGTTCGTTTCAGGAGAAGATGTGTGCTTACAAGAAGACTGGTGATACATGAAATTTAGGATCAAATCTGAGTTTACTCATGGGTCCTCAAATGCATCCTATCATAATTTGCCCAATTACGGAACAGTATGTGAAAACAGATATAATCAATATCTTATAGAATCCCCAATTTGCCTCCCTGACCCATATAATGAGGATTATTATGGTAGGGAGGGCCAAATAGAAATCTCTGAATATCATATGCACCATCACCAAAACATTAAACCAAGTATTTCTAAATCCAGAAGGCAGTCCAACCCTGAGAAGAATTGAAATACAAAGAGCAGGGATTTCCACAGATCTGTACCTCTGAAACAAATAATGCAATATATGTTAAGGAAAAAAAAAAAGAAGAAGAAGAAGATAGCAGGAGGGGAAGAACGAAGGAGGGGAAATCCGAGGGGGAGACGAACCACGAGAGACAATGGACTCTGAAAAACAAACTGAGGGTTCTAGAGGGGAGGGGGGTGGGAGGATGGGTTAGCCTGGTGATGGGTATTAAAGAGGGCACGTTCTGCATGGAGCACTGGGTGTTATGCACAAACAACGAATCATGGAACACTACATCTAAAACTAATGATGTAATGTATGGTGATTAACATAACAATAAAAAAATTTAAAAAAAATAAAGAGCAGTGAATCCTATTACTTTCCTATTTTGTTTGTTTGATTTGTGCTGATGATAAGCAATAATGACAATGAGTTGTCTTAAGTTTAATCAGGTGGTGACTGCAATAACAAATATTGTTCTAAACATAGTCTCTTTACTGAAGCAAAGCAACACAGGCATTGGCACCTGCATGTAATCCCTGATAGAAAAAGGTGTTTTCTCTATCCCAATAAGCAGAGAATTCCAGGAGCAAGTTTGCATTCTCACTTGACAGTGAGAGCAATGTACCTTCACCATCCTTACTGCCTCAGGTATTTATCACTTTTAGTTTTACTTCTTCCTAGACCCTAACATCTCACTGTCTGTGGTAAGGGGAATAATAATTCCTCTCAAAGATGTCCATACCCTAATCACCAGAACCTGTGAATATGTCAGGTTACATAGCAAAGTATATTAGGGTTGCCAATAAGCTGACCTTAAAATAGGGAATTTATCTTGTATTATCCATGTGGTCTTAATTTAATCACAAGAGTCCTTAAAAGAAGATGAATGGGGCTGAAGAGAGAACCAGAAAGATGGTAGTGTGAAAAGAACTCAGCCCAATGCTCCTAGCTTTGAAGGTGGGAGGAAGGGGGCCCAGCCAAAGAATGCAAACAGCCATTAGAATCTGGAAAAGGCAAGGAAACAGGTTGTCTACTACAGCCTGCAGAAGGAACACAGCACTGCCAAGGCCTTGATTTTAGCCCAAGGAGACCCATTTTACAAACTGTAAGATAATAAATTTGTATTGTTTAAGCCACTAAATTTGTGGTAACCTGTTACAGCAACAATAATATTAATACATCATCTAAGAGAAAATTATTCTGGAATTCTGGAATGAAACTGGACCATTATCTCACACCATATACAAATATAAATTCAAAATGGATTAAAAACTTGAATATATAACCTGAAACCATTAAACTCCTACAAGAAAAAGTAGGCAGTAAGCTCTTTGACATCAGTCTTAGCAATATTTTTTTTGGATCAGCCTCTTCAAGGAAGGGCAAAAAAAACTAAAAATAGGGACGCCTGGGTGGCTCAGTCGGTTAAGCGGCTGCCTTCGGCCCAGGTCATGATCCCAGGGTCCTGGGATCGAGTCCCACATCGGGCTCCTTGCTCAGCAGGGAACCTGCTTCTCCCTCTCTCTCCCTCTGCTTGTGCTCTCTCTGTCAAATAAATAAAATCTTAAAAAAAAAAAAAAAACTAAAAATAAATAATGGGATTACATCAAACTAAAAAACTTGTACAGCAAAGGAAACCATCAACAAAATGAAAAGGCAAGCTATTGAATGAGAGATTTTGTAAATCATACATCTGATAAGGGGTTAATATCCAAAATATCCAAAAGTTAATATCCAAAGAACTCACACAACTTAATATCTAAAAACACCCCAAATGAACAACCCAACTAAGAAATGGGCAGAGGACTTAAATACACATTACTCCAAAGAAAACATACAGATGGCCAAGAGGCCCATGAAAAGATGTTTAACATCATTAATCATCAGGGAAATACAAATCAAAACTATAATGAGATCAAAAAGACAAAAAATAGTGTTGGCAAGGATGTGGAGAAAAGGAAACCCTCGTACACTGTTGGTGGGAATGTAAGTTAGTGTAGCCACTGGAAAAGAGTATGGAAGTCCTCAAAAAATGAAAACTAGAGCTACCATATGATGCAGTGATTCCATTTCTGGGTATTTAGCCAAAGAAAACAAAACACCAATTCGAAGAAAAGATATATGCACCCTTATGTTCACAGCAGCATAATTTACAATAGGTAAGATATGGAAGCAAACAAAGTGCCCATCAATAGTTGAATGGATAAAGAACATTACACAATGGAACATTACTCAGCAATCACAAAGAAGGAAATCTTGCCATTGTGACAACATAGATGGACCTAGAGGGTATTATGCTAAGTGAAATATGTCAGATGGAGAAAGATAAATACCACATGATTTCACTTGTATGTGGAATCTAAAAAACAAAACAAAACAAAAGAAAAAACAAAACAGAAACAGACTCATAGATACAGGTAACAAACTGTTCATTAACAGAGGGGAACGGGATGGATTGGGTGGGGGGAAATAGATGAAGGACATTAAGAGGTACAAACTTCCAGTTATAAAATAAATAAGTCATGGCAATGTAATGTACAGCATAGGGAATATAGTCAATCATATTTTAATAAATTTGTATGGTAACCAGACTTATTGTGGAGATCATTTTGTAGTGTATAAAAACATTGAATCACTATGATGCACACCTGACATTAATAGGATGTTATGTGTCAAGTATACTTCAGTTTAAAAAAAATAAAATTGGGGGCATCTGGGTGGGTCAGTCAGTTAAGCGTCTGCCTTTGGCTCAGGTCCTGATCCTGGGATCGAGTCGGCTTCTCCCTCTCCCCTTGTCCCCCCACCCCGTACTCTCCTTCTCTCTTGTTCTCTCCTTCTCTCTCTCAAATAAATAAAATCTTTTTTAAGAAATTAAATAAAAATTTTAAAATGAAATAAATAAAATTTGAACTGACTGGAATTTGGATGATATAAGAAATTGTTAAATTTTAAGGTGTGATCACGATCCTGTGGTTATATTTCAAAAGTATCTTTTTGTCATTTAGCAATACATACTGGAGTATTTAGAGATGAAACGATATGTCTATAATTTGCTCCAAATAATGGAACAGAGGAAGTGGTGAGGAACATAAAAAGAAAAAGAACTGGCCAGGAGTTTATAACTATTGAAGGTGAGTTCTTTATACCCCTCTACTTTTGTATTTATTTGAAATTTCCATAATTAAAATTTTAAAAAAAAAAGTAGAGGACAAATAGCAATGGAGTGATATCTTCAAAGTGCTATTGGAAAAATAACTGTCAACCTGAAATTCCATACCAAGCTAAACTGTCATTCAAGAGTGAGGGAGATATAAAGATATTTTCAAGTCAACCGCAGACATTTTGCCACTCAGAATTCTTATGAAATGTCTAAAAAACAAAGAAGTGCTAGAAACAAAGTAAGCAAAGAAAGCAGTAAACAGTGGATAAATCTAAGCAAACTTGACTGAGTAAACAGTAATAGAGATGATGACTAATTTCGGAAACAATAAATAAAAGTGGCACTAAATACTAAATAACAATAATATGTAAGAAGATGAGGGTGGTGTCTGACAACTTTCTATGGTCATTGTCTTTTTTGGAAGAAATTATATTCTTAACTTGGGACTTTGTTACATTACAATTAGAAATACAAAACACATAAGACAGGAAATGAGATTTTTTTAAATGTTCTCATATAAAAAGCATAATACATAGAAAGCATAAAATACCATAATAGATTTAAATACAAATATACCTTCCTTGAGAGCTGAATGGATTTTCCAGTTTACTACCTACGTAGATCTGGAAATTTCAGGGCCCAAGGGCTATTTTAATTCTTAAATAGTCAAAAGCTTTTTTAATCTGAGTTTGAAATTCCTTTGCTAATATACTACCTTCAAAAACTTAGTAGTTCCTCATCTAGTTGCTTTCAATATAAGTTATACACATACAAAACTTTTTAAAGTCATAATTTTCAAATCTGCTTTATTTCTATGTCTTTTATATTTTGGATACTTGGCCCCTTTCAGACAAATGATTTGCAAATATTTTCTGTCTTCTCTAATTTCTTTGCCTAACTCTTATTTCTCCCTTCCTCCCCTCCCATCTCTCTTTCTCTCTCTCCCTCTTTCAACTTAATGATGGCAGCCTTGAGTCTATCTAGAAAAATATATGCCCATACCCTTAATTAGAGCTCTGCCCTGAGTAATTTTATCTAATTGAGAGTTTTACTGATGCACTGGTGTTCAAACCTTTTTAAATTCCATTTCTTACTATTTGGAATGTGGAATCAGTCACCTTTTAAAATCCTGAAAGGCCCCAAATTTCTGGATTTATTCCCTATCATTTCTTTCTGCAAACTGGCCAATTGTTCCCTGAGATTATCTCCTTCTCTTACCACTTTGCCAAACTTGAGTAATTACACTGACCTCCACTGCAGAAAGATAACATTCTGTTATCTAACTTCTGTAGAATGCAATCATACAGTTTAACTATAACTTTATGAAATACAACTTTATGAAATGTTTTGTAACTTCCAGTTGGTTTCAATTTTTTGTGATCTATCATCCATTACCCACCATTCATTGCCCAGCAGCTCAAACACGTCTATTTTAAGTTTGTTATGACAGCACACCACTTAAAAGTTCCAATTTCTATATTAGTCAACTTAGGCTGACCAGGCTATAGAATGGTAATAAGTAAAATACTGAAGTCTTGGTGACTTAACACAGTAAAAGCTTATTTGTTTTTCATGTAAAGTCTGATGAGGGTCACCAGGAGGTTTCATTGAAGGAGTGACTCAAAGATCCAGGCTCCCTCCAACTGGTAACACCATAAACTCAGCTCATGGCTTCAAAGATGACTGTGGCACCAGAAAAGAGAGATGGAAGAAGGAGACCAACTCTTAATTGTCTTGATCCAAAAATTACACACATCATTTCTTCTTAACCTCATGAGCAAGAGATAGTTTGGAAAAAGGCCAAGAAAGGTAGGCAAAAGTAGATACTCAGTGAGCACTGAGGAATCTGTCACAAAAAAGGAGGGAAAATATATACTTACAGCAAATATTAGTCAAAGGAAAGTTGATGTAGCTATGTTAATACTAGCACAAATAGATTTCAATGGGGCAAAAGCATTATTAGGAATAAACAGAAGCAGGGCGCCTGGATGGCTCAGTTGTTAAGCATCTGCCTTCAGCTCAGGTCATGATCCCAGGGTCCTGGGATCAAGCCCCGCATCAGCATCAGGCTCCCTGCTCGGCGGGAAGCCTGCTTCTCCCTCTCCCACTCCCCCTGCTTGTGTTCCGTCTCTCTTCCTGTGTCTCTCTCTGTCAAATAAATAAATAAAATCTTTAAAAAAAAATAGGAATAAACAGAAACAGGATATGGTTAATAAAAATAAACCAGAATGAATGCAAAAGAATGAAGTTGGAACTCTCCCTCACACCATATATAAAAATTAACTTAAAATGGATCAACAACATAAATTTAAGAGATAAAACAATAAAATTATTAGAAGAATAAATCTTCATGATTATAGATTTGGCAATGGATTCTTAGATATGACACCAAAAACACGAGCAATGTTAAGAAAAAAATACATATATTAGATTTCATTAAAATTAAAAACTTTTGTTTTTGTGAATCAAAGGACACTCACAAGAAAGTAAAGACAGCCTACTGAATGAGAAAAGATATTTGCAAATCATTTCTCTGAAATAGGTCTAGCATCCAGAATATAAAAAGAACTCGCACAGCTTGACAACAAAAAGAACAACAAATTTTAAAAACAGATTTGAACACTCATTTCTCCAAAGATACACAAAGGGTCAATAAGCACATGAAAAGATGCTCAACATCACTAATCATTGGGAGAATGCAAATCATAGCCAAAAGGAGATACCATGATATATCCACTAGGAAGACTATAATCATTTAAAAATAAAATAAAAATAACGTGTTGGAAAGAATGTGGAAATTTGGAACCTCTGTACTCTGCTGGTAGGAATGTAAAATTGTGTAGCCACTATGAAAAACAGTGTGACAGTTCCTCAGAAAAATTAAAAATAGAATTACCATATGATTCAGCAACTCCTCTTCTGAATATATATGCAAAAGAAATGAAAATAGGGACTCAAACAAGTACATGCCCATATATGTTCATGGCAGCATTATTCATAATGTCCCAAAAGAAGATGCAACCCAAATATCCATCTATAGATGAATAGATAAACAAAATGAAATATATATTTATCCATTTATATTCCACACAACAGAATATTACTCAGCCTTAAAAAGGAGAAAATTCTGACACATGCTACAACATAGATGAATATTGAGGGAGTCACGCTAAGTGAAATAAACCAGTCACCAGAAGATAAATACTCCACAATTCCAGTTATATGAGGTACCTAATATGCACAGAGACATAAAGTAGAACGGTGGTTTCCATAAGCTGAGGGGAGAGGGGAATGAGGAGTTAGTGTTTAATGGGTACTGAGTTTCAGCTTGGGAAGATGAAAACAATTCTGGAGATGGCTGGTGGTGATGGCTGCACAACAACATGAATGTACTCGATGCCATTAAGCCTTACACCTAAAAATGGTTAAAATGAGTACCGAGCAGAAATCACAGAGCTGAAAAATACAATAAATTAACTGAAAATTTCAGTAGAGGGGTTCAACAGCAGACTAGACAAACAAAAGCTAAAGGAGTTCATCATTACTAGACCCGTCTTATAAGAACTGTTAAAGAGAGCTCTTCGTGCTGAAACAAAAGGATACTAATTAATAACACGAAACATCTGAAAGTATAAAACTCACTGGTAGAGCTAGAAAAAATCTACAAAAATAAAGGGGAAACAATATATTTTCCTTAATTAGTTTCTACTTAAAAGGCAATAAACTGTAAAAATCAGGGAAAAAAATAGTTCAAATGGTAAATTTTATGTTATGTATATTTTATCACAATTTATAAGCTGTTGTATAATGGGTATAGTACTTCCATTTTGCAAGATAAATAGGCTCTCGAGATAGGTTACACAATAATGTCGATGTACTTAACACTACTGACCTATACACTTAAAAATGGTTAAGATAGCAAGTTTTCAGGAAAACAGGCTAATAAATAAAAGTCAATCGCTTTCCTACACATCAGCAAGGAACAAGTAGAATTTGAAACTTAAAACACAATGTCATTTATATGAGCATCCAAAAAAATGAAATACTTAGATTAGTGCATCTTCATGGAGAGTACAACTCAATACTGTCAAAAGGCCAGTTCTTCTCAACTTGGCTCTATAGATTCAATACAATCTTAATCAAAATCCCATTAACTCATTTATTCTAAAGTTTATACAAAGAGGCAAAAGACCCAGAATAGCAAATTCAATACTGAAGGAGAAGAATAAAGTTGAGACTGCCACTATCTGACTAAATGACTTGTTATAAAGCTACAGTAATCAAAAAAGTGTGGTACCAGTGAAAGAATAGACAAATAGATCAATCAAACAGAATAAAGAGTCCAGAAAAAAACCCTACATAAATACAGTCAACTGATCTTTGATAAGAGAGCAAAGGCAATACAAAAGAGCAGATAACCTTTGCAACAAACAGTGTTGGGACAAGTGAATTTCCACATGCAAAAAAAAAAAAATCTGACACAGACTTTACACACTTCACAAAAATCAACCCCAAATGGATCACAGACCTAAACGTAAAATGCAAATTATGATTAGGTATGGCAATAATTTTTTAGATAAAACACCCATAATGCATGAAGAAACAAATGATAAGCTGTACCTCATTAAAATGAAAAACTTCTGCTCTGCAAAAGACAATGTCAAGAGAATAAGAAGACAAGTCACAGACCACAGACTGGGAGAAAATATCTGCAAAAGGCATATCTGATAAAAGATTGTTCATCCAAAATATACACAGAACTCTTAAAACTCAACAATAAGAAAATGAAGAACCCAATTTAAAAATGGGCAAAACACCTGAACAGACACCTCATCAAAAAAAATAGAGAGAGAGAGAGAGAGATGGCATATTAAGAAGATGAAAAGATGCTTTATATCATATGTCACTAGATAACTGCAAATTAAAATGAGATACCATTACATACCCATTAAAATAACCAAAATCCATAACACTGACTACACCTAAAGCTGGCAAGGATGGGAGGCAACAGGAACTCTCCTTCACTGTTGGTGAATTATATCAAAAATGATAAAACCACTGTGGAAGATAGCTTGGCAGTTTCTTACAAAACTAAACATACTCTTACCATATAATTCAACAATCCCACCCCTTGGTATTTACACAAAGGAGTTGAAAACTTTTGTCCAAACAAAAAACCTGCACACAGATGTTTCTAACAGCTTTATCCATAACTGCCAAAACTTGCAAGCAACCAAGATATCCTTCAGTAGGTGAATGGATAAACTGGTACATCTAGATAATGAAATAATACTTAGTGCTAAAAAGAAGTAAGATAAACAAGCCATGAAAAGACATGGAAGAACCTTAAATGTATATTTCTAAGTGAAAAAAGCCAGTCTGAATAGGCTACATACTGAATGATTCCAACTACATGACATTCTAGAAAAAGCAAAACTACAGAGACAGAAAAAAGTCGGTGTTGTTGGGAGTTAGGGGAGAGGGAAGGATGAATAGGCTGAGCACAGAGGATTTTTAAGACACTGAAACTACTCTATATACCACAATAGTGGATACATGTCACGATACGTTTGTCAAATCCAAAGAATGTACAACAGGCAGAGTGAATCCTAGGTAAACTATGGACTCTGGGTGATAATAATGTGTCACTGTAGGATCATCGATTTTAACAAAGTACCAAATGTAACAAATGTGTGGGATGTCAATAGCAGAGGGGGTGCATGTGTGAGGATGGTGTGTATGGGGAATCTCCGTACCTTCCTCTTAATTTTGCTATGAACCTAAAACACTCTAAAAAAATAAAGCTTATTCATTTTTTAAAAAATTGTTAAGATGATAAATTTTATGTTATGTGCATTTTTTTTTTAATTTTAGAGAGAGAGAGAGAGAGCACAAGAGGGGGGAGCGGGAGAGGGAGAAGCAGACTCCCTGCTGAGCAGGGAGCCCGATGCGGGACTCGATCCCGGGACTCCAGGATCATGACCTGAGCCGAAAGCAGTCGCTTAACCAACTGAGCCACCCAGGCGCCCCAATGTGCATTTTACTATAATTAAAAATTAAGGACGCCTGGGTGGCTCAGTCGTTGGGCATCTGCCTTTGGCTCAGGTCATGATCCCAGGGTCCTGGGACCGAGCCCTGCGTCGGGCTCCCTGCTCTGCGGGAAGCCTGCTTCTCCCTCTCCCACTCCCCCTGCTTGTGTTCCCTCTCTTGCTATGTATCTCTCTGTCAAATAAATAAATAAAATCTTTAAAAAAAATTAAAAATTAAAAAACAAAGGTACTGCATTAAAAAAAAACTCATGAGTAAAAAATCCAACGTTCAAGATCCCATGAATTCTTTTTTTTTTTTTTTAAGATTTTATTTATTTATTTGAGAGAGAGCACATGAGAGGGGTTAGGGTCAGAGGGAGAAGCAGACTCCCTGCCGAGCAGGGAGCCCGATGCGGGACTCGATCCAGGGACTCCAGGATCATGACCTGAGCCGAAGGCAGTCGCTTAACCAACTGAGCCACCCAGGTGCCCGATTCCATGAATTCTTAATAGAACATATTTTGAAAAGTTCATTGATATGTTTTTATTGCATATTGCAACTAACTTTTACCATTTATCAAGTATTGATGTAGTATCCAAAGAATACTGGTAATTATCTGAAAAGGTTATTAAAATATTCCTCCCTTTTCCAACTATATAAGCTGGATTTTCTTCATATACTTCAAATAAAACATAGCAACAGATTCAATGCAGAAATAGATATGAGAATCTAGCTATCATCTATTAAGCCAGACATTAAAGAGATTTACAAAAATCTAAAATCGTGCCAGTGTTCTAAATTTCTTGTTTCAGAAAATAGTTATTTTTTAAATGTGTAACTTATGTTACATATAATAGATATGTTGCTGTCATTTTTAAATGAATAAAAATTCTTAAATTTCTATATTAATTTCCAAAATGACAAATATTAACAGATATAAACAAAACGTAAGCAAAAGCTCTTTGAGAATTTCTATAATTGTTAATGTGTAAAGAAAAATTCCAAAAAGTTTGCAAACCACTGCATTAAAATACTGAGTGTGTTATGATGTGTTATGGTGAAGGTTTGTGTCCCCCCAGAATTTCATGCTGAAGTCCTAACCCCAGTGTGATGCTATTTAGAAATGGGACCCTTGGAAGGTAATTAGGGCTAAGGGTGGCCATGAAGGTGGATCTCTCAGGATGGGATCAGTGTCCTTATAAGAAGGGTTTGCTCTCTCTCCCCACACGAAGAGGCCATCTGAGTACATAGCAAGAAAGCCATGGTCTATTAGCCAGGAAGAAAGACCTCACCAGATCCCCAACCCGATGGCATCCTGGGCTCAGACTTCCTATCTTCAGATCTGTGAGAAAATAAATTTCTGTTGTTTAAGCCACCCCATCTAGGGCATTTTGTTATGGCAGCTCAAGGTCACTAATATAGCATGCAACAGCAAAAAGACTGGTAACAATCCAAAAGTCTATTAATAAAAGAACTGGCTAAATAAACTGTGGCACCTCCAAACAAGGGAGTACTGTGCAGATGGGGAGAAAAGATACTCCATGTACTGACACTGACACAGGATGGCAAGATTCAGAACAGTGTATAAAAAGGGGAGAAAAATAAGAACATATCTAAAATGTTTGTTTGCATCTAAACCAGCCCTAATATATTTTAAAATTTTGAGGCTTCTTTATACTGTTCTTTGTATCCTGCCATAATGTACCTTTGTCACTCAGCGTAACAGACGCTGAATCTTTTTTTTTTTTTTTTTGACTGCAGGGCAAATTATTCCCATAGGTATGCCAGACAAGTTATGTTGGAACAAATGGTATGTGAGGAGAGTACGGCTTTTGTTTTCGTTTTCGTTTGGGTTTTGAGTGGAGTTCAAGAAGATTCTGGGGTGCTTCTGAGTGCAGGAAACGTTGGGGCAGTTTTGTGAAGTGCATGAAAGACCTACAAGAAAGGCTACCCCCACCCTAGATTCAAAAAGAAAGAGATTTGTCCTTGAGCTCATTAAAGTTATTTTCCCTTCTAGGGAGTCTCTTCTCTATCCCTACAGAGCGCCCCCAAAAGGCCGGGTTTCCAGGCTACCGCGGGGATTCAATCGAGTTGGGCCACCATTTGGCCGAAGCAGGTTCTCCTTGAAAGAAGGAAAAGAAAAACCTTCGTCTGCCCAGACCCCGTGTAACAGGGTCTCCGCTGCCTTACCCGGTCCTGACGCCAGCAAGCCACCGAGCCCAGCGAGCAGCAGCAGCATTAGGCGGAGCATGGTGTGGCTTCTGGGCTCCGAGAGTGGACTGAGCCGGCGGCCGTTGAGAGCGCTCGAAGGACGCCTCGGCCGCCGCTCACCCGCGCGCGCTCGTGGGGCGGCGGTCTCGCGAAGCCGCTGTGGCCAGGGGCGCGCCGGCTAGGCAGCGCCCCGAATGCTAGTCGCCTGCAGGGAGCGCCCACCTTGCCCCCAGCCTAAATCCCGCGTGCCCGACCGAGAGAGCCCGCGGCTCAGGTGGGGTTATCCAGCCACCCGTGCCGTCGCAGTTGCGGTCCCCCACCAACCTTTCGTGTTGACGGACCTGGAAGAACTAACGCATTTATTGTAGGCTGTTTTGTAGCACACACTTCCAGATGTTCTAAAAGACGATCGTGCAATACTTTCTGAATTTAAAACTATACGCACGCACACACTCATTATTTACTAAAGCTGGGTTTCTAAAAATAAAAATAGCCAGATGTGTGAAAAAGATTCCAAAAAGGGGAAAAGTGAGACTTTGTATCTTTGAAAAGAATCTGCTGTGGGTTTTGTTTTTTGTTTTTTTCCCCCATACCTACTGCTCAAATGCACTGAGTAATCAGACTGTGTCTACTTTTCCTCCAATCAGTCTGGTTCTTCACAAGCCCTTGGCTAGAATTCATGTGATATCATTCTCTTGTTCAATACCTTCTCAGTACAGTGAATACTTACTCATTTATGTAGTGAATGATATGGAGAAGACTCTTACCCAGAATTCCAGTACGTATGTTCCAGTAGAAAAATTTTCTAAATTCCAAGCCCAAGCTGCCACCCATTTTCTCCTATCCGCAATCCTTTGGCCACTCTGACTTCTGGTCTTTCTGAATAAACATCGCCTTATTCCCTGGGACTGCAATGCCTCCTCCCTCTCGGCCTCACCTCCAGTCTCCACCTATATGCACTACCTTTTTAATTCTTTTGAAATCCCAAAGAATGAATTAATCGATCATACTAATTAACAGAAAGGCAGACGCACAAACTGAAAGGCTGGGTGGGAACACAGAAAAGCTCACTTAGGGAATCACCACATCTAAACTGACAGTTGAGATGCGATTTTACTGATGCAAAGGATTTCAACAGGACCGTCTAAGCCTAAAAAGGATTAGCATGAGCAAAAACAAGGCAACAAAAATCTACACCCAGCTTGTATCCCAACAGAACAGCCAATGCTAGACGAACACTGTTTCTAAGCAGTAGTTGAGCCAAAAGCTGGTTTCATCTTGCTTCGTAGTATTAGGAAAATAACTACAGTAAGTACTTAGACTTGTAAATTAGTGGGAAGTATTTTGAATGAAATCCTGGTTTATTTATTGTTTCTTTTCTTCAACCTTTAAGCAGACTTTATATTATTCTTGTGTATTTAGTTCTCTCCATAACAGGAGTTAGATGTACCATCCAGAACTTACATATCACAGTGCCTAATGATACCTGCAAGATGGTAGAGTTTCAGTAAACATTTATGGAATTTAGTAAAATCTGATTTGTGGTTTGAAAACCTGGACTGTGCTTAACTATATGGTTAGAGAGCCAGGCATCTGCTTGAGAGAAAGCGAAAATGCAATATCCTGAGCAAGGTAATTTTGTGAACCTATGGTCCAACAGTGATATCAAAGTTACATATAATTGATCTAATCATTAAAATGTCTTTAGCAGATGGCAAAGAAGCCCTTTAATATTTGCAAATTTTGAAGTGACATCTATGGCTAAGAAATTTTACAATTTTTAACAGCAATCCAGAATAAATCAAGGAAAACCTAAGTGAAAAGCATATAAAACATGCAAAAAAATATATACAACAGTAAGTTCAGACTGATCAAAGTCTTTTAGAAAAACTTTCTAAATATTCAAAAATCCAAGGATTTATCGAATTCTGAGAAAAGTTTTAAGTTATATAGTTAAAATATTACCAAGATTTCAGTGATACGAATTACAGTTGCAAAAATTGAGACTATATGAGAGAAAGACACAAACATTTTAGTCTTATATGAATTCATTCAAAGATTTAAACTGAAATGAAGAATCATCATTTGGGAGTGTTTACACTTTTTTTTAAAAGGAACACACATTAAAGACTGTGTTTACTTCATTAATGAGTAAAGTGGTGAGGTATTACAGCCAGTTCAAAGGAGAATCCAAAGATCAGGAATATTGAAATAAATGTGCTATTGGAGGCAAAAAAGGGAGGGATGTCAGCTGAACCTCTGCTGGGCAGAATTTTCATGTCTATGAACACATTGCTATCAGTTATCTACAGTGATAAAACTATTTTACTATTGTAAAATAGCTCCTATTATAGAATCCTAAAGCCAGGAAAGGTGAGTTCTCTTCTAGAGTCTAAACTCCAGACAATGCATACACTGAAGTACAAATTTTCCCTACATTTCTATATCCTACTGTCCTTTTTATGGACTGCCTGGCCCCTGAGTATTTGTCCACCCATATCCTATATGTAAGTTTTAATATATACCAGATTGTTAAAATAATGTATCATCTTCAAAGAACTGAAATATCTGTCTTCTTCAAAACTAATCTGTTTTCCTTTAAAAACAAAAAAGCCACTGTGCACAATTCGGCAGAAGTCTGAAAATTAGTAAGATAATATCTGTAAAAGTTTGACTAGTGGTTTTATCTAAAACTAGTATGTTTTAATTAATAAGGTTATAAAAAGCTGGGTATTTAGGAAGTTACTGGGCGACACAAAACAGAATTTCAAGTCTTTTATTTATTGCAAATGTTATATTTGTATATGTATATATACACAAACAAAAATTTTTTGAAAAACTAATGAAATTCAGTTAATAAACCTATTATTAAATTTTATTATGAAAGGTTATGAAAAATTTTTGAGTGTTTAAAATTTCACCATCCATATCATTTTTTCTGAAGTAAAAATTCATTTTTTACACAGATAGAATAGTAACTCCTACACACCTCACTAGTTTTTTTGCTTTTACTAAGAAAAACCTTTTCTAACTTCTTTTCTCCAGCCTAATTTCTTTGAAAACATTAGTTACAACAGAGACATGATCCAGCACACCTTAGTAAATGTAAACATTCTAAATTATATTAATAGCAAGCTTTGAAGTTTCAGATTTTAAACTTAAAGTGCTCATGAAATTCTCAAGTGGTTTTATGATATCTCAATTTGATTGAAGATATTATAAGAGCTCCTGCTTTGTTAGAGCCAGGTATCAACAGCATATCTGATTAGTTCTATTAAATACTCCGTACCTTAAAGTTTAATTTATTTAAAATAATGCTATTATAAAAGAATGCCATGCTTTAACATGATTCATAATAGAAATTCTATTATTAAATTAATTTTTCTAATATTCATTATCCATAGATAGACCCATAGACTCTACTATCCCTAGAATCCATGGAATCATTTATCCACAGAATGATCATAAAAAAGGAAGACAATAACTGTGTGTGAATACACACATACACACTTTTAGTATACTTTGTACTCTCAAAATAAGATGATGATATCTAAATTGTGGATTTTGCACATTCTTCTGAAGACAGAATATTCCTTTATTTGTGCAGTGAATGAGATAGACAAGATTCTAGCATATGATGATTATTAGTCCGTGCAAGATGAAAAACATTAGATATTACTGACAGCTAATTAGTTTTCACAGATATTAGATAATCACATGTTCAACCAGAAACTACATTAATGGCAACTAAGGTCAAAATTTGTCATTTAAGCATTTAATGACAAAACTTAATTTAAGAATCATTACAATACCATGTTTAAAATAACATAATCCATGTTTGGTGCATTAACCTCACAGAATGACTGAATAAGACTTATTATTCAGTGATGGAAATGGAAATGTTATTCTAAATGCCCTGACTTTACTGCATTTCTTATATTTCTCAATTCCCACTACTCAATTTCTGTTTTTCTGTGTTAGCAAAGTTTGTTTTATGGTATTTTGTTTTCATTCATAGTTGCAGCAGGAAGAAAGGCTTTTCAAGAAAATATCAGGAAAAAAAAAAAGGATTAGCTCAGTTCCCTGAAGATGTCTGCAAAAGTAAAGGTAAAAAAAAAAAAAAAAAATTCAAGTGAGGGAACTATATAAAGGTGGTGCAGGTGCAGGACGAGCAGGAATTAAATTTCCCTGAGATGATACTTTCGGTTGTGGTGGAGGTGGCCTGTGAGGGGGAAAAAACACAGTTAATTATGTGTTTCAACTGAATAAAATAATACTACATCATTAAAAGCCCAATGTAACACCATCTTTAACATTGCTGACAATTCTTAAGAGTACATTATATTCTGAGATTATTCATCTTATATGCAATGGTTAAAGGATGCAATCAGCATCTAAAATGGAGTACCTACCAAAAAGTAATGCTATTCTATAATCAAAAATATTATATGAAGGTTCTGGTTTATATATTTTTAAAAGGAATAACACATGAAATTGAAAAGACAAACTGTAAAAGACAAGGGAGGTCACTAGCTCCGTTTACATAAATAAAGCTGAAATTCCAACTCATTCAAAACTAACACCCACTCTGAGAATCAAACCTGCTATGACTTTTCTATACCTGTCCTTCACCTCTATACCCTTCCTCACCCTCTTCATCCAATTCTAGTATTCCTCTACTCCAATAACACACCAGAACATGACCTGGTGAATATCTGTCTCACAATTTATATATTCCTCTCTTGATGCGCAGCTGGATTTCCACGCACTCTTATTATATAATAAAGATTATACAGGAGAACACTCCTTAGTGTTGCAATTCAGTTGCAATTTGAAGGACTTTTGGGGGTGGGAAGGGTAAGATGCACTTTATACATTGCAAAACATCGTAATCAATGTTCTTCCTTGCTGATTTTAAGTCCATCCATTGAGAACTGAAAGATTTCAGTGCTTGTGTTTTTCAGTTTTAGAACTTCCATATGATTCTTTTATTAAAGTTTGTAGTACTGTGCTGAAAAGTCTCAATCTTAACTACTAGTTCAATGACATAATCATTAGTCATTTTAAAGTCTGTGGCTGATGATGCTCCTCACTGGGTAATACCCTCTGAGTTTGTTTCTATCATCTGTGGCTTTTCTTGTTTTAGTCACATTTTCTTTTCTTGTAGGTCTGCTCTTTTGACTGGGGCCAAACATAAAAAATTGTAGAAATAAGTTAAGGATCTAGTTTATCCTTATCACTGGGGCCCAACACAGTGCCTGGGAGGACTGCCAGGGAACCTCCTGCTTGGCTGGGCTCCAGTTCTTGCCCCCTCAGCCCTGGGAATTTGTTGCAAGCTCTCCTCAGCTTCCTAGCCTCTTAGTTCTCACATTGAGAATTGGGAGACATGTCCAGGATGGAAAACTGTCCCCCAAAAGCTGGGATTATGTCCGGACTGCCTTTCTCTCCTGGGCCCCACATTTCCTCCTCGTTTCCTACCTGATAGTTCACTCAGGCCTTCAAACACATATTTCCTTACCTTGTCTAGCTTCTCTAGCTGTTCCTAATAGGAAGGCTGGTCTTACCCATCTGGTTTGCCATCGCTGGGTATTTAAAGGCCCTTGCTTCTGAATCTTATGTACACCGAAGGCTGCAGCACCATTTGCTTGTCTTGCTCAGACTTAAAAAATTTTTTTTTAAAGATTTTATTTATTTATTTGACAGACACAGCGAGAGAGGGAACACAAGCAGGGGGAGTAGGAGAGGGAGAAGCAGGCCTCCCGCCGAGCAGGGAGCCCGACGCGGGGCTTGATCCCAGGACCCTGGGATCATGACCTGAGCTGAAGGCAGACGCTTAACAACTGAGCCACCCAGGCGCCCCAGACTTCTTTAAAATTGCATGTTGACACTGCACTAATATGACAAAACTTACATAAAAAGTTCTTAAAAGCTTTTCTAAAAATTGTGTTCTATCTAAACTGTTGGCAAGAAATACCCTGTGTTAAATTAAATACAAGGGAGCAATTCTTAGACATTAACCCTGGGTTTTACTCTGGTTAAGTAATCTAAGTGAATTCACTTCAGACCTTGATGGGAACTGCTGAGGCTGCTTGGCTGCGTAAGTTGGTACCGGAATTCTGTTTGCATATATAGGCTAAAAAGGAAAAAACAGTTATTACCACAATGCACTCATAAATATGTTTTCTATACAGAAAGTAATCAATATATTTCAAATCAATGAATAGATATTTACAATGCTGACATTTAAAAATAGTTTGCTTATTCAACATATCTTTGCCACTGAATGTGGAATACTTAATTCTTTTAAGGCTATATTTTTTTAATTCAATAATACTATTATAATCTTGGTTCTAATCAACTACATTAATTAAAAGGTAACTTATTTCCTATACCAATATATTTTTTTAAAAATTTATTTATTTATTTTAGAGAGAGAGAGAGCATGCAGTGGGGAGGTGCAGAGGGAGAGGGAGAGAATCTCAAGCAGGTTCCATGCTGAGCACAGAGCCCAGTGTGGGGCTCAATCCCCCGACGCTGAGATCATGACCTGAGCTGAAACCAAGAGCCAGACGCTCAAATGACTGAGCCACCCAGGAGCCCCATCAACATATTTTTTGTAAAGATTTTATTTATTTGTCAGAGAGAGAGAGAGAAAGTGCACAAGCAGGGGGAGCAGCAGAGGGAGAGGGAAAACAGGCTTCCCGCGGAGCAGGGAGCCCGATGTGGGACTCGATCCCAGGACTCTGGGATCATGACCTGAGCCGAAGGCAGCTGCTTAATGAACTGAGCCACCCAGGTGTCCCAACATATTTTTTTTTAAGATTTTATTTATTTATTTGACAAAGAGCGAGAGATAGAGAGAGAGCACAAGTGGGGGAATGGCAGGCAGAGGGACAGGAAGAAGCAGGCTCCCCGCTGTGCAAGGAGCCCAATGCAGGTCTCGATCCCAGGACCCCAGGATCATGACCTGAGCCGAAGGCAGACACTTAACCGACTGAGCCACCCAGGCACCCCCTATCAACATATTTTAAATAAAATCTTCCAAAAATATATTGCCAAACCTGCTCGATATCTAACTAGTATTGTAAATACTCCTAATTTACAACCCTTAATTTGGGGATTCATGATATTCCTTCCTTATCAAGATAGTTGAAAGAAGTTTTATAATAAAGTGAGAGTCTATAATAAATAAGAAAGTAAAAGTAAGAATATTTTTCACATATCACATTACATTAGGAAAAGTTAGGGAAGATCAGATGGAATTATGGTTAAGCATCCAACTCTTGATTTCAGGGTCATGAGTTTAAGTGCTGGGCGTGGAGCCTACTTAAAATTCTCTCTCTGCCCCTCCCCATGTTTGCAGGCTCTCTATCTCAAAAAAAAAAAAAAAAAAAAAGGAATATGCATGGTGTTGGAGAAGAGCTTGAACATTCTCTGGGTCCCGCTGTAGAACAGACAGTCTATTTTTCTGTCCCAAAGAATATTTGCTTATACTGTTAAATGGAGAAGGGACACAAGAAAATGTCTCATTGCCTTTCCACCAACCCATGGAAGCAGCACTTTAAAAGGATAGTTAAACTCTACTTCTTGGAATTTAACATATACTTTTACATGTATGCAAAGACGTATATAGAAGGATCCTTGATACTGCATTTTTCTGTGGTAACAAGATTTGAAACAACTGGTTTTTAAATTTGTGATAAATCCGTAAGATGGACTGGTATACAGTTATTAAAAGCCTGGGATACATGCTTCTTACAAACAATGGACTAAAATGTTCCAAGTAGAGAGCACTAAAATGCTGGTTAAAATATTAACAGGTATTTTTTTTATTTTTTTTTTAAAGATTTTATTTATTGATTTGACACACAGAGAGAGACAGCACAAGCAGGGGGAACAGTAGGCAGAGGGAGAGGGAGAAGCAGGCTCCCCGCTGAGCAAGGAGCCTGACACGGGGCTCGATCCCAGGACGCCAGGATCATGACCTGAGCCGAAGGCAGATGCTTAACTGACTGAGCCACCCATGCACCCCAGGTATTTTTTTTTTTTAATGCTTGAATGAGTTACTAGGGAGTAAGAAACATCTTAAAGACCAAAAAACAATAAGTATGAAAGAGTCCAGCTATGTAACAGCGTTTGTCCTATGAATATCTTCCATCCCTGGTGGGCTACATTATATGTTTTCAGGTAATATATAGACCTAGAATTGGATGGAATTGGATGGAATGCTGAACTGGATGGAATGCTGAATATAAGACCTAATATAAAGCATAGGCCCCTAAAGGGCAATATCCTCACTGGATTAACTCAATAAAGAAACACCTGTCCCAAGGAACAGTGGAGAAACTTGCTTAAATAGACCTTGGTACTGGTAGAAGGGGAATAAAAGAAAATCATCTCCCTGGGGAATTTCTAAGCATTACCCATCCTCACAAAGGTTTGGGGGGGCAGAGTTCATAACACTTGTGTGACCCAAAAAACACCAACAAAAATTTTAATTTAAAGGCACAGAGGGGGCGCTGGGTGGCTCAGTCGTTAAGCGTCTACCTTTGGCTCAGGTCATGATCCCGGGATCCCGGGATCAAGCCCCGCATCAGGCTCCTTGCTCAACAGGAAGCCTGCTTCTCCCTCTCCCACTTCCTCTGCTGTGTTCCCTCTCTCACTGTGTCTCCCTCTTTCAAATAAATAAAATCTTTAAAAAATTAAAAAATAATAATAATAAAAAAAAATAAAGGCACAGAAGATTGACCATGCCCTCAAACAAGTGGCCAAGGGAAATACACACACTCTCTGCAGGAACTCACTATAATTCAAGACTGAAATAATTCTCCCATATAAAATTCAAAAGAATGCCAGTTTACAATCAGTATCACAAAGCACACTAGCAAACAAGCCACTGCAAGAATCAGTAGAAATAACAAACCACAGAACCAAGACTGCACATATTAAAATGATCAGATAAAGCACAAAAAGTAGGTATTTTGTATGTTTAAAGAAATGAGTGCTTTTAAAAACATAATGAAGCTACAAGAAACTATCATAAATAACGAATGGATTTGAATCTAATTTATCTAACAATGTATCTAAAGACAAGCAGAGGAGAAAAATGAAATGGAGCAAGGAGGAAACTAAATCAGTCCAAAAAAACAGAAGAGGCTTTGTGGTGTGGGGAGAAAACAGAAGAAACAGGAAAACAATGAGATTATAAAAATAATATGGTAGAAAAACTATATTAATAATTGCACTCAACATAAAGTCTCCAGTTAAAAGACAAATATTTTTTAAAAATTTTTAAATAAGATATTCTGTTTATAAGAGACAACATAAAGACAAAGAAAAGTTGCATGTAAAAAGACATAAAGTAAATATTAAACAAAAAGAAAAAGCTGGGGACGCCTGGATGGCTCAGTCGGTTAAGCATCTGCCTTCGGCTCAGGTCATGATCCCAGAGTCCTGGGATAGAGTCCTGCATTGGGCTCCTTGCTCAGCGGGGAGCCTGCTTCTCCCTCTGCCTGCCTCTCTCCCTGCTTGCGCTCTGTCTCTCTCTCTGACAAATAAATAAAATCTTTAAAAAAAAAAAAAAGTAAAAACTGATAGTGCTGTATTAATATTTTAAAAATGGATTTGAGATGAGAGATGGTCTTTCCCAATCTCATACATAAGGACTCTAACTACCGACAGCCGAAAACCTTTTAAAAATAGCTATCAGGAACTGCTTTAAGGACTTCTCATTATCAACATGAAAGATGTCACTGGAAGAACATAAGGAAATATTTAAATATGCCAAGGAAATTGACCTCAAAATTAGGAACACAAGGATGCTTGCTTTTACCACCGCTATGCAACATATTACTGGAAGATCTAGCCAGATCAACAGGAGAAGAAAAGAAAATAAAAGACATCCAATTTGGAAAGAAGTACAACTACCTCCTTTCACTGATAACACGATCCTATATAAACAAAAAATCCCGAAGGGTCCACAAGAAAGCTACTAGAGCTAACAAATGAATTCAGCAGAGATGCAGGATGTAACATGAACATGCAAAAATTGGTTTTGTTTCTATACACCAACAATGAAAAATCCAAAAAGGAAATTAAGAAAGCAGTTCCATTTACAATAGCCTCCAAAAGAATAAAACACCTAGGAATAAACTTAACCAAGAAGGTCAAAGACTTGTATACTGAAAATTACAAAACACTGCTGAAAGAAATTGAAGTAGATCTACATAAATGGAAATACAACTAGTGTTCATGGATTCAAAGACTTAATACTGTCAGGATATGTCAATATAACCCAAAGTGATCTGTAGATTCAACACAACCCCTATCAAAATTCCAACAGCCTTTTTTGCAGAAATGGAAAAGTAGATTCTCAAATCATATGGAATCAAACGGGCCTTAAATAACAAAACAATCTTGAAAAAGAAGAAAAAAGTTGGTGGACTCACACTTTGCAATGTCAAAACTCATTACAACCCCACAACAATCAAAATAGGGTAGAGCTGCCATAAGGATGGAAATAGAGCCCAAATGAATAAAATTGAGAGAATAGAAATAAACCTATACATCTATGGCCAACTGATTTTCCACAAGGTTTTAAGTCCATTCGATGAAGAAAGAATAGTCTCTTCAACAAATAAGGCCAGGACAAGTGGATTTCTACATGCAAAAGAAAGAAACTGAACCCCTATTTCATACCATATACAAAAATTACTCAAAATGGATCAAAGATCTAAACATAAGAACTAAAATCATAAAACTTTTCAAAAACATACAAGTAAATCTTCATGTCCTTGGATTTGACAATGGATTGTTAGAGATGACATCAAAAGCATAAGCAACAAAAGAAAAAACAGATAAACTGGACTTCATAAAAATTAAAAAATCTTGTGCATTAAAGACCATTATCAACAAAGTGAAAAGACAACCTATAGAATGGAAGAAAATATCTACAAACCATATATCTGATAAAGTGTTAATACCCAGAATATATAAAGACCTACAACTCAACAACAAAAAGACAAGGAACCCAATTAAAAAAATGAGCAATGGACTTGAATACACATTTCTCCAGACCAGAGATACAAATGGCTAATAAGCACATGAAAAGATACTCAACATCACTAATCATTAGAGAAATGCAAATCAAAAGCACAACAAGGAACCATTCAACATCCACTAGGATGGCTATAATTAAAATTTAAAAAGCAAAGCAAAAACAGAAAATAACAAGTGTTGACAAAGATGGGAAGAAATCAGAACACTCATGGTAGAAATGTAAAATGGTGTAGCCACTGTAGAAACCATCTGGTGGTTCCTCAGAAAGTTAAATACAGAATAACAATATAACATATCAATTCCACTCTTAGGTATACATACATACATACAGATGTGCTGTGTATATATATATATAATAAAATACTATTCAGCCATAAAAAAGAAGGAAATCTTGCCATTTTCAACAACATGGATCAACCTTGAGGGCAATATACTAGTGAAGTAAGTCAGACAGAAAGACAAATACTATATGACCTCGCTTATATGTAGAATCTTAAAAAAAAAAAAAAAACTCATACATACAGAGAACAGATTGGTGGTTGCCAGAGGTGGGAGTGGGGGATGGGGTGACATTGGGTGAAGGAGGTCAAAAGGTACAAACTTCCAGTTACAAAATAAGTAAGTCATGGAAATGTAATGTACACAGCATGGTGACTATAGTTAAAATATTGTACTGTATATTTGAAAATTGCTAAGAGAATAGATCTCAAAATTTCTCATCACAAGGATAGTAAAATTATGTGGGCTAATGGATATTAACTAGACTTTTTGTGGTGATCGATCATTTCACAATATATACAAATATTGAATCATTATGTTGAACACCCAAAACTAATAAATGTATGTCAATTACATCTCAGTAAAAAAAAAGGAGAATAGTGGTTGATAGGGGTAAGGGCTCCGGGAAAATGGGAGTTACTGCTTTGGGTATAGAGTTTCTTTTTTTTTTTTTTTTCCATGATAAATATTTTTATTTTTAAACACCGAATTGTACATCTTTCATAACAAAGATGAAATTCCAGCCTGTTTTTTAAAAATGATTATACTTACTAATACTTTTACATTTTTTTAATAGAAGCCAACTTCCTCTAAATTTTCAGCTTCATTCCATAACTTTTACAGAATCATAATCTCTTGAATATATTTCCAATATCCTTTAAAAAATAAAAAATTCATACAAGATAATTTTATTTAACATAGTAAAACTTAACAGGTTACAGTATAACTACCAACCTTCTGGCTATCACCGAATACTTTTCCACTACAGAAAAGCCAACATGTTGGGGTAATCAATTCTCTGTATTTACTTTTATTAAAAAGAGGTTTTTGGTAGTGAGAACAAATAATCTCTCATTTGTTGCTTGAAAGCCTAAAATAGGATCATTGGTTTCTAGGCTTGCTACTTGCTGCTTAGCAACCTGTCCTATTTGCCTGCCTTCCTTTCTGTTGTAAAGTACAGTGGACATGGGAGTAGGCTGACGGTAGATGAATACTCGACGAAGGCATTCGCATAGGGCTGCATAGGAGTAATTGGGAGCCCAGGCAAAAAATTTTTTGTCTCTCTTTGATGCTTGGACGTAGCCTAAAGCATTGAAAGTTGCAATATGTTCCCACATATCATCTTGTTTGCTGGAGTGTGGTTGCCAGAGTAGGGCATCAACATCATGGCACAAACAGAAGCAGGGCATTTCTTTAGGATCCACTATGACAGAGAAAAGGTACTGGTTGCTTCCAAGATTCACCACATGAGTAGTTTTTAATGTACTGCCATCAAATCTGCATAAACTGGAGCTCTCTTCAAAGAAAATGTCACATTCTTCTAACTCTTGAGCATTACAAGGGGGTTTTTCTTTATCTGGATTTGGATTCAGTTCTTCAGAGGTCAAATGCATTGAACGTTTAGCTATTGCAGCACACTGGGCTGAGTCTCTTATAAACTCTCCTTGCTTATCACCGACCACTAGCTCTGGCCATGTTAGTCCTTCATTCTTTTTAATCAAGAAAATCTCCAAGCAATTATTCTCTTTAATTACCCATGTACTGCTTTCTTGATCAATAGATGAATAGAGATTTCCTTCCAGAAACCTCTGAGCCTTCAGCACAATATTGATGTGATCAGGCAAAAACTGTACTTGAATGTCCTCCTTAGAACTGCCTTCTGGAAGCCGTTTTGTTACTGTCAAATCATCTTCAGTCTGTTGCCAGTAATACAGAGGTTCTTCGATTTTCTCTTACATGTTCTCATTCTTATTTTCTTCAAGATCTTGACCAACATGAACAAATGTGAAGGACCTGTAGGAGACAATCATCAGACCCTTCCCATCAGGCTCAATAGCAGCATAATGTGGTACTGACTTTCCATGGAGAATATCACGTTTAATAATTTTGTATTTGTTATTATCTTTGTTTTTTCTGATAGTGACCCACTCCAAAGAAACATAGAATCCACTTCCTTTCATATCCAATTCCTCTTTCTCTATTCGAAGAAGTAAGATAGTTACTGAATGTTCTTCAGCATTCAGCAGTGAGACACTGTGAATTATGATAAAAGGATTGCCAAGCTCTTCATTAAACATAATCTCCCATTTTTCAGAAGCACTATTTCCACGTTCACCTGTACCAATGAGATATAATCGTCCAGTTCCATCTGACAAGGTAACCCAGGTAGAAGATGTGAAATGGATAGATGCACAAAGACGACTGTCGTATGCTGTCAAATCTGTGGGAAGTTGAAACACTTCTCGTGGTTTTCCTAAAGCAGTGTCCAGCATCACTGTTAAATTCATAACTTTTCCAAGGTTATCAATGTAGTAGACACTGTCTTGATACCATGAATCACAGTGTAAGTAATTATACATTCCAAAAGCACGCATGTGTTCCAGTGTATATTGATCATCTCGAAGTTTTACTTCTGCCACGGCTGCATCAAGCTCCAGCTGGTAGCAGGGCAGCGGCTTGAGGGAGAGCTTGTAACCCTCGAAACGGGGATCCAACAGAGGTCTCTTCACATGCAGAGAGCAATTAGCAGCCACTCCATAGCCTTCCTGGGTCGTAGCGTGAGAATTAATAAAGCTCTTGTTGAAAGGTCTGCGCCTCGCTCATAGCAATGAGGCTCCCAGGCAGAGTGGTTCCCATCCCGGAAAATGCTTGGGTATAGAGTTTCTGATGAAAAGGTTTCAGGAATAGATAGTGGTGATGATTGTACAATATTGTGAATATAATTAGTGTCACTGAATTGTATATTCAAAAATGGTTAAAATGGCAAATTTTAGGGTATATTTATTTTACACAATTAAAAAAGGAAAAAAATATATCAAGGATGAAGAACACATATGTAATTTCTAACTTGCATGTGTGAGCACCCTGCATATGTAGTGTTATGGAAAATTCTCCAACATATATGTTTAAGAGGGAAAATAGCATAACAATTTTTTGTTTCCTTTTTAAAAAGGAAAAGGGAGTAGAATAGGGAGATTATATATATATACACACACACACACATACTCGTCTGTAATAAAACATGAGGAAGGATATCTAATGACTTTAACTCCACATAATTGGAAAGACTTTAAAAGTCTGACAATATCAAGTGTTGACAAGGATGTAGATCAACAGGAATGCACATATACCATTGATGATACAATCACCCAATGGTGTAACCTCTTTGGAAATGAATTTGGCAATTTCCAGTAAATAGTTACATATCTTTCAGCCCAGCATTTTCCTTCCTACCTGCTCCTAGATCAGTGCTTTCTAATAAAATTTTCTGCATTGATGGAAATATTCTGTATCTATGCTTTTCAATATGGTAATCAGTGGCCACATGTGATCTACTGAGCGAGGAACGGAATTCTTAATTTCATTTAATTTAAAATGAAATTTAAATAGCCACATGTGATAGTAACTACTGCATTAGACGATGCAGTCCTAGAACTCACACATGTGCATGAGAAGATATATATAAACTGTTCATCTCAGCCTTGTTCGTAGTTACAAAAAATTGGAATCTGCTAATAGAAAAATGGATTTTAAAATTGCGTGGTATTTAAGTAACATAACATCAAAAGTGAAAACAAATGAATGAGGGCTACAGGTATTAAGAGGGCTAAAGCACAAAGCAATGTTAAAGGAAAAAGCAGGTTGCAGATAGATGCATGAAATAGCAAACAAAACATATATGAAGTTTAAAAACATCTGAAGTAATATTATATATTTCTTAGGGATACATGCATACGGAAAAAGAAAAAAAGGATATTATTATCCCAGTACTCCCTAATACACTCAAAGGAACAATGATTACTGGTCCCAGTACTGAGACAATTAGGCCTATTCCAGGAGCTCAGCACCAGGTCTTTGGCCGCACACCCTAGGGAAGCCAGGCATTGAAAACAGACAGAGAGCAGACATAGAAAAAAGTAGTGACAGCAGATATCCCATGTCATTTCCCAATCTTGGTTTCAGGGCAAAGCATTCTTAATGTCGATATTTTCTCCCGACTCTTCTGAGCCAGGGACCCCACTGGTATTGTTTTCATTAATCCAGAGACCACACTCTTAAATTCTTTTTTTTTTTTTTTAAAGATTTTTTTTTTTAAAGATTTTATTTATTTATTTGAGAGAGAGAATGAGATAGAGAGAGAGAGCATGAGAAGGGGGAGGGTCAGAGGGGGAAGCAGACTCCCTGCCAAGCAGGGAGCCCGATGCGGGACTCGATCACGGGACTCCAGGATCATGACCTGAGCTGAAGGCAGTCGCTTAACCAACTGAGCCACCCAGGCGCCCCTTTTTTAAAGATTTTACTTATTTATTTGAGAGCGAGAATGAGAGAGAGAGAGAGAGCATGAGAAGGGGGAGGGTCAGAGGGGGAAGCAGACTCCCTGCTGAGCAGGGAGCCCGATACAGGACTCGATCCCGGGACTCCAGGATCATGACCTGAGCCGAAGGCAGTCGCTTAACCAACTGAGCCACCCAGGCGCCCCCACACTCTTAAATTCTTAAGAAATCATCTATGCTTATTTCTATACCCATGTAGCAATTATTTTTGAAATTTTTAGCAATGTGATACCATAATATAATAAAAAAATATTTTTTGTTTTAAACTTACAACTTCTCTGGGAGAAGTCACTGAAGAAGCATGTCGAGGAACACTCACTGGCTGTCTAGAAGCTTTCGCTTGGTTTTTGCCATCTGATCTGAAAGAGACGATTACTTTTGAGCTAAGGTAAGATTAGATTGTTTCTACGTGACGTGTTACACATGCATTGCATTTTCTGAGAAACAGAATAATGATGTTCGTAGTGGTGGTGATGATGGTCACAATGACAGCTAAAATCTTTATGGCATGTTTAACAGTTCACACATTTTTCATCTTTACAGTACTAGAAAGTTTCATTAACCCCATTTTAAAATTAAATAACCTGAAATTCTAAGGAACCATAAAATTTGGCCAATTAGGCCAGTGTTTGTTTCCAAACTTTTCTCCTCAGGTCTTCCTCAAATCAAAGAGTAAATGCATATTCTAAGGCTGAATACACAAAACATGAAGTAGTCACTCTAAAAATTAGGAAGCCCAAGAGGAGCAAAGAAGCTGGTTGGAAAGATAGCAACTAAATTTTAGACATGCTGAGGCGACAGCAAGTCAGCTCAGTAGAGATGTATAGGAGAGAGCTACGGGTATGGAACTAAAATTTCAGAGATGCAGACTGGAGAATTATCTATGGATTGGTCGGTTCCAGTATGATAGGAAGTAAGAGAAAGAAAGAATAGGAAGATAAATCTGTTTTAGAATATGTTAAAAATTAAAGCTAACATCAGGATACCCTAGCAAAATATTATATCCTAAGTAAGAAATCACTATCATAATAAACTAGTTTTTTATCATAATAAAAATGAGTGTTTAAGTAATTACATTGTGCCAGCAATGTGCTATGGATTTTATTTGTTAATACGTTCCCATTTAATCCTCACATCAACCCTAAGAGACAGGTAATATTATTCCTATTTCAGAGGAAGTAAACCAAAGCTCAGAGAGTTTTATTTATTATTCCAGTTCATAATTCTAGCAAATGGCAAACGGATTACAAGGCTATGCTAATATATGTTGTATTCTAATGCCAACATGTTAGAAGTGATAGTTGAGAGACAGTCGTACAAGAGTCTGACACATAGACCAGAAATGTCAAGTGTCTGAATTTTGACAGCCCTTCCTTCCACCAAAACTTATTTCTTAAAAACTTGTAATTCACAAAATATGCTTTCAATATTTGAAACACTCTTTGAAGCTGATACTTCAAACAGACATGGAAGACAATTTTTTGACATTTATGTTTTTTACCTTTATCTCATATTTTAATCTCGAATTAAGAAGCGCAATTAAAAAGTTGTAGCCCAAAATTATATTCACCCCCAGTACCAGAAATCAATGTCAAACAAGATGAACCTTGCGGGCTATTTTCAGTAGCTTATAATCCTTTCCCCTCACCGTTATTAGAGGTGGCTGAGTCACCACTATCCTTTGATCCCAGCTAACTCTTAGAACCCTATTTTTAAACCAACCCCTATGATATGACTATCATCATTAATAATTACTTTAAATTATTTAATATGAATTTAAAAGAAAAAAATCTAAGTACTCATATGTTTGTGATCTCTTCTTTCGGAAGTAGCTTTTCCACAGTTGATCTCTCTTGATGAAGACAAAAGCAGCAAGTACAATAAGGGGAACAATTGCAAAAAAGAATACCAGAAGTCCATCTCTCAATGCAGTATTCTTTTCTAGAGGAAAAAAAATTATATTAATGATCATTAAATTAGAAGTTAATGCATATTAACTAAAACACAGTAGGTGATTATAAATGTTTTACGTTAATTTTCACATTGTTCAAGTCAAACTGACAGAAATTGAATACATTGAGAAGTCTTGCTCATACCTCAGCCCTGCCTACTTCATTTTTGCCTTCCCATTAGACAACTACTTTCATTAGTTTCCTATACAATCTTATACTATTTCTTCATGCAAATAAAAGCAAAAAATAAAGTACACTTTTATTGCCAACCTTTTCTTATCCACAAGTTAGCATATCATAAGCACTATTTAGCAAATCATTTTTTTTCACTTATCTATATATCTTCCTAAACCATACATAGAGGACCACCTCATTTTCTACACAAGTATACAAAACTCCATTACAAGGACGTCCTATAGTTTATTTAACCAGTACCCTACCGATACTTTTATTTTTCCAATCTTTTGCTATTCTAAAACAATGTGATAATAAATAACTTTGTACCTATGGGATATCATACTGGTGCAGGTATATATATAGAATAATTTTGCAGAAGTAGAACTGTTATATCAGAGAGTAAATGCATTCATGATTTTTTAAAGTAGTGTCAAATTATCCACCACAGTGGTGGTTACAATTTAGCATGCCAGCCAGCAATATACAAGAATTCCTCACAGCTTCACCCATAGAGTCAAACTTCTGCATTTTGCCAACCTAAGAGGTGAAAAATTGTATTTCATATAATTTTAATTTATATTCTTCTTTATACTATGAGGTGAGCAACTGTTCATGTGTAAGGAAATATTGTATTTCTTTTTTCTGCTCAGTCTATTTTCTATTGGACTATTGTTTCCTTTCTTCTCAGTTTCTAAAAGCTCTTTATATATTAGGAAATTACCTTTGTTTGTGATATGAGTTGGAAGTATTTTCCCTACTTTGTCATTTGTCTTAGGATACAATGCTTTTCTTCATGCCTAAGTTTATTATTATTTTTAGGTCGTTGCATTTATTAATCTTATTTTTTATGGCTTCTGGGTTTTAAGACTTATTATAAATTTTAAAATTCATTAATTCACTTTAATTTGATCTATTCCATGTTCTTTAGAAAAAGAAAGGATATAGTAAGTATAAACAGCAGTGATAAGCTGTAAAGTTGTCCACATAATTTTAAGTTTGTAAAAGTACCAGAAATTTCTGTTGAAACTTGTATGAAACTACATGAAATAACATTCAACCCAATTAAAAATAATAGGAAGAATTAAAGTCAGCTTGATCTCTCATTTTATACTTACTAATGAGTAGACAGAATTTAAATAAAAGCATCCAAACCTGGCAAGGTTATGTCGAAACTGATACCTTCATACTGTCAGTGACATTAACACAAATTCATTTGGAATTTTGGTCAAGGACCATTAAAAGGATTATACCTTCAACCTAATAATCTCATTCCTGACAATTTATCCTTCAACTGGAAAAAGTACATAACTACTAAGATGTACAGTACAAAGTTACTGATGGCATATCAAAAACTTAGAAACAACCTAAATGTCAAATAATTAGAAAACAGCTAAGGCAAGTTATGGCACAGCCACTCAATGAAATGATACATGGTCATTAAAATCCGTAGTTCCAACGTCGACTTCTAGCCAAGATGGAGTAACAGGGACCAGATTTATCCTGGGAGCTATAACAACCAGGAAACCAGGTAAAATACATTAAGCAACAGTGTTCAAGACATTGGGCAACAGATAAAGAAAAGCGATCCCTGAGACACAGAAGACAAGTAAGGCAAGCTTTACACTTGTCCCAGTTTGCTGCCTAGGGAAAGTTAACAGATCATAATGAGAGGTGAGGGAACCCAAGCAAAGCTCAGTGGTCTCCTTGAATTGAGGAGATGGAGCTGGTTGTCTGAGGAAGCCAAGGCAACTAGAGTTCACTGAGCAAAGTATTAGAAAGGAGAGCTACACAGGCATAACTTGAAAGATCTGCAGAGGGTTCCTCTCAAATATTCAGCTAGGTACTGAGCTATGTATGCATGTAAAGAAACCATCTGAAGCCAGAGAAAGAATCCTCTGAGAGGATTAGTGGGCGCAAACCCCACAGATCACACCGGATGAGGAAGAGTGCCTATTCCTACCATTCACAGCAGAAAACTTCATAATCAGTATGGCACTGAGTAGAATAAACAGAAGGCTTTTTGCCTTGGTAATAGGGCAAAATCAGCACTAGACTAAATGTTCAGGTCCTGCCTAATAGAGCTTAAAAGCAAGACCCAAAAGGATCAAACTACGTCCAAGTAACATAAGCTCATCAATAGAAATCCCAGAATATCTACTATACAAAAAGGCAAAATTCATAGTTTCTGGCATCCAGTGGGGGGAAAAAAAATTACAGGACATGCAAAGAAGAAACATATGACCCAAAATGAAGAGAAAAATCAATCAGTCAAAACTAAGAAATGATACAGATGATAGAATTAGTAGACAAAGACACTTGAAGTTATTCTAACTGTATTACACATGTTCAAGAAGCTAAAGATCAAACATGCTACATAGAGACATGAAAGTTATAAAAAAAAGAAAAAGAAAAACAGAACTTACAGAAACAAAACCTACAATGTCTATGATAAAAAACACACTGGATGGAATTAATGGCAGATCAGACATCACAGAATAAGAGTGAACTTGAAGAATAATAATAGAAACTATTCAAAATTTAATACAGAAAATAAAGAATTAAAAAAAAAAAAAAGCAAATCAGTGAGATGTGAAAAAACTCCAACTAGCCAAATATACATGCAATTGGAGTCCTGAAGGAGAAGAAGAAGAAAGACAGAAAAAATATTTGAAGAAATAATGACCACAATCTTCCCAAATCTGAAGGAAACTATAAAAGCACAAATGCAAAAAGGCCAACAAATCTCAAGCACACCAAGGCACATTATAATCAAATACTAAAAACCAGAGATAAAGAGAAAATCTTACAAGCAACCAGAGTAAAAAAGACACTTAAAAAAAAAAAAAAAAAGACCAAAAAAGAAAAGATGATGGCCCATTTCTCAGGAAAAGTAATGCCAGCCAGAAGACAAT
Source organism: Leptonychotes weddellii (assembly GCF_054177405.1). NCBI lineage: Eukaryota > Metazoa > Chordata > Mammalia > Carnivora > Phocidae > Leptonychotes > Leptonychotes weddellii. The sequence goes on from NC_138370.1 coordinate 29,824,438, forward strand.
GGAGAAGCATCTTTAAAAAAGTAAATGTGGGGGGCGCCTGGGTGGCTCAGTTGGTTAAGCGACTGCCTTCGGCTCAGGTCATGATCCTGGAGTCCCGGGATCGAGTCCCGCATCGGGCTCCCTGCTCAGCAGGGGGTCTGCTTCTCCCTCTGACCCTCTTCCCTCTCGTGCTCTCTGTCTCTCATTCTCTCTCTCTCAAATAAATAAATAAAATCTTTAAAAAAAAAA
>NC_138370.1:29824765-29841742 GCF_054177405.1 Leptonychotes weddellii
GGAGCCCCATGTTGGGCTCTGTGCTCAGCACGGAGTCTGCTTGTCCCTTTCCCTCTGCTCCCTGACCCCCCACCCCCGCTCATTCTCTCTCTCTCTTTCAAATAAATAAATAAATAAAAATCTTAAAAAAAAAGAAAAAAGATATACAAACCTAAAAGTATTAGTAACTGGAAGACTTACATTATAAGAAGTGTGAAAATAAGTCCTTCAAGTAAAAATTCAGTGATACCAGATGGAAATATAATTTTACACACAAATATTAAGAGCATCAGAAATGGTAACTATGTGGGTAAATATAAAGACCTTTTCTACCATTTAAATCAATTTAAAAGGGGTGCCTGCAGGGCACCTGGGTGTCTCAGTCATTAAGTGGCTGCCTTCAGCTCAGGTCAATGATCCCAGGGTCCTGGGATTGAGCCCCACATCAGAATCCCTGCTCTGCGGGAAACCTGCTTCTCCCTCTCCCACTCCCCCTGCTTGTGTGTTCCTTCTCTCACTGTCTCTCTTCCTCTGTGTCAAAAAATAAATAAAATCTTTAAAAAAAAAAGCGGGGGGAGTGCCTGGGTGGCTCAGTCGGTTAGGCATCTTCCTTCAGTTCAGGTCATGATCCCAGGGTCCTGGGACTGAGCCCTGCATCGGGCTCCCTGCTCTGCGGAGAGTTGGCTTCTCCCTCTCCCTCTGCCTCCAGCTCCCCCTGCATGTGCTCTCTCTCTCTCTTTCAAATAAATAAAATCTTTAAAAAAATAAATAAATTGCCCGCATCCTCCACCAAAACTAACTAACTAAATAAATTTAAAAGATAACCAACTGTTTAAAGCAGAAATAATAACAATGTATGGTAGGGGTCATAACATATGTAGAAGTATGACAACAATAGCACAAAAGCCAGGAGGAGAGAAATGGAAGAAGCAGAGTGAAGTGGTAAAATATCACATGAAGAGAGATTGTGATAAAAAATATCAATATGACTGATTTAAACCAAAACATCAATAATCAAATTAAATGTAAGTGTCAAAACAATCAATTAAAATGCAAAGATTGGCAGACTGACTAAAAGAGCAAAACCAAGAGGTGCCTGGCTGGCTCAGTCTGTAGAGTATGCAACACTTGATCCCAGGGTTGTGAGTTCAAGCCCCATGCGGGGAGTGGAGCCTACTTAAAAAACAAAGCAAAAAGAAAAAAAAAAAACAAGCAAGACCAAATTATATCTTGCCTACCAGAAATCCACTTTAAAGACTCACAAGCCTCTGCACTGTGCGTGGAGCCTGCTTAGGATTCTTTCTCTCCCTCTCTCTCTGCCCCTCTCCCCTTGCCCCTGCTCACACACACCCTCTTGCTCTCTCTCATTCTAAAAAAATAAAATAAAAAATATAAATAAATAAATATAAAGACAGAAACAGATTAAAAATGGAAGAATGAGAACGGATTTCCCATGCTGACTAATCAAAAGAAATCTGGAGTAGCTATATTAATTCCTAATTGCCCAGCACAGAATATTACCAGGTATAAAGACAGCTACTTCATAATGATAAAGGGGTTAATTTACCAACAGAACAGAACAGAGCTTCACAATACATAGAGCAAAACCTGACAGAGCTACAAGGACAAACGGGCAAATCAGCAGTTAGAATAACACCAGAGATTTCAATATTCCTCTCTCAATAACTGACAGAACAAGCATACCGAAATCAGTGAGGAGATCTAAAACTTAAACATCTGTCAACTAACATGAACTAATTATTTATAAAACACTCTAACCAATTATAGCAGATATGCATTCTTTTCAAGTGTACACAGAACTTTTTAATGAGATAAATCATAATCTGGGCCATAATACAAGTTTCAGAAAATATAAAAGTATGCAAGTCATATAAATTATGTCCCCTGACTACAGAGTAATAAATGGGTAATCAATAATATAGACTAAGATATCTGGAAAAATCCCTCAGATACTTCAAAACAAAGCAAAGCATTTTTAAATAACTCACAAGTCAAAGAAAAAAATAAAAATATTTTAAAGTTATTTTGAGCTGAATTAAAACAAAAACACAACATATCAAAATTGGTATAATGCAAAAAAAAAAAAAAGCAGTTTTAGAGGAAAACTGATAGCACTACAACACCTATATTAGAAAAAAGGTTTCAAATCAATGACCTCATCTTCTACCTTCAGAAACTAGAAAAAGAACAACAAATGAAACTCAAAGTAAGCAGACTGGGAGAAAATATTTATAAAGCACATATGTCATAAAGAACTTGTATCCAGAATAAAGAACTCAAGAAGACAACCTATCTAAAAACTGGACAAAATGATTTGAACAGACACATAACCTAAGATATGTGGATGGCAAATAAGCACACAAAAAATGCTCAACATCATTAGGAATTAGAGAAATACCATTCATCTGCTAGAATGGCTAAAATTAAAAAGACTGACCATACCAAGTGTTGGGGAGGATGTGGAAAAATTAGAACCCTCAAATACAGCTGGAGAGAATATAAAGTGGTACAACCACTTTGGAAACAGTTGGGTAGTTTCTTAAAATGTGAAACATAAACATACTCTATGAGCCAACCATTCTTAGTATTTACCCAAGAGAAAGCAAGCATATATTCTCACTAGGAAGATACTGGCGAACAAGGAGCTCATTCATAGTCTATTAGGGAAAAAAAATAAGTAAATAAGTAATTACTATAGTATGTGATAGTGCTTACAATAAAAGGAGAACAAATAGAAGAGGCATATTAATTCAGATTTAGGCAGTCAGGGAAAACTTTCGAGAAAATAAGGTATAAACTGAAATCTGAGTAGCCATTAGCCCAATTTCCACAATGTGAATATAATACTGTATGAAGACCAGAGGTAAGAGAGTAGTAGCCTATTAGAGGAAATAAAAGAAGTTACAATGTCTTTTTTTTTTTTTTAAGATTTATTTAATTGATAGTGAGCATGCGCCCATGCGCACATACAGGAGAAAGGGCAGAGGGAGAGGGAGAGAGAGAATCTTAAGCAGACTCCCTGCTGAGCCCAGAACCGGGTTCGGGGCTCAATCCCACAACCCTGAGATCATAATTTGAGCCAAAATCAAGAGCCAGACCCCCAACCAACGGAGCCACACAGGCACCCCAAGAAGTTACAATGTCTTAAACATAGTGAAAAGAGGCTGGAAAGTTAAGCTAGGGGCAAATCATAGAGGGTATTTAAACCACGTTAAGGATTTCTGGACCTCATCCTAATAGCAATGTAGAAGCAGGACAGTGACATAATTAAAACAATTCCTGAAGAGAAACACTAAAATTCTGTATTGTAGTATGGAACATGGATTATAGGAAGCAAGATGAGAAAGAGGGAGCCTAGTCAAGAGGCTTTTATGTAAATCTGGGCAAGAAATTGAAGGTAATTAATAGGGATTAAAAAAACAGAAACTTCATGAGAAATTTCATGGGAAATTTAGGAGGCAGAATCAACATATTTAGTATATAACCAATGTGGGAAGTGAGGGAGAAGTACAAGGATGCCCAATTTCTGACACAGGCCACTGGGTGATCAACTAATTTTCTTCTATATTACTTGCCATTGTATGTAGGTCCACTGTCCACACTTCCTCCATAGCCTTTAGTCTCACAATTTGGGGGAGCCCAGCCATTTTCACAGTGACAATTCTTATTGCTATTACATACCTTCAAAACAATCAGAAAACCACTTTGGTTAATTGTGAATAATGCTCTGCATCATAAACTCAAGAACAGAAACCAAGAAAAAGGACTAAATTCATGCAAATCCACAGTAACTCTTTTAAAGAATGAAAAATTTGTCAGATATCTAAATTCCCCCGTATCTAAAAATCTGGGAAAGTCTCACCTAACCCTCATTCCCTCATTGGGAATTCTCATGATTCAATGCTACTTTCATGAACAAACCCAAAGAGAATATTACCTACCCCATGTCCATGACACTTTTTCTGAATATCACAGTCATAATTCAGAACAGAAGCATTTACACATTGGAAGTTTCTACAAATCTGAAAAAAGAAAATGAAGTAATGAGTAAGGAAAATTTGAACACATTCATCAAGTGCCCAGAAGAAAAGAGCTAGGCACAGATTATTTCATGCTGAATTACTTTAAACTTCCAAGGAATTACTAACATATTATATATATGAAAATGTACCAGCACTTTGAAAAATGCCATTGGTATTTTGATTGGGATGGCATTGAAAATGTAGAAAAATAAGTGAAATTAACATAGAACTAACTATCAAAAAAGACAAGGATGACACAAAAGCCAAAAACAATGATAAAATTATAATCTATCCTTCCATTCAAATACAGATGTGAAAATCCTAAGTAAAATATTCACAAACAGACTTTTTCAAATCAAAAGTAACCAGATAGAGTTGATAACACTATTATAAGAAAGGTCAATGATAGGAAATCTATTACCATAATACCTCACATAAATTGTCATTATTACAAGATATCAAAACAGTATTCCATAAAATTTAAAACTCAATTTAATTTTTAAAGTTCTTCCAAAATAAGAATAAAAGTTTACTTTGTTGATAAGATAAAACCTATCCTTCTAGTATCATGATTAATGATGAATTAATAGAGGCATTTCTATTAAAAGCACTATTGAAAATAAGTCATTATCTTATGTAGTCCTAGAAATTCCGAGATATGAAACACAAATGAGTCCTAAATATTGAAAGAGATATAAAAAGTATCATTACATGAGGAAAATATTACAGACCTAAAGGAATCAGCTAAAAACTTATTAGAAATTTTCCAGTTTTCCAGAAAAAAACTTATGAAAAACTGTTCCTTAGGGATAAGTTAGAAAAAAAGACTAACTTTTCCTAAAGGTTATGGAATGCTATTTTAAAATTTTATTAAGCAACCAACTACACAAAATCAGAATGTTTAAATGCTCTAATGAAATAAAGAATAATTAGAGAATAATGCAATATCAATAGATACCTTTTTTATTATTCTAAAAATACTTGGGTTTCAACATTATTGCAAAGTCAGAGGATCCCCAAATTCTCCAATAACTCAGTTAATTTTTAAATAAGAAATATATTCATGTGATTAGGAATTTTTAAAGTACAGAAGTAGTAAGTCACTCCTCACCTGTCCTCCACCCACCCATGTCTCTGAATAAAAATTTCCAAGATACTTTTTCATATATGTATGAGCTTTAGAGGAGATATTTACCAATAGCTTCTCTATTCAGCTAAAATGAGACTTTTGTTTCAATAACTTACAGTGGATGATTGAAGCATTAAATAAGAAATAAGTAATAAGATGAAATGTGTTAATATCTGGCAGACTCACTTTAGGGAACAGAATTTCTTAGTTCTTAGTAGAAAAGGGTGTTCTGACTGGCACTGTCTACTCTGTGGAATGGGTAGGACCAAACTGGGAGGAATACCCTGATAAATTGCTTGAGTGGGGTAAAGTAAGACCATCCTCCTCCAACACTACCCAGCCTCCACCACCACCACCAACCACAAGTGAAGGAGGGTAGATGAAGTCAACTTTAGGACTTCTTGCTTACTGATTTCAGGATATGACTTTGGAGCAATAGCTGAACTACCTAGGATAATAAGAAAGGAGCTGAAGAGTTCTCTTTTTCCATTTCTTTTCCCACTTAACGTTTAGCTCCTCCCCTAAATAAATGTTGAATAAATACATAAAGCTTGAATCTAATATTACACTATATGTTAACTAAATTGACTTTAAATAAAAAACTGTGTGTGTGTGTGTGTATATTGTCAGCCTGCTCAAAGTCTCCAGAGTCCAGCTTTTGGTAGAGACCAAAAAGGACAGGATCCAACCTATCCTATTTTACCACTATAGAAAATGTTTGGTGTTTCGTTCCATCAGTATATAAGTATAGGTACATACACCAAGCATTTGCTACCCTTGTACATGAATGTTGTTGACATAGTAATACAACACAAAAAGACAAAATTTTAAAATAAAACACAAAAAGATAAATTATTACCATCTTGTTGAAAAGTAAATTGATAGTTTCTATCAAATTTTAAATGTATATATCCCTTAATTTAAAAATCTATTCCAGGAAATCTATCCTGAGATTAGGGGTGCCTGGGTGGCTCAGTTGGTTAAGCATCTGCCTTCAGCTCAGGTCATGATCCCAAAGTCCTGGGATCAAGCCCCATGTCAGGCTCCTTGCTCAGTGGGGGGTCTACTTCTCCCTCTGGCCCTTCCCCCAACTCATGCTCTCTCTCTCCCTCCCTCTCAAATAAATAAATAAAATATTATTTTTTTAAAGTGGATGAGATTAAATGTAGAAGAGTGTTCAGTGCTGGTAAAGTCAACCAACCAACCAACTACAGACAATATAAACTTCTGCAATGTGGTTAAGTCAAGAGTGTATCTATAATGGAATGAAGTAAATTTCCATATAATGACATGAAGGATCTCTGCACTGTGCTATTGAGTAAAAACATTTCAGAACATTATTTAAAGTCTCATCCCAAAGTCTAATGGGGTGGTGGGGAGTATATCCACTTGCAAATGCTCAGAAAGAGAACTGGACAGATATAAAACATAGTGTTAACAATAGTTACCCCTAGAAAATGAGTTTCAAAAAAGGGGAAATTAATAGGGTATCAGCAGGGGACCTTTATTTTTTGTTCTCCACAATATTTTTGAATTTTTAGCAATGAAAATGTGATCTTCCCATAATCTTTTTATTTTTTTAAAGATTTTATTTATTCATTTGAGAGACACAGAGAGAGAGCACAAGGGGGAGAGGCAGAGGGAGAGGGACAAGGAGACTCCCTGCTGAGCTGGGAGCTCAACAGGACACTGGGCTCAATCCCAGGACCTGGAGATCATGACCTGAGTGGAAGGCAGACGCTTAACCATCTAAGCCACCTAGACTCCCCTTCCCATAATCTTTTTAAAAAACTTTTTTCCAAAAGAAGAAAAAACTTAGATTGGGCCATGAAATAATATGTAATCATATGCTATTCATAAAGCTCATGCTTAAAACAAAACGACTCTGAAAAGAGTTGGACAAAACTTCTATTAGGCAAACTTAAATATAAAGAAAGTATGATAACACTATCAATTAAGGTAAAATTTAAGACAAAACCATGAAGATATACCAAAGGGACATTTTGAACCAATAAAAGATATAACTCACAACTAAAATGTAATTAGTCGACAAACTCTGCCACAAACATAGATTCAGCATTCTTAGTGCAAAAAATGTTATACAAGGGGGGAATGAAAACAGAAAGCTACTAGGAGACTTTTACATTCCTTTCTCTAAATCTTGAACACATTAAGAACAACACATAAGAATGTGAAAGATCTGAAAATATAATTATCAAACACTCTTCAAATGCAATCGGAATATTTATCCAAGAGTGAACATAGAGTCAACTCATTAAACATGGATGTTTCATTCCTAGAAATGACCAAAGATATTAAACCAAGCACCAAATCTGATGTGAACACCTGATAGCTTTTACAGCCATCAAAGCATGCCCAATTTCCAAAGCAGAGTCATTTTCATAGTCAGGATATCTTTTTGCCATCTCTTTCTTACATTTTGGGAAAGGGAAAAGGCATGTTTTGTTGGTTATGATTTTTCAAACCAGGCAATCAAGCACTTTCTGATATAGCAATTGGCTCAGAGAAAAATCTCATAACTTTGATAACACATAAACATTTTTAAGTAATCAAGCATTCCAGTAAACTGAATCACCACTGTCATAAATTTTTCCCACCATAGAATCACTTAGCCTATGAATGACAACAAAAGTCTCTAAATGTCAATGCCATACTATTCTCAACCGAGCTGATAGAACACTTCTAAACTGACTCTGAAGAACAGGGTACCAGTTTACCTTTGTTTTTTCATTTAATTTTTTTAAAGAAAATACACTGCACATGGCTAAAAGTCAAATAGTGCTTAACGTGTTTATGATGAAACAACTCCACGACTCATTTCTATCTACTCTGCCAATCCAGCAATCTGGAAGCAACTTCATTTTTTTCTGATAATTCCCTCCCTATTTTTAATTAGTATACTATTTCTTTTTTGCTTTCTTTTTTTTTTTGGCGGGGGGTGGGCCGGTAGTTTCCCGTCTTTTTTTTTTTTTAATTGAAGTATATATATTCATAAAATATTAGTTTCAGGTGTACAACACAGTGATTAGACAATTATACACATTACAAATCACCAAGATAAGTGTAGTTACCATCTGTCATCGTGCAAAGTTATTACAATATTATTGATTATATTCCCAATGCTGTGCTTTTTATCTCCATGACTTACTTTATGTTATTTCTTGATTTATCTATTCTAGACTTCATCAACTCATCCCCTTTATGATAGATAAGAATTCAGCTTTCTAACATGAACCCAAATGCCCCTCCTTCATCTTCTCAAAGTAAATATTGCTTCATATTTACACCACTAATATTGGGATATTATCCCATCAGTACATTACACATCACTATTCCCTAAGCAAGTTCAGAACTAGATGAAAAACAAACAAACAAACAAAAAACAGGGGAGCTGACAACAGGAAATTAACGTATCTTTATTTTCAATAAGGCATTTAACATGACTAAAGCAAACAGCAAAATGGGCTTCCTAATACTGCACCCCCAAAATCAAACTTACCTGCCTAATCACAGGTTTCTCTGGACAACCACAGGCCTCCCCCCACAAAAGCAGAGCCTGCCCTGCTAATTTTATTGCATGGCTGAGAGAGCAGACTAGAATGTACCCTCTGTGCAGGCAGGTAGATCTGAAAAGAGAAGTCAGAAGGGGCTAAGGCACCCATGCCCAGTGTCTTCTCCCAAACTCATTAATTACATCAATGAGTGAAAGAGGGTGTGAAAGAGGAGCACTGAGGCTGACAGCATTATTTATTTTTTTCCAGCTTTATTGAGATATAATTGATGTATAATATTGTGTGACTTTAAGGTATATAACAGTGATTTAAAAAACTTGTATTCTGAGAAATGAGTGCCACAGTAGGGTTGGTTAACACCTCCATCACTCCACATAATTACCATTTCTTTTTTGTAGAAAATCTTAAATGAGAACATTTAAGATATACTCTTAGTACTTTCAGTATATAATACAGTGTTGTTATCTACGATCAAAATGCTAAATATTAGATTCCCAGAATTTATTCATCTTTAAACTGGAAATTTATACCCTTTGACTAACATCTCCCCATTTCCACCACCTCCTTACTTTAAGCCCCTGGCAATCACCATTTTACTTTCCTTTTCTATTAGTTCAGCTTTTTAGATTCCACATATAAATTCATACAGTATTTGTCTTTCTCCATCTGACTTTTTTCAGTTAGCATAACAGCCTCAAGATACATCCATGTTGTCACAAGTGGCAGGATTTCCTTCTTTCTCATGGCTGAATAATATTCCATTGTATATACATACCACATCTTCTTTATCCATTCATTGGCTGATGGCCACTTAGGTTATCCTGGCTATTGTAAATAATGCTACAATAAACATAGGAGTACAGATATCTCCTCAAGATCCTGTTTTCATTTCCCTTGGATATACACCCAGAAAGGGGATTGCTGGATCATATGGTAGATCTATTTTTCATTTTTTTGAGGAAATTCCATACTATTTTCCACAGTGGCTGTACCAAGTTACATTCCCACCAATGATGCAGAAGAGATCCATTTTCTCCATATCCTCATGAACACTTATCTCTTGACATTTGATGAGAGCTATATAACAAGGATGAGGTGATATCTCATTGTGGTTTTGACTTGCATTTCCCTAATGATTAATGATGTTGAACATTTCTTCATGTACCTGTTGGCCATTTGTTGTCTTTATAAAAACGTCTATTCAGGTCCTTTGCACATTTTTTTAAATTGGATTGCTTTTCTGAGACTGAGTTATATGAATTCCTTACATATTTTGGATATTAGCTCCTTATCAGATATATGATTTGCAGATTTTTTCTCCCATCCCAAAGGCTGCCTTTTCACTTTTTTTGCTATTTCTTTTACTGTACAGAGGCTTTTTAATTTTATATAGCCCCATTTAATTATTTTTGCTTTTGTTGCTTGTGTTTTTGATGTCATATAAAAAAAAATCATTGCCAAGACTAATGTCAAGGAGCTTTCTTCCTAAGGAGCTTTCTTCTAGGAGTGTTCTTCTAGGAGTTTTACAGTTTCAGGTCTTATGTTTAAGTCTTTAATCCATCTTGAGTTATTTTTGTGAGTGGTATAAAATAGGGGTAGAATATCCAGTTTTCCCAGTACCACTTACTGAAAAGATTATCCTTTCCTCATTGAGTAGTCTTGTTGAGTAGCCTTGTCAAATACTAATGGATCATATATGCAGGGTTCTTCTTGATTCAATTCCATTGATCTGTGTGTCTATTTTTATGCCAGTACTAAACTGCTTTGATTACTATAGCTTTGTAATATAGTTTAAAATCAGGAATTGTATGCTTCCAGCTTTGGTCTTCTTCCTCAGGACTGCTTTGGCTATTCGGGGTCCTTATGGTTCCATTCAACTTTTAGGATTGTTTGTTCTATTTTTGTGAAAAATATCATTGGATTGCACTGAATCTACAGGTGGCTTTGGATAGTATAGACATTTTAACAATACTAATTCTTTCCATCCATGAACATAGGATATCTTGCCATTTATTTGTGTCTTTTCCAATTCTTTTCATCACAGTATTATGGTTTTCAGTGAACATATCTGTCATCTCCTTGCTTAAATTTATTCATAAGCACTTTTTTTTTGAAGCTATTGTGAATGGGATGGTTTTGTTTATTTCTTTTTAAGTTAGTTCACTGTTAGTATATACACATGCAACTGATTTCTGTATGTTGACATTGTATCCTACAACTTTACCAAATTCACAGATTAGTTTCAACCGTTTTTTTTTGGAAGTCTGGAGAACTTTCCACTTAAAAGATGATATCATATATCAAACAAAAACAATGTCACTTTTTCTATTCTGATTTGGATGACTTTTATGTCTTTTTCTTGCCCAGAAGCTCTGGGTAGGACTTCCAGTACTATGTTGAATAAGAGTAGTAAGAGTGGACATCCTTGTCTTATTTCTGTTCCTAGGTGAAAAGTTGTCAACCTTTTACTACTGAGTATGATGTAAGCTATGGTTTTATCTTTTATGGCCTTTATTATGTAGAGGAACATTCCTTCTATATCCAATTTGTTGAAAGATTTTTATCAAGAAAATATGTTGCATTTTGTCAAATGCCTTTTCTTCATATGAGAGGATCATGATTTTATCTTTCATTAATATGGTGTATCATATTTATGTATTTGCTTATATTGAACCATCCTTGCATTCCAGGGATAAACACCACTTGATCATGGTGTATGATCTTTTTAATGTGTTGAATTCAGTTTGCTAGTATTTTGTTGACAATTTATGCATCTATATTCATCCAAGATATTGGCCTGTAATTTTCCTTTTTTGCAGTGTCTTTATTTGGCATCAGGGTAATACTAACCTTGTAAAATGAGTTCAAGAGTATTCTCTTCAATCTCTTAAACTGGCATTAATTCTTCTTTAAATGTTTGGTGGAACTCACTAGTTAAATCATCTGGTCCTGGGCTTTTCTATGTTGGAAGATTGTTGATTGCTGATTTGATCTCCTTTCGTGCTATTGGCCTATTCAGATTTTCTATTTCATCATGATTTAGTCCTGGTAGGCTGTATGTTGCTAGAAAGTTATCCTGTTTTCCTCTAGGTTATCCAGTTTGTTAGCATATAACTGCCCATAGTAGTCTCTTATGAACCTTTGTACTACTGTGGTACCAGTTGCAATGTCTCCTCTCTTATTTTTTATTTTATTTATTTGACTCTTCTTTTTTCTTAGCCTAACTAAAGGTTTGTCAATTTTGTTTATATTTTCAAGAAAGCAGCTCTTATTTCTTTGATCTTTTCTATTGTTTTTCTGGTCTCTATTTCATTTATCAGCCCCGATCTTTGTTCTTTCCTTCCTTCTACTAACTCTGGGCTTAGTTTACTCATTTTCTATTTCCTCGAGGTATAAAGTTATGTTGTTTGAGATCTTTCATTTTTCTTTTCTTTTTTTTTAGATTTTATTTGACAGAGAGAGAGAGCACACACAAGCAGGGGAAGTGACAGGCAGAGGAAGAGGGAGAAGCAGGGAGCAGGGAGCCCAATGTGGGGCTCAATCCCAGGACCCTGGGATCACAACCTGAGCCAAAGGCAGACGCTTAACAGACTGCACCACCCAGGCGCCCCTCATTTTTCTTAATGTAGGTGTTTATTGCTATAAACTTCCATCTTAGAACTGCTTTTGCTGCATCCCATAAGTTTTAGGTTGTTGTCTTTCCATTTTGTTTGTTTCAACATATTTTTGATATCCCACTGGTTGTTCAGGAATGTGTTGTTTAATTTCTACATATTTGTGAATTTTTGAGCTTTTCTCTTGTTGATGATTCCTAGTTTTACACCAGTGTGATCAGAAAAGATACTTGGTATGATTTCAATCTTCCTAAATGGTACTTAGGACTCTCAGATCACATCCCTTTAATGTCCTCCAAGAGTAATGTGCCACTCTCCCAGCCTCTTATCCCCCCTTTCAGTCATGTAGCTCACAAGTCAGTACTCTGGATGAGGTGGGAGTGAATGCATCCTGCACAGCTGGGAAAGCCAAGTGTTCACTCACCACTCTCATTTCCCTTCATGGGAGTAACCACAGGCTAAAAAGATTTATCTGGCCCCTAAGCTGTGCCATCTTGGGAGAGGGGTAATGCAGGTAAAGTCAAACTCTTCCTCTTACCCTCTCTAATGTGTCTAAACTCACATATTTTTGCTCCAACACTGTGCTGGAACTTCTGGACTTCCACAAAGATTCTCTCATCTGTGGGTGATTGTCTAAGACTGTGTTTTCCAGGGACTTACAGACTGCAGCCCAGAAGGGCTAGAGCCAGAAACAGGCCACTGCAGGGTCCACAGCCAGCACCAAGGTCTTTATGCCTACTACCTAACACACAGTGGACAAAGCTCCTCCCTGGTCCCTTGACATATGATGCTAGATCCCACAGCTCGACAAAGGCACTTTTGTCCATGAATGGATACCAAATTGCTAATGTTGGGGGGGGGCATGGGGACACAAATGAGGAACCTCAACCCAAGAGTGCTGAAGTTCCTCCACAAGGAAACAATAAAGTGGGGAATAAGTATTCCTTGCCAACAATTAAAACAAAACACTGTTGATTTCAAAGCTAAGTATTAAGAGTGTATTTTCTTTTTTATATAGCTTTTGTTTTCACTACAGCAAACACTTGCCTTTCTTCTTACATAATCGGCCTCTGTCATATCAATATTCAAACCCCCACTTAAAAAAAAAAAAAAGGCTATCATGTTATTTCCTCTTTCGAGTTCTCTCTTTCTCTAGAAACCTTCCTTTAAGGACCCCTTGCTCCAAATGAACTGATTATTCTCCTGGCCTGGTACACAGCTATTATCTTGGAATTTCTCTTTGACATTCTTCTGTGTCCTAGATTACAATTCTTTCTCTTTTTGGTGTACTTCCTCATTTGCTGGAATAGAACATTAAATGATTTCCTAAGAAAAGATAAATAAAAGATCAATTTTCTGAGCCTTTGAATGTCTGAATTGTTTTTATTGTGCCCTCTCACTTGACTGATACTTTGGAAGAATTCTAGGTTGAGAATCTTTCAGAAACATAAAAGTATTGCTCCCCTGTCTTCCAGAATTCAGTTTTCCATCTCAGTCCTTTATTTGTATCCTATTTTTGCTTTTGTTTGCTTTGGGTTTTGTTTTGTTTTTGTTTGTTTTTATCTCTGGAAGCTATCAGGATTTTTCTTCAACAAGTACTCTGTAATTTCACAATTGTCTACTTTCTCTATTTTCTTTCTCCAAAGATTTAAATTAGTTGGATTTAAAAATCTTTAATTGATCCTCTCAGGCTTTTATTTTTCTCTCATTTTTCTGTCTCAGTTTTTTTGCTCAGCTTCCTCCAAGAATTGTCCAATTTTATGTAACAATCCATCTATAGTTCAGTTACGTGTGCAAGAAGGGGAACAGGATACTAGCATTAGGATAGGGAGAAAGGCATCTCACAGAGGATACTGACCAAATATATATCAGAAGTCCTATCATCTCACCTCCAACCTGGAGGAATAGGCAACTGCTTGCTGATGCTTTGATGACCAGATAGGAGAATCGGGTAGATAGGACAATCAGCTAGCCTCTCCAGGATTAGACTAAAAGTAAGTCCATATTCAGTTTCATGCTTCACACCACTCTCAGCTATAACCAGTTTTTCCAAATCTGAGCCGCAAACCAATGTGTTTAGGATTCTGCCAGACTAAAAGAGTCTTCCTGTTCAGATCCCATCAGTTTACACTGTAAGTTGTAGATTCCACTACTGTCTATTCTGTCCTCTTTCAGTTTTTCAAAACTGGTTAAAATCTTTATCTATTGTTGAGATCTCATATATTTCACAGTTCAAGTTTTATTCCCTATTTATTCCTTTCTATTTTAAGAGGTTTTGGCAAATAAAGAAGATAAACGAATATTACAATCCACCACGTTTTACAGATTTTTTTTTTCTCAATAAATATTTTCACTCTGAACTTCATTAATTTGTAATAACTGTGATGGTTATCATCTGTACAGACAGAGTGTCAGATCTGTGGTCAAACATTATTCTGAGTGTTTCTGTGAGGGTACTTTTTTTGGTCAGTTTAACATTTAAATTAATAGACTGAGTAAAGTAGATTGCTTTCCTAACATGGATAGGACTCGTCCAATCAGTTGATGGCCAGAATAGAACAAAAAGCCTGACCCGCCCCTGAGTAAGAATTACTCCTGCCTGCCTGTCTTCAATCTAAGGCTGGTTTTATCTTCCTCCTGACTTGAACTAAAACATTGGCTCTTCATAGTTATTGAATGATGTAAGGTCACAGGATTTCCTCTGATTATAAGTCACTGATTGGTATACTACATCTTTTCAAGAAACTATACCCATGCCACTGAGACTGCTGGCCTCCAGACTCCAACCATCATCAGCTTTCCTGGATCTCGAGCTTGCAAAATACAAATCTTGGCCCTTATCAGACCCCATAATTGTATGAGTCAATTCCTTATAATAAATGAATGAATATACACACACAGAGACACACACACACACACATACATATATACTTCCTATTGGTTCTGTTTCTCTGGAGAACCGTGACTAATGCAGATACCAAGACTGGTTCTAGAAGAACAGTTTTTAAGGATGAGTTTTCTGTATTGGTCCCTGGGCTTCTGGAATTGGCTCTCTTACTTGACTACATTTGAAGATGTTAATGACTCTATTTGCAATAGTAGAGTACTGAGAGTCCATGGCGTGATCTGGCAGGAAGATAAGCAAAATATCACCACTGGTTATTCCTAATCAACTTATAAGAATCAAGGATCTGGATAATTGTGCATATGATACTTTCAAACATTTCTGTCAAACCAACAAATATGAGATCAATGGTTACTCCTAATGTCACTGGACAAAGTAGGGAATAAAAAGAATAAGCTCAGAAACTTGAACTCTCAGCTCAAAAACAACAAAAATAACATGAAGGAGACCCTAATCTTTTGTAGCCACAGGGCTGAGACCTCTGAAAATAAAACCGAGAACTTCATCCTTCAACTGGTGAGATTACAACACAAGTTGGACCTCCCAGCTTTGCAGCTATCTACCATTAAAGTGAGAGCATTAGGGGAATAGAATGTGATCCTGAAAGTTGGAATCGGGATATGTGGGAAGACCCTGATATCTGTATAAGAATAAAAGTTCTAAGTCAAATGAACAAAAGTCTAACCTGAATCATTAAGCCCCTAAATACTGATGAGTCTCCCTTGCCAGTAGAAGCAGTCTCCCTACCCTCAACAGAAAAGGCCTTTCCACTCCTAAGAAAAGGGATTAGCACTGCATTGCCTGAGGAAATTGTAATGGCCTCCTATGAGGAAGTTGCCATGCAAGACAATGCTGATTCCCCTCAGGACCCATTCCCACGAGCCCTCTTCTCTTTTAAACCTATCACTAGATTCAAGTCTCAGCAGGTCCCTAAAAGTGTGACCTGTGAGGAGGTGTACTATATACCAAAAGAACTACTTGAGTTTTCTAATTTATCATGACGGAACATGTGTCAGAATGATAGTAAGGGTGTGGGATAATGGTGGAAGGAACATAAAGTTGGATCAGGCCAAATTTGTCAAGGCACTTACTAAGTAGAGATTCTGCATTTAATGCTACAGTTCAGGGATTTAGAAAGAGCTTTAACAATTTGTTGGTTAATCAGCTGAAACATGGACCGGAAGTTAGTCCATGCTGAGCAAGTTGGAAATGCCAGACGTGTCTTGGTTAAAGGCAGAAGAAACAATTCAAAGGCTTAGGGAAAATTGTAATGTTAAGAATAGGTTTGCCATTTCAGACCCATTTACTCACTCTGGAAGGGTCCAGCAGACACATCTTTCACCGAAACTGTGAGAAACAAATAGGTGAGGGGAGTCCCTACAGGCCTAAATTGCTGTATCATCACTCTTATCTGTAGGCCACTTTACATCAGGAATGACAGTCACTGAATTGAAACTCCTAAATGCCATGGGAGTAATTGAATGCCAAGTGGCAGGGGCCAGGTGCAAAGGCACCCAACTGCAAAGGCAAGGTGGATATGGTCACCATAATAAACAGCAAAGTCAAAGAAGCAATAGAAAAGTGTGACTTGCACAGACCTAAGGCATTGGTTAGCTGATCACGGTGCTCCTAGAAATAAAAAGAGAGGAAGCCTACCAGTAAATTTTTACTACATCTGCATAAGCAGAAAAGTTCTAGGTTAAATGAACAAAACGATGTCATGGGCCCTCAATCAATTCCCAAACTTGAGCCTTATTACAGACTCAGAACCCCT
>NC_138370.1:29842242-29853896 GCF_054177405.1 Leptonychotes weddellii
GAATCTCATTAATAGCCTTTTTGATTTCGACTTGGTTAGATTTTAGTTCCTTTATTTCTTCAGAAAGAGTTTCTCTAATATCTTCCATGCTTTTTTCAAGCCCAGGTAGTATCTTTATAATCATCATTCTGAACTCTAGTTCCAACCTGTTACTATTGTCCATATTGATTAGGTCGCTGGCAGTCAGTACTGCCTCTTGTTCTTTTTTTTGAGGTGATTTTTTCCATCTTGTCATTTTGTCCAGAGGAGAATAGATGAATTAGAGAACAAAATGCTAAAGGGTAACAATGACCCCAGAAAAATATACACTAAACAAATCAGAAGAGACCTGAAACCGGGTGGAAAGAAAGGGAAAGAAAGTAAAAAGAAAAAAAAAAGAAAAAGATAAAAAAAAAAGTATATGGTCAAATATGATCAGGCTGGTGCATAGATCAGTGCCACACAGTAGATTTTGGGCGTATTTTGGTCTGTTAGAAGAAAGTGCCTCCCAAAATTTTAACGAAAGAAAAGCTTATGTATGTACAAAAATAAGGGTAAATATGATGAAGGGATGGAATATGAGTGTAAGGATGAAAATTATAAAAGATTTTTTAAAAGCATTTGATAAGTTGGTTGAAAAAGAAAGAAGGGAAATTAAAAAAAAGAAAGAGAGAATGTGATCAGGCAGGAGACTAGAAGAAAGCCATACACTTGAGATTTAGGGTATATTTTGGTCTGCTAGAAGAAACTGTATCCCAAAATTTTAAAGAGAGAACAACTTATATATATATACCAAAAATAAGGTTAACTAGTATGAAGAAATAGAATATGACACAGATCCCTGTGGTGCGCTCCTGCGCCGCTCCTCCTGGGGGAAGAAGGGGAGTCTCCCCGGATCTGTCGCTTGTTGGGTCCCTGCTGGAGGAGCAGTGCCCTGACTGTGCCGCAGATCACAGTTTATGGCATCCCCGAGCTGAGAGCCCGCGCCTCGGCTCCGTCTCTGCAGCCAGCTTCCCTGCTCCGATACCTGGGAGCTCTGCCACACTCAGGCACCCCTGGTCTTTCTGTGACCCTGAGGGTCCTGAGACCACACTGTCCCACGAGGGTTCCACCCCCCGCTTAGCTACTGGAGTGACATCCCTCAGCGGAGCCGACTTCTAAAAGTTCCGATTTTGTGCTCCGCTGCTCTATCACTTGCCAGAAGCGGCTGACGGAGGCCTCTTCCCCCACCATCTATCCTCCCAAATATCGCCTCGGTTTCACTTCTCCACAAGTCCTACCTTCCAGAAAGTGGTCGCTTTTCTGTTGAGAGAGTTGCTGCTATTCTTTCCTTCGATCTCCTGTTGAGTTTGTAGGGGTTCAGAATGTTTTGATCCCTATGCAGCTGAATTCCTGAGACCAGACGAAATTTAGGTCCTAGTCCTCTGTCATCTTGCTCCTCCAGCTGTCTCTTCTGCTCATTTTTAATTGCATTATTCATTTTTTGGGTGTTGAGTTGTATAAGTTCTTTATATATTTTGGATAGTTACACTTTTTCAGATAGGTCATTTGCAGACTTATTCTGTAGATTTCCTTTTAGTTTTGTTGATTATTTCCTTTGCTGTGCAGAAGCTTTTTATCTTGATGACGTCCCAATAGTTTATTTTTGCTTTTGTTTCCTTTGCCTCAGGAGACATATCTAGTAAGAAGTTGCTATGGGCCAGTGTCAAAGAGGGTTCCTGCCTGTTTTCTCTAGGATTTTCATGGTTTAATTTCTCACGTTTACATCTTTTATCCATTTTGAATATATTTTTGTATATGGTGTAAGAAAGTGGTCCAGTTTTATTCTTTTGCATGTTGATGTCCAGTTTTTCCAACAGCATTTGTTGAAGAGATTATCTTTTCCCATTTGATATTTTTTCCTGCTTTGTTGAAGATTAATTGGCCATATAGTTATATGTTCATTTCTGGGTTTTCTATTGTGTTCCATTGATCTATGTTTGTGTTTTTGTTCCAGTGCTATACTGTTTTGGTTACTACAGCTTTGTAGTATAACTTGAAATCTGGAATTGTGATGCTTCCAGCTTTGCTTTTCTTTTTCAAGGTTGCTTTGACTATTTGGAGTCTTTTGTGCTTCCATACAAATTTTAGGATTGTTTTTTTCCAGGTCTGTGAAAAATGCTGTTGGTATTTTGATAGGAATTGCATTAAATGTGTAGATTGCTTTGGGTAATACAATATTTGTTCTTCCACTCCTTGAGCATGGAATGTCTTTCCATTTCTTTCATCGGT
This sequence comes from Leptonychotes weddellii, assembly GCF_054177405.1. Classification (NCBI taxonomy): domain Eukaryota; kingdom Metazoa; phylum Chordata; class Mammalia; order Carnivora; family Phocidae; genus Leptonychotes; species Leptonychotes weddellii. Next base: position 29,844,493 of record NC_138370.1, read on the forward strand.
GTTTTAGAGTTTTCAGAGTATAGGTTTTCACCTCTTTGGTAATAATTCTTTTCATAATAATTTGTTAAAGCATTTCAATGAAGATTTTAAAATTGTACCATCCCTTGTACATTTATTAACTGATCTTCTGTAAAGTGGAGCTTTATCTCATTAATTGGGATTATGCATGATTATGAGATACAGTTTTTTAAAAGATTTTATTTATTTACTTGAGAGAGAGAGAGAAAGTGCATGAGAGAGAGAGAGAGAGAGAGAGAGCACAAGCGGGGGGAGGGATAGAAGGAGAAACAGACTCTCCACTGAGCAAGAAGCCTGATGTGGGACTCGATCCCAGAACCCTGGGATCATGACCTGTGCTGAAGGCAGACTGAGCCACCCAGGTGCCCTGTGAAATACAGTTTTTATGGAAAAGGCAATATGTGTGTTTTTCTCTTTTTTTGTTTTTTAAAGATTTTATTTATTTATTTGAGACAGAGAGAATGAGAGACAGAGAGCATGAGAGGGAGGAGGGTCAGAGGGAGAAGCAGACTCCCTGCCGAGCAGGGAGCCCGATGCGGGACTCGATCCTGGGACTCCAGGATCATGACCTGAGCCGAAGGCAGTCACTTAACCAACTGAGCCACCCAGGCGCCCTGTTTTTCTCTTTAAGTATAAATTTTCAAGAAAGGAGATAGTAGATTTCCATATAGTTGTAAGAACTTACATTTCAAAAGTTACTACAAAGCTACAGGAATCCAAACAGTATTACTAGCATAAAAATGGGCAAATAAACCAATGAATAAAAAAGAGTCAAGAAATAAACCTTTGCATATATGATCAAATGATTTTTGGTACAGATGCCAAGACCTTTCAGTGGGGAAAAGACAGTCCCTTCAACAAATCGTGTTGGGAAAACTGGAGATCCATGTGGAAAAAACTGAAGTTGGACTTTATGCACTATACAAAATTAACTTGAAATGAATCAAAGATCTAGATTTAAGACCTAAAACTATAAAACTATTAGAAGAAGAAATAGGGGGAAAGCTTTATGACATTGGATTTGGCAGTGGTTTCTTGGGTATGACACCAAAAGCATGAGCAACAAGAGTAAAAATAGGTAAACCTGTATACATTAAAAAGGACATAAAGAACAGAATGAAAAGGCAACCATGCTTATATAGTCAGTTAATCTATGACTAAGGAGGCAAGAATATCCAATGGGGAAAGGCAGTCCCTTCAACAAATGGTGCTGGAAAAACCAGACAGCTCCATGTAAAAGAGTGAGGCTGGACCATTTTTTTTTTTTTTACACCATACACAAAAATAAAGATGGATCAAAGACCTAAATTTCAGACATGAAGCCATAAAACTCCTAGAAGAAAATATAGACAGCAATTTTTTTGATATCAGCCACAGAAACATTTTTCTAGATATGCCCTCTGTCAAGGGAAACAAAAATACAAACTATTGGGACTACACCAAAATAAAAATCTTCTGCACCATTAAGGAAACCATCAGCAAAGCAAAAAGGCAACCTACTGAATGGGAGAAGGTATTTGCAAATGATATATCTGATAAGTGGTTACTATCCAAAATATATAAAGAACTTATATAACTCAACAGCAACAAAACAAATAATCTGAATAAAAATGAACAGAAGACCTGAATAGACATTTTTCTAAAGAACACATACAGATGGCCAACTGACACATGAAAAGATGCTCAGCATCACTAATCATCAGGGAAATGCAAATCAAAACCACATTAGATATCCCCTCACACCTATCAGAATAACAAGGGGTGCCTAGGTGACTTGGTCAGTTAAGCACCTGACTCTTGATTTGGGCTCAGGTCATGATCTCAGGGTTGTGAGATTGTCCTGCATTGGGCTCTGCACTGGGTGTGGAGCCTGCTTAAGATTCTCTCCCTCTGCCCCTTCACCCCATTCACCCACACACTCACTCTCTCAACAAATGTTGGCGAAGGTGCAGAGAAAAAGGAACCGTTATGCACTGTTGGTGGGTATGCAAACTGTTGGAGCTGCTGTAAAAAACAGTATGAAGTTTTCTCAAAAAAAAAAAAAAAAGAATTGCTGTATGATCCAGTAATTTCACTATTTAATATTTACCCAAAGAAAACATAAACACTAATTCAAAAAGATATATGCACCCCTATGTGTATTGCAGCATTATTTACAATAGCCAAGATATGGAAGCAATTCAAGTGTCCATTGATGGATGAATGGGTAAAAAAGAAGTGGTATATATACACAATGGAATATTATTCAGCTATCAAAAAGAATGAAATCTTGCCATTTGCAACAACATGGGTTAATCTACAGAGTAAAATATTTAATTAAATAAGAGAGGGATAAATTCCATATGATTTCACTTATATGTGGAATTTAAGAAACAAAACAAAAATGAACAAAGAAAAAAAGATTAAAAAATGGACTTTTAAATACAGAAACAAACTGGTGGCTGCCATAGGGGAAGTGGGTGGGTAGCTAGGTGAAATAGATAAAGGGGATTAAGAATACAGTTATCTTGATGTGCACTAAGAAATGTATAGAATTGTTGAGTCATTATATTTTACACCTGAAACTAATATAAGACTGTATGTTAGTTATGCTTGAATAAAAAAAGAACAGAATGAAAAGGCAACACATACAGATGTCTCCTACAGATGTAGGAGAAGATATTTTCAAATCATGTATCTGGTCAGTATTTAATTTCCAGAATATGTAAGAAACTCCAATAATGTAACAGCAAAAAGACAGTGTCATTAAAACTGGGCAAAGGACTTATATAGACATTTCTCCAGATAAGATATACAAGTGTCCAATAAGCACATTAAGGAATCTTTGTCATTACTAATCATTAGAGGAATGCAAATCAAAAAATAGACACACTGAATCTGGAAAGAATTTTTTTTTTTTCTGAGAAAAAAAAAAACGAAGCTACATATGGAAAGATTTTTTTTTCCTGAGGGAAAAAAACTAAGCCACTGCTACACATCAGATGAACAAGAAAAAAATCCCATACCAAAGAGGTAGGAGAGGCTGAGACACAATCTCACCATAAATGGTCACTCAGAATTTGGGGGAACTCATAACTCTGAGCTTCTCTCTGAGGAACTAATGGCTTAAACCCCACATCTAACAACCCAGCTTTTAAGACCAGCACCTGAGAGGCAAGCCCACAAAACATGTAGACTTGAAAGCCAGTAGGGCTTGCATCATAAGATCCACAGGCTATCAGGAATTGGGAAACAGTTCTTAAGGGCTCATCGGACTCTGAGGCTACCCCACAGGGCCTAGAACACAGGTAGTGGACAGAAATGCCCAGTCTTCCTGTGAAAGAGGAATTTAACACACATCTAAGGGCCTAATGAATTATCAGTAGGTGCCATCTTTGTGCTTTCCTTCTGCATTACTCTAGGTTGCTGGAATCTCCAGAGAGACCTTGTGCATTCTTCTGGTGCCACAGTTTTGTTTTTGTTTTTTTTTTTTTAGAACTTATTCTTTTGTTGCTGTTAATATGTAATGTATTATTTGTTTCAGGGGTACAGGTCTGTGATTCATCAGTCTTACACAATTCACAGCGCTGACCATAGTACTTACCCTCATCAAAGTCCATCACCCAGCCACCTCATCCCTCCCACCCCGCTCCACTCCAGCAACCCTCAGTTTGTTTCCTGAGATTAAGAGTCTCTTATGGTTTGTCTTCCTCTCTGGTTTCGTCTTGTTTCATTTTTCCCTCCCTTCCCCTATGATCCTCTGTCTTGTTTCTCAAATTCCTCATATCAGTGAGATCATGTGATTCTAGTCTTTCTCTGATTGACTTATTTCACTTAGCATAATACCCTCTAGTTCCATCCACATCGTTGCAAATGGCAGGATTTCTTTCTTTCTTTCTTTCTTTTTTTTTTTTTTGATGGTTGCCACAGGTTTTGTGGCTGCTGCCCAAGGGATCACCTGATGGTCAGTAGGGATTACTTTCATGGGTCCTATAGGACTATAGTTAATGGAGAAATATTTCTTGACTGGCTACACCCCACAGGGCACAGTACAGAGATAGGAAACAGAAATGCACCCCCAGTCTTTCTGTGAAAGAGGCCTATTAGTTATCTTCATGGCTCTGGCCTGAGGGCCACATAGTTAAGTGCACACTGAATTAAACACACATCTAGAGGCTGACTATAATCCTCTTCAGAGACCAGGAAGGCCAGCAGGTGCCATCTTCATGCCCTTCCTCTGTCCTGCCCAAGGTCTTTGGTGTCTCTAAAAAAGAAGCTTGTGCACATGTCTGGTGCCCTAAACTTAAGAGGCTGCTGCCCAGAGGATACATCCCTTGATAGCCTGGTTTTGATGGCCAGTGGGGCTTGTGTTCACAGGGTGAAGGGGTGGTAACAAAGAAATGGTTATTAACTGGCTATCACCCCAGGGCTTGGCACAGAAGTAGACTAAAATGCCAGTTTCCCAGTGTTCCCCGAAAGAGGTATATTTGCATATGTTAAAGACTTCTGCCTTAGTGTCTGGCTTCCAATCAGCCTGAATCTAGATGCTGACTGAGACCCTCCCATTTGGGGTAGTGACAGGTCTTGGCACACCATCAACTAGTGGGACCCTCTAAAAATAAAGTAACCTGCCTGGACATCACAGATGTTTTAGAGATTACCAGAGGAAGGACAAGATTAAATGATAACTTCACATTCTATACAAGGCCACTCCTTTAAGACTGAGAGATAACTGATTTATCTAATGCATAGAAACTAACACAAAGTCAAGGAAAGTGGAAAACAGGAATATTTTGCAAATGAAAGACTAAGATAAAACTTCAGAAAATGATCTTAATGAAATGGATATAAGTGATCAAAATAATGGTCTTAAAGATGCTCTTTGAGCTCAGGATTGTATGGAAAAGATGAGAATTTCAACAAAGAGAAAATGTAAGAAATACAAAATAGAAGTCACCAAGCTAAAGATATAATAACTGAATGGAAAAATACAATAGAAGGATTCAACACCATACTAGATGAAGTGGAAGAAAGGATCAGTGAACTTAAGGCTCACCCCATCAGAGCAGGAAATACAAAAAGAGAAGAGCAAAAATAGCATAAGGGACTTGTAGGAGAACATCAAGCAGACCAACATTCACATTACAGTAGGAGATAGGAGAAAGGAGTAGAAAACTTTGGTGAAGAAATAATGGCTGAAAATTTCCCTAATTTGGGAAAGGAAATAGGAATTCAGATCCAGGAATTCCAGAGTGCCAAGTAAGACAAAGCCAAAGGGACTCACACCAAGACACATTAATATCAAATTGTCAAAAGTTAAAGAGGAGGGAATCTTAAATGCAGCAAGGAAAAAAAAAAACCCCACAAATTATTACATATAAGGGAACCCCAAAACACTATTAGCAGATTTTTCAGCAGAAACTTTCTATGCCAGGAAGGAGTTGCATGATATATTTGAAGTGCTGACAGAAAAAAAATGTTAAGAATACTGTACTTGGAAAAATTGAAGGAGACATAGTGTTCCAACAAGCAAAAGCTAAAGGATATAATCACCACTAGACCAGTCTTACAAGAAATGTTAAAGGAATATGTTTCAGCTGAAATGAGATGGACACTAATTAGTAACAAGAAAACACATGGAAGTATAAATCTCACTTACAGGGTAAATAGTAAAATCCAGGTTAATCTAATGTTGTAAAGGGGGTGGGTTCATCACTTATAAAGCTAGTAAGAAGGTTTAAAGACAAAGTAGTAAACACAGCTATAATTTTTTAGAGGATACACAAAAAGATGTTAAGTTGTGACATCATAACAAAACATGGGGGTGGATGAAGTAAAAATGTAGACCATTAGAATGTGTTCAAAGTTATCACCTTAAAGTAGACTTATAATTTGTTTTATGTAAGCCTCATGGTAACCACAAAGGTAAAACTTATAGTATAAATACCAAAGATAACATGAAATAAATGTGAGCATACCGTTATAGAAAATCATCAAATCAAAAAGGAAGAAAGCAAGAGAAGAAGAAATGAACAGGGTAGTTAGTTATAAAGCAGCCAGAAAACAATAAAATGGCAATAAGAACCTAGCTATTGGTTGGGACTTCTGGGACAATGGCAGAATAGGAGGAACCTAAGCTCACCTTGTGCCACAGGCACACCTAGAGAAAAGTCACATCAGTGCAACTAACCCAGAAAATGACCTAAAGACTGGCAAAACAGACTTTCCACAGTTACTCATAGAGAGGAGGCCATATCCAAAAGGGTAGGAGTGGGGAGACCGGGTCACAAACCAAACGGTGAAACCAACCACAAACAGGAGGGACATCATCACAATCATGGAGAAGGGAGAGGAGCAGACCACACACTAGGCACCGCAGACGTAGGGGACCGCTAATGGGAAGTTGAGTCCCCATAACATTTGGCTTTAAAAACCAGTGGAGCTTAACTTCATGAGTTTTACAAGGGGGCTTAACTCCAGGTACCTTAAAAATTAGGGGGTTTAGCTCTGGGAGACCTGGAGGGCAATAGGAAACTGAGTCCCTGACCTTAAAGAGCCAGCATAACAAACAACCTCACTGAAATAAAGCATAGAAGCAGAAAAGTGCCAGAGATATACGTGGAGATTTACTTAATAACCTCAGAATGTGTGCTGGAAGGCCAGGGATTTTTAGGAGACTTCTCTAAGAACAAAAGAATTGGTGGGTGCCATTTCTTTTCCCCACCGACCTCCAGCCTAGATACCCTGACACCTCTGGGAACCAGCGTGAACACCCTCTACTTACCTTGCTAATACTGTGTGCCCTGCTCCTGCATTCTGCTGATCTGCCCACTCTAACCTGCCCCGCTCTGCAGGAGTCCCTCCAAAGTGGCTCTTGCTTTATCACATCCTGCAAGCAGCCACGGCAGGGACGAGCGCCACTCCAAAGTGACTCCTGCCCCAGGGAAAGGAGAATATTGCCACACACACTAACAGTTTGACTGCAGCTCCAGCAGATGGACTGGAGGCACACATCTAATTTGGCTACGGGCCCCACCCACCAAAAAATCTCTCAGAGGTCAGCACAGTGAGAGAGCCCTGTTGCTCAGGGTCACTGCAGCCCTGGCAGACAGACTAGGAGCAGGCATCTGGTCTGATTGCTGACCCTGCCCACGAACAAAAGCCTCTCAGGGCACAAGGCAGGGAGAGCACCCTGCATCCTGACAGATAGACTAGGGGCAGGCATCTGATTTGACTGCAGGCCCTACGTACCAATGAAAGCCTCTCAAAACAATGCAAAGACAGTGCCCTGCAGTTTGGTGTGACTGCAGCTCCAGAAATGGGCTGAGGGCAAGTATGTGGTCTGATTGCTGACACCACCGAACTACAAGCTCACATTGGCTAGACTGGCTATTTTTATTTAAGTTTTTATTAAAATTTGTTAGTTGACATGCAGTGTAATATTAGTTGCAGGTGTAACAAATAGTGATTCAGCACTTCCATACACACAAGTGTGCTCCTTAATCCCCATCACCTATTTCACCTATCCCCCACCCACCTCCCCTCTTGTAACCATCAGTTTGTTCTTTACAGTTAAGAGTCTGTTTCTTGGTTTGCCTCTCTCTCTTCTTCTCTTTGCTTGTTTGTTTTGTTTCTAAAATTCCACATATGAATGAAATCATACGGTATTTATGGCCTTTGTCTGGTTTTGAGATCAAGGTAATGCTGGCCTCATAGGGTCTGGAAGTTTTCCTTCCATTTCTATTTTTTGAAACATCTTCAGAAGAATAGGCATTAATTCTTCTTTAAATATTTGGTAGAATTCCCTTGGGAAGTCATCTGGCCTTGGGCTCTTGTTTGTTGGGAGATTTTTGATTACTGCTTCAATTTCCTTGCTGGTTATGGGTCTGCTTATGTTTTCTATTTCTTCCTGTTTCAGCTTTGGTAGTTTATACATCTCTAGGAATGCATCCATTTCTTCCAGATTGCCTAATTTGTTGACATATAATTGCTCATAATATGTTCTTATAAATGTTTGTATTTCTTTGGTGTTTGTTGTGATCTCTCCTGTTTCATTCATGATTTTATTTTATTTGGGTCCTTTCTCTTTTCTTTTTGAAAAAACAAAACAAAACAAAAAAACTCTGCCACACTCAGGCACCCTCAGTCTTCCTGTGACCCGGGGGATCCTCAGACCACACTTACCTACCTAGGGTTCTGCCCCCACTTAGCCAACTGAGTGCCTTTCAGGCAGGACGTCCCTCACCAGAGCAGACTTCTAAAAGTTCCGATTTTGTGCTCTCCTGCTATATCACTTTCTGGTCAGCTTATGGAGGCTCCCTCCCACTATGGTTTATCTTCCCATATATTGCCTTGGATTCACTTCTCTGCACCTCCTACGTTGCAGAAATTGGTTGCTTTTCTATTTGTAGAATTGCAGCTATTCTTTTCTTAGATCTCTGGTTGAGTTCGCAGATGTTCAGAATGGTTTGATAGCTATCTAGCTGAATTCTTGGGACCAGACAAAACTAAGGTCTCCTACTCCTCTGCCATCTTGGACTCCTCCCACAAAATAAGTCTTAATAAATTTAAGAAGATTTAAAGCATATCTGGCATCTTTTCTGATCATAATTTTAGGAAACTAGAAATCAATACAAGAAGAAAACTGGGACATTCACAAATATATAGAGTTTAAGCGTTACGCTACTGAAAAACCAATGGGTCAAAAAAATCAAAAGAGAAGGCAAAAAGTACCTTGATACAGGCTAAAAGTTCATTAATTTTGTTTATCTTTACAAAGAACTAGCTCTTGGTTTACTTGATCTTTTCTATTGATTTTTAAAGTCTTATTTACTTCTGCTCTGATCTTTATTGTTTCCTCCCTTCTACTAACTTTGAGCTTCTTTTTTTGTTGTTGTTAAATAGATTTTTTCTTTATTTATTTTCTGTATTCTATTTATTTTTTTAAACTTTTTTTTTTAAAGATTTTATTTATTTATTTATTTGAGAGAGAGAGAGAGAAACAGCATGAGAGGGGATAGGGTCAGAGGGAGAAGCAGGCTTCCCGCTGAGCCGGGAGCCCGATGTGGGACTCGATCCCAGGATTCCGGGATCATGACCTGAGCCGAAGGCAGTCGCTTAACCAACTGAGCCACCCAGGCGCCCTTTTTAAACTTTTTTATGTTATGTTAATCACCATACATTACATCATTAGTTTTTGATGTAGTGTTCCATGATTGATTGTTTGCGCATAACAACCAGTGCTCCATTCAATACGTGCCCTCTTTAATACCAGGCTAACCTATCCCCCCACACCCCTCCCCTCTAGAACCCTCAGTTTGTTTTTCAGAGTCCATCGTCTCTCATGGTTCGTCTCCCCCTCCAATTTCCCCCCCTTCATTTTTCCCTTCCTACTATCTTCTTTTTTT
>NC_138370.1:29853996-29871575 GCF_054177405.1 Leptonychotes weddellii
TACGTGTTTTTCTCTGATTGACTTATTTCGCTCAGCATAATACCCTCCGGTTCCATCCACGTCATTGCAAATGGCAAGATTTCATTCCTTTTGATGGCTGCATAATATTCCGTTGTATGTATATGCTACATCTTTATCCATTCATCTGTCGATGGACATCTTGGCTCTTTCCACAGTTTGGCTATTGTGGACATTGCTGCTATAAACATCGGGGTGCACGTACCCCTTTGGATCCCTACATTTGTATATTTGGGGTAAATATCCAGTAGTGCAATTGCTGGGTCATAGGGTAGCTCTATTTTCAACTTTTTGAGGAACCTCCGTACTGTTTGCCAGAGTGGCTGCACCAGCTTGCATTCCCACCAACAGTGTAGGAGGGTTCCCCTTTCTCCACATCCCCACCAGCATCTGTCATTTCCTGACTTGTTAATTTTAGCCATTCTGACTGGTGTGAGGTGGTATCTCACTGAGGTTTTGATTTGGATTTCCCTAATGCTGAGTGATGTTGAGCACTTTTTTATGTGTCTGTTGGCCATTTGGATGTCTTCTTTGGAAAAATGTCTGTTTATGTGTTCTGCCCATTTCTTGTGAGCTTGTTCTTTTTCTAGTTCCTTTAGGTGTAAGGTTAGACAGATTTTTCTTGTTGTTGTTGTTTTTATTGTTGTTATTGTTGTTTTGAGGTGGGTCTGTATTGCCATCAATTTTCCTCTTAGAATTACCTTCTCTGAGTGCCATGGATTTTGGACAATTGTGTTTTCCCATTTTCATCTGTCTCCATGCATTTTTTTAAATTTCCTCTTTGATTTCTTTGTTGACCTATTGGTTGTTTAGACGCATGTTATTTAGTCTCCACATGTTTGGTTTTTATAGTTTTTTTTTCTTGTAATTGATTTTTTTTGAACTCTTTTAAATTTTATTATGTTAATCACCATACAATACATCATTAATTTTTGATGTGCTGATCCACGATCCATTGTTTTCGTATAACACCTAGTGCTCCATGCAGTACGTGCCCTTCTTAATACCCATCACTGGGCTAACCCATCCCTCCACCCCCTTCCCCTCTAGAACCCTCAGTTTGTTTCTCAGAGTCCATAGTCTCTCATGGTTCATCTCTCCCTCTGATTCCCCCCCTTCATTTTTCCCTTCCTTCTCCTAATGTCCTCCATGTTATTCCTTATGTGCCACAAATAAGTGAAACCATATGATAATTGACTTTCTCTGCTTGACTTCTTTCACTTAGCATAATCTCCTCCAGTCCCATCCATGTTGATGCAAAAGTTGGGTATTCATCTTTTCTGATGGCTGAGTAATATTCCATTGTATATATGGACCACATCTTCTTTATCCATTCATCTGTTGAAGGGCATCTTGGCTCTTTCCACAGTTTGGCTATTGCGGACATTGCTGCTATGAACATTGGGGTGCATATGGCCCTTCTTTTCACTACATCTGTGTCTTTGGGGTAAATACCCAGGAGTGCAACTGCTGGGTCATAGGGTAGCTCTATTTTTAAATTTTTAAGGCACCTCCACACTGTTTTCCAAAGTGGCTGTACCAACTTGCATTCCCCCCAACAGTGGAAGAGGGTTTCCCTTTCTCCACAACCTCTCCAACATTTGTGATTTGTAGTTTCATATTGTTGTGGTCAGAAAAGATGAATGATATATTTTCAGTCTTCTTAAATTTGTTGAGACCTTATTTTATGACCTACCATGACCTATCCTGGAGCATGTTCCATGTGTACTTGAAAGGATGTATATTCTGCTGTTTTTGTATGGAATGTACTGTATGTATATATTTCTGTTAAGTCGATCAGGTTTAATGTGTTGTTCAAAGATACTATTTCCTTATTGGTTTTATATGTGGGTGATCTATTAATAGATGTAAATGGGGTATTAAAGTCCCCTACTATTTTTGCATTACTATTAATTTCTCCCTTTATATTGGTTAATCTTTTCTTTATATACTTAGATATTTCAGTGTTTGGTGCATAGATATTTGTAGTATTCTCTTGTTGGACTAATTCCCTTTATCATTATGTAATGCCTTTCTTTGTCTCTTTTTACAGTCTTTGTTTTAAGTCTATTTTGTCCAATATAAGAATTGCTACCCTGGCTTCCCCCCCCACTTTCATTTGCATGGAATATCTTTTTTCATCCATTCACTTTCAAAATGTATCTTTAGACCTAAAGTAAGAGTCTAATAAGCAGCAAAAGATGGTTCTTGTTACCCATTTTGCCACCCTGTGTCTTGATTGGAGCATTTGGACCATTTACATTTAAAGCAATTATTGATAGGTATATACTTTTGCAATTTTAATTGTTTTCTGGTTGTTTTTGTTGTTCTCTGTTGTCTTCTTCCTCTCTTGATCTCTTTCCTTGTGATTGATGAGTTTATGTAGTGTTATGTTTGGCTTTCTTTATTTTATGCATATCTATTGTAGGTTTTGGTCTGTGGTTACTATGATGTTCACATATAACATCCTAAGTGTATATGAGTCTAATTTAAAGTTTATGGTCTTTTTGTTTTTTACTCCCTCCTTCACATTTTATATATATATATATGTTGTCATACTTTATATCTTAATTCATATCATAATTTGCTTTTTTTTTTTAAAGATTTTATTTATTTATTTGTCAGAGAGAGAGACAGCAAGAGAGGGAACACAAGCAGGGGGAGTGGGAGAGGGAGAAGCAGGCTTCCTGCTGAGCAGGGAGCCCGGTGCGGGGCTCGATCCCAGGACCCTGGGATCATGACCTGAGCTGAAGGCAGATGCTTAATGACTGAGCCCACTCAGGTGCCCCTCATAATTTGCTTCTAATTATGGCTTTTTTTCCATTAAAAAAAAATCCTTTTAACATTTTTACTGTAAGGGTTTGGTGGTGATAAAATCCTTTAACTTTTGTTCAAATGGTAAACTCTTTATCTCTCTTTCAATTCCAAATGATAACCTTGCCAGGTAGAGTATTCTTGGTTGTAGGTTTTTTCCTTTCAGCACTTTGAACATATCATGCCACTCTCTTCTGGCCTGCAGTTTCTGCTGAAAAGTCCAGCTGATGGTCTTATGGGGTTTTCCTTGTATATAAGCAGTTGCTTCTTTCTTACTGCTTTTAACATTCTCTGTCTTTAACTTTTGACATTTTAATTGTTATTGTTGTGGTGTGGACCTTCTTGGGTTCATCTTGTTTGCAACTCTGCACTTCCTGAACCTGGCTGTCTACTGCCTTCCCAAAGTTAAGGAAGTTTTTATGTATTTTTTTTTTAAGATTTTATTTATTTATTTGAGAGAGAGAGGGAGAGCATAGAGGGAGAAGCAGACACTCCACTGAGCAGAGAGCCCAATGTAGGGCTTGATCCCAGAACCCTGAGATCATGACCTAAGCCAAAGGTGGACACTTAACTGACTGAACCACCCAGGTGCCCCTACCTATTATTTCAAATAAGTTTTCTGCTCCTTTCTCTATTTTTCTTTTTGGGCCCTAATGATGAAGGGAATATTTGTTTGCTTGATGTTGTCCAGTGGGTCCCTTAAAGTATTTTCACTTTTTAAAAATGCCTTTTTCTTTTTGCTGTTCAGCTTGGGTACTTTCCATGACCCTGTCTTCCAGATTGCTGATCCATTCTTCTGCAGCTACTAATCTACTGTTGAGTCTCTCTAGCATATTTTTTAGTTATTGTATTCTTCAAGTCAGATTGGTTTTTAAAAAATATATTCTATCTTTTTATTGAAGGTCTCACTGAGTTTTTCCACTTTTTCTGACCAGCCCAGTGAGCATCTTTATGATCATTACTTTAAATTCTTTATGAGGCATATTGCTTATCTCTCTTTCATTAGTTATTTTTCTGATGTCTTTTTCTTTCTTTTGGAGCAATTCCTCTGTATCTCCATTTTTCTTGAATTTCTGTTTGTTTCTATGAATTAGAAAAGCTACCTTTCCTAAACTTGAAAGAATGGTCTTGTTTATATTCATCCCTTGTATAGACTTCCCTTGTTGACTCTTGCTGGCTGGCTGGAGCTGTAGATGAAGTGGGCTGGGGGTCACAGTACACTCTGTGCTCGGGCTGCTCTGGTGGAATGGCCAGGGCTCAAGTGGGTGTGGTGGTGGTCTGGTGGTGAAGCCAGGGTGGTCTGAGGCTCTACGCACAGAGGCTATCCTGATATGACAGCTGAATCTGAAGTGATTGCAAGCTGATGGGTTCCATGGTTCTCTGCACAGTGGGCACTTTGACACGATAGCTGAATTTGAAGTGGGTGCAGGCCAGGGTATTCTGGGCCTCTATATTCTATATTCTGAGGGCCTCCTAGCAGGACAGCTAAAATTGATGTGGGCACAGTCTAGGGTGGTCCCTGGGCTTTCTACACAAAGGGTGTCCTGACAGGATAGCTGAAGCTGAAGTGGATGCAAGCCATGGTGTTCTGGGACTCTCTGCTCAGAGGATGCCCAGGCTGGACTGCTGGAGCCAAGATGGGGTGCAGACCAGAGCCTGGGATGTTCTGTGCAGAGGGCACCCTGGCAGGACAGCTGTAGCTGAAATGGCATGGGCTGGGTGCTCCTGGGGCTCCTCAAGCAACAGGCACCCTGCAGGACAGGTAAAGCTGAAGTGGGCATGGGTTGGTGTGGTCCTTGGGCTCTCCAAGCAAAGGGTGCCCTGGCAGGACAGCAGAAGCTAAAGTGGATGCAATCTGGGGTATCCTGGAATGCTCAGAGCAGGGGTGCCCTGGTGGGGCAGCTGGAACCAAGGTGGGAATGGGCTAGAGGTTTCTTGGGCACCCTGTTGGGGTGACAGGAGCCAAAGCAGGTGTCAATCGGAGGTCCTGGAGTGTTCTGCATTGGGGTGCCCTAGCAAGCTGTCGGAAACTGCAGTGGTATGGGCCTGGATTGTTCTGAGGTGGCTTTGTACGTGTGTCACCTTGGCATGATGGCTAGAGCTGCAGTGAGCACTGACCAGGGTCATCCCAGTGGAACAGCTGGGGCTGGTAGGATCAGGGGCACAGGGCTCACTGAGGTGGTAAACCAGCCAGGACATCTGTACCTTGCTCCCATTCACATTATCAAAGTGGAAGAGGAAAATAAACTGTTGCACTTGCCAGCTCCCTTGTCCTGGAGGGAGTTTTAGCAGCTCCCTCCTACACCCGCCCCCCCCCGCAGTTTGGCTGAGTTCTGGGGCTGGATCTTTTATATACTAGTTGGTTTTTTAAACCCTGGATTTTTTTCTGTGTCTCAGGGCATCTAGGGATGGTGTGGACTAGGGGCCTGGTGCTTGCAGGTTGGCTATGGCTCCCAGACCCTGCTCCCATCTACACGATCAAGTTGTAGGCAGAATGTAAACCATTGCACTCACTAGCCCCTTTACCCACAGAGAGTTCCAGCAACTCCCCTGACATTTGGTAGATTTCTAGAGCTGGCTCTTTTATGTACTAGTTGCTCTTTTAACCACAGGTTGGTTGGTTTGTTTTTTTCTGTGCCCCAGGGCAGATGAATCTGCTCCTGGTCTCTCAGTACTATCCCTCCTCGCTGCCATTTGCAGTGTTGGATGTGGGGGTTCTCTTCATTACTGTGTCTCCTTCCATCTTGCCAGTCCCTTTTGCCTTTCTATCTTTTGTTGTACAGAAGCTGTTCAGTTAGCCCTAAGTTCTTTTTCAGGAGGAAATGCTCTAGAAATAGGTATAGATTTGGTATGTCTATGGAGGAGGTAAGATCAAGATCTTCCTATGTTGCCATCTTGGACCAGCTCTTCCTGTTAAGTGTTCTTTAAGCATTCAGGTACATGTCCTTTATAATATATATGATTTCAGAATATTTTCTGGCTGTGGGTTGTCTTTTCATTTTCTTAACAGTATATTTTAAAAATCAGATTTTGATAAATTCATTATTAACTTATCAATTTTTTATTTTATGAATCATGTTTTTGATGTTGTATCAAAAAATATCTTTGCCTCACCCAAATTTACAGATTTCTATGCTATATTTTTTTCTAGAAGCCTTATAGTTTTAAGTTTTTCTTATTTAGAGTTAATTATTGTATATGCAATGAGGTATGGAGGAGACAATTTTTTGCATATGAATAAATAATTACTCAGCATTAATTCTTGAAAACACTATAGTTTCTCCATTTAATTGCTTTTGCACTTTTGTAACAAATAATTTGACTTTATATGTAAGAGTCTATTTTTGGTCTATTCTTTCGTGAATAACACACTGCCTTGATTACTATAGTTTTATAAAAACTATTTAAATCAAGTAGTATAAGTTCTCCAAATATTTTCTTCTTTTTGAAAATTGTTTTGGTTATTCTAAGTTTTTGCCTTTCTACATAAGTGTTAGATTCAACTTCTCAGTTGCCATAAAATATCTTGCTGGAATGTTGATTGGAACTGCATTGAATCTATACAGTAGTGTGGGGAGAACTGGCAGCTCAGTAATACTAAGTCTTCCAGTCAATGAACTTGGTATTTTCTTCCATTTACTTAGATCTTTTTAAATTTCTTTCATCAGTGTTCTGTAGTATACAGTTCTATCAGTATACAGATATATCAGTGTCCTATCAGGATGCAGATCCTTCTCACATTTATGTTAGCTTTAAATCCTAGTATAATATCATGTCTTTAGTGCTATTTTTTCTTCTTTTTTGAACACAAAATGGAAAAAAAATTAATTTACTTATTTATCTTTAAATTTTTTATTCAAATGTATTTGAATGTTACATAACATTGTAAATTTAAGGTATACAACATGTTAATAAATACATTTATATATTTATGATTGCCATTGTAGTGGTAATAAGCACATCTATCATGTTATGTAATTATCATTTATTTTTAGTGCTTGGAATAATAAAGTTCTAGGCTCTTAGCAGATTTAAAGGTTATAATACAGCATTGTTATCTATATCTACTTTACTTGTATTAGATCTCTAGGTCTTATTGACTACTCATTGCATGTTTGTACCCTTAAATAATATTTTTTTTTTAAAGATTTTATTTATTTATTCATGAGAGAGAGAGAGGCAGAGGGAGAAGCAGACTTCCCGCAGAGCGGGGAGCCCGATGCGGTACTCGATCCCAGGACTCCGGGACCATGACCTGAGACGAAGGCAGACGCTTAGCCATCTGAGCCACCCAGGCGCCCTACCCTTAAATAATATTAATGCTATTGTAAATGTTTCATTTTACTTTAGTTTCAAATATTTTATTGCTTGTATATAAGAATCAGATTGACTTTTGTACATCGACTTTGAAACATGCAAACCTTCTGAACATACTTAGTGCTAATAGCTTTTTTATATACTATGCGATTTCCTAGGTAGACAGTCACATTATCCATAAACAGAGAAAACTGTATTCCTTCCTTTCCAATCCATATACCTTTTATTTCATTTTATTTTATTTTTGCCTTAATTAAAAGGCTAGGACCCCTAGTATGATGCTGAATACCAGTGGTGAGAGCAAACATCCTTGCATTTTCACAATCTGTTAGTAGCACTATCTTGGATTAAGAACAAGTGTAAACGGTACTTAAAACATTGGGGGAAGAAAGCCAAAGTTTCATGTTAATAGTGAATACTTGTTAACAAGTGCTGGGAGGGTTAGGTATAAAAAGTATCAGAGAGACAGAATAAAGGCAGCAGTAGGGAGACAGTGCAATGTGAAGTGAAGTAGTTGAAACTGAGGAGATGCTTCAACTGATAATTGAAACAAGTTTCTTTATATACATTTTGGAATGTTTGTTTTGATGGGGGCTCTAAAGATGGCAGAACATGTTTGGAGTGTCTATAGCTTATGGTTGAGAGTATGGCTCTGGATTCAGATTGCCTAAATTCATATCCTTCACTAGCACTTATTGTGTTACCTTGAGAAAGTTACTTATACTTTCCATCTGATGATGTATGATTTGTTCAATGGGGTAATAATATCTATTTCATTGGCTTGATTTGAGAATTAAATGGAATAATTTTTATGAAAAATCTCTGGGAATAGTGCTATTATTATATGACAATTTATATGGGCCCTTACTCAATGAAGAAATAATAAAGTTAAGTTATAGAAAAATGAAGTCATTTCTATGAGAAATTGGTAAGCTTTTCTACATCAGAATGAAAATTTTTAATCCATATATTAAAACTGTTTTTCACTGTCACTCAACAAAATGCTTTTGATTAAAATGTTTTTGATCAAAGGCTTTAGTAATCCTAACTAAATATGATAACAGTAATGCCATAAAAAACTTGGGTCCATTGGATATGTTTTAGAAATGTAGTATGCTTTGGGATGCCTGGGTGGCTCAGTCAGTTAAGCATCTGCCTTTAGCTCAGGTCATGATCCCAGGGTTCTGGGATTGAGTCCCTTGCTCAGCAGGGAGGCTGCTTCTCTCTCTGCCTGCCGCTCTGCCCGCTGCTGGAGCTCTGTCTCTCTGTCTCCCTCTCTCTATAAATAAACAAAATTAAAAATATATATATAGCATGCTTAATCTCATTTAATTAAGAATGTCTTCCTAATTTGAAACAATAAGGATGTATGGAGAGATTGTACCTCAATTTGCTTTAGTCTAGGATTTTATGGACCATAGACAAATTATTAGCAGGAATTCTCATCTTTGAAATGTTTGTCAAAATTAATTATAAATATATACTTATTTATTTAGCTATAGCGATCATCCAGATTATGTGGGAGCCACAGTTCCTGGAAAGATGTGTGTTACCCATTATTCTGCTGGAATTGCTTTGGTATGTAATTATTTAATCTTATTATTTAACAAGATTTATACATTTAAAAATCATTCAGTGTTATAACAAAAATTTTATACAGTTTACATTTATATTTGCATTTAGAGATTACACTTTCTACTGTTAAAAATTTGAAGTATATAGAAGGAAGAGTATTTTGTAGAACAAACATCTGTTGCAGTTATTTTGGAAGTGGAAGTAGAATAAAAATATCATAAATACACATGCATTCCTTAATATATAGAATAGTGCATCATGAAAAATTATCTGTAAAAAAAGTTTTATAACCCAAATAGATTTTCACTTGTAGACATAAAATTGGAGAAATAGTCTTACCAATAAAATAGCTTCAAAATTAAAACAGTGATTAAACAAAAAGTATGATAAAAATTCTTTCAAATGTTTCACACCTCCAAAAGAGTATAAAAAAGAAACTTTTGTCTATTTTAAAAATTTAAATATTTATAAATATTTTATATATACATATAAATTATTGGTACAATTAGATGTGTCATTGAATGATAAAGTAATTGGTTGAGCAATTTTCCCACCCTATTCATTTTTGTGTGTGTGTAAAGCAGGTTATTTTTATTACATTTTAATACACTTCTGTATATTGATTTGGAATGGTCAATTTGCAGTTGGTTTCATGGGGCCTGTCTGAGGACAGTGAAATACTTAGGAACAAACAGCGTTAAAGAGAAAACCTAAACCCTTTATATTGTTCAAAAGAAAATCATAGAAGTAACAACAGGCTTTTCTTTTTAGTTCAAAATGTATCTTATATATTAAAGCTCATGACGTATTCAAGTCTTCAGTTCTCCTTTGCATTTAGTGAGGGCCTACCTGATACTTACTGGTCACCTCATTTTTACATGTATGAATTAGCACATTGCATTCTGAGGAGATAGTTCCAGCATATGTCCACCAAATAGGACTATTAACATGTATTGAGAACAGCCAATGAAGTTGAACTTCATGAAGATGTATTCCTTCAGCTAAATGAAACTTTCCTTAAACCCAACCAAAGTAAAATATAAACCATTTTTTCATAAGACTGATTTTTTTCATATTCATTTATTTGAAAATAAAACAGGATGATGACATACGTATATAAAATTTGAAAACCATAAAATCCTCTTCGCAAGTTGGGTGATAACATTGCAGGTTTATTGAAAATTATTTTCATTACTTTATAGTTCATAACTAGGAAGTTAATGACTGCTCTTAAAAAAGCATAATACAAATACAAATACATTGTTATGTGTGACACTGTGTGTCATCATACCATTTAGTCTTCACTACAACCATGTGAGATATTCTATCCCTATGTCACAAAGAAGCTTTGAAAACAAGTACATTGCCCAAGTTCACACAAGAGACCCAAACCCTCTCAGCTGCCAAGTCCAGTGCTCTCTTTCCCACATTAGGCTTCCTCTCAAGGCCAACACTTGCAGAAACAGCTTTCACTTTGAGATATCGTAGTGTGTATCTTAATGTCAGTGAATTCCAGCTCTTTGGCTTGTTAGCTATGTAACTTTGAATATTTTGCCAAATCTCTGAGTTTTCTGGTTTTGAATGAGAAATAATTCTCTCACTAGTTTCTTACCATTAACTATGCAGGGCCTCATGGAGTGGCACCTGGTTTATACAGGCCATTAATATGTATAAATTCCACCTGCACCTCTGAAATAAGCCTTCACAGTTTATAAAGCATGCTCACTTAATGTCATTTGATTACTTGGAAAGGAGCAGAAGAAAATACAGTTTTATAAGTACGGTTTAGATCAGAGAATGTCTTTTCTTCTGTGGGCAATCAGGAACCACGGAAGAGTCTTTAACAGCAGAGTGATATGATTGATCTAAGGCATACTTTGGGAGGAACAAGGTAGCACCTCTATGTTGGACAGATGGGACTGGGCAAAACTAGGGGCAGTCTCATATCCTTATGAAGATGTTTATCATGATCTAGGAAAAAAGGTAATGAAGACTTTAGGGAAGAAACAGTGGAAATAGGGATAAGGAAGCATATTTTTCTCAAATGCCAGTCAGTATGCAAGGCCCTCTCATATTCCCTGTGTTGATATAAGACTGGCCAAGTTCACATTACATATGTCTGGAGACATACCATACAGAGAAAGAAGATCGAGACAACCTGATTTTTTCTTTTTGTTCCTGGGGTCTTGGTACTTTATCAGTTCTTTTTTCCTTCACAGTCTTTGCCTGTGGTGTCCCTATTGCCTAGAATACTCCTTTCTCTTTCTCATTGCCTTATCCAGTTAGTTAACTATTTCTTTTTTTTCTCCTTTTTTTGGTCATCTTCCTGATTTTATTTTTTTATTTAAATTCAGTTAACATATAGTGTATTATTAGTTTCAGAGGTAGAGGTCAGTGATTCATTGGTCCTATATAACACCCAGTGCTCATTACATCACATGCCCTCCTTAATGTCCATCACCCACTTACCCCATCCTCCCACCCCACTCCCATCCAGCACCCTCAGTTTGTTTCCTATGATTAAGAGTCTCTTATGGTTTGTTTCCCTCTCTGGTTTCATCTTGTTTAATTTCTCCCTCTCTTCCCCTATGATCCTGTGTTTTGTTTCTTAAATTCCACATATGAGTGAGATCATATGATAATTGTCTTTCTCTGATTGACTTATTTCACTTAGCATAATACCCTCTAGTTCCATCTACATCATTGCAAATGGCAAGATTTCATTCTTTTTGATGGCTGAGTTGTATTCTATTGTATATACATACCATATCTTCTTTATCCATTCATCTGTTGATGGACATCTGGGCTCTTTCCATAGTTTGGCTATTGTGGACATTGCTGCTATAAACATTGGGGTGCAGGTGCCCCTTCGGGTCACTACATTTGTATCTTTGGGGTATAGACCTAGTAGTGCAATTGCTGGGTTGTAGGGTAGCTAAAATGTTTCAAACCTCTAAAAGAGTATTTAAAAGAAACTTTTATGTCTGTTTTAAAAATTTATAATATTTATAAATATTTTATATATATTAGAAATAAATTATTGATACAATTAGATGCATCATTGAAAGGTAAAGTAATTGGTTGAGCAATTTTCCCATCATTTATTTTTTTAAAAAACAAATTTAAGTACTAAAAACTTTTTAAATTACAAAATAATTAATGTTCTGTCCCTTTTAAAAGTTAAATAGGAACATATAAGGAAATTTATGTAAATTTATGGCATCTCCCCTCTCAGGAAGTGATAACCACTATTAACATTTTGATTAATATGTATCTTCTACATTGTGTCTTTATCTGTTACTGTGGCTCCCTCTCTATATATTTTTGCAAAAATGGGATTTTGCAGCACATATTTTTATTTCTGATACTCATAATTTTTGTTACAAAATTTATGCATTTACATGGCAAAATTATTTTAATTATAAGTATAAAAAGTAAAAATTGATAGTAATTCTTCCTTATCTTCTTCAGGGAGTTCTATTGAAGACTTTAGAATGTCTTGTTTAAACTCTTCTTGTAGCTAAATTTATTATTTAAAGTAAATATGCTCTTCCCCCTGTTTTGATTTATAAACTTTAGGCAATGTTGGTTAATATTATCTATGATATATTTAGTCCATTCTCTCTGTTTGTCATGTATATATTCTTATATTTTTATTATTTTAACAACATTCACATTATTATTAAAATATATTCTTACTACTTTTAATATATATATAATATATATTTATATATAGTATGAAATACATAGCATACATGTGTATGGTATATAATATTATAAAAGATATATTATTAAAATATGTTACCAAACAATATACTACATATGTTATTGAAATATATAATAATCATATATCATTATACATTATATGCCATGTACTTCATAGTTATGCATGTATAATATATACATAATACCTAGTATCACATGATCTTATCATCTTAATAATATTTATATTTTTATTCATATCTTTTTATATTATATTGACTTACCTTAGGCAATGCCCATTGATTACTTGCTATGAAAAATAAGAAATTAGAATAGTTGAACACTTCTTATATCCATTGTCAAGATTCATAAAATTTATAATTTATTCTATAAAAACTTTTATACTTTGTCTACAGGTTAACTTAAAAATTGAATTAATAAATAGTATTTTATAATATTGTGACTATATAAATAATATTAACTCTTGGGTAAAGAAATATATTGTTATGCTAGTAAAGTTTTGATGGTCAAAGGAGGACCTTTTAGGCATCAGGGTCTAATGGAGATGCTTAATTATTTTCTCACTTCTTTAACTTCTATGAGTGAAACCAACTACCATAAAAAATT
Source organism: Leptonychotes weddellii (assembly GCF_054177405.1). Lineage (NCBI taxonomy): Eukaryota > Metazoa > Chordata > Mammalia > Carnivora > Phocidae > Leptonychotes > Leptonychotes weddellii. Next base: position 29,867,050 of record NC_138370.1, read on the forward strand.
AAAATCATTTTTTTTTTAAGATTTTATTTATTTATTTGAGAGAGAGAGAGAATGAGAGACAGAGAGCATGAGAAGGAGGAGGGTCAGAGGGAGAAGCAGACTCCCTGCCGAGCAGGGAGCCTGATGTGGGACTCGATCCTGGGACTCCAGGATCATGACCTGAGCCGAAGGCAGTCGCTTAACCAACTGAGCCACCCAGGCGCCTCCATAAAAAATTAAATCTCATCTTCCTTTTCTTAGAATCCTTTCCTATTTTTTTGGAGTAACTCTTGAGTTTTTTGTTTGGTTTCCAGTTTATTTTATTGTTTAAAATATTATTATTTTTCTATTTGAATTGGGGATTATATATTGAGTTCAAGATAAAGAAAAGTTTATGTCTTCATAGGGCTGAATGTGGGCCAGTTTAGAATTTATTTGTAGACCAGACTTTTCTTTCAGTGTCACTTCCTTTCTCTGGCATCCTAGGGGCTATATCCTAAATCTATTAGGTGTTAAATTACTTTCAAAATTATTCTTTACATTCCTTTAATTACAAGAAATCATTTTCTTTTGTTTTTGGCCAGATTCTTTGTCCCGTGTTCTGGGTGCAAGACTTTTTAGGCAGGAGGCCCCTTCTCAAGGAAACTCGTTGCCTGCTCCCACCCTAGCAGGAAGACAAGAGGGAACTTCCAGCTATGACTGTCCATCTCTCACCTGTAGCTTTTCTGTTTGCTTTTGGGGCAGTGGAGACACGAGACAGGTGTGGGCCAGATATGATTGAGGAACATTTATTACACTTGATTACAGTTCAAAATGGGCTAGGTCTACTAGTGCCACAGGTCTAGATTTGTCTTTATTTTTCTGGAAAGCCAGGGAGACTATTTTAGAACTACTTTACCACTCAACATAAGGATTGAGGAAGGAATATAGGAATCTAAAATATTTTTATCTTTTCATATAGGTCTTTTTGAAAATTTTATTTCCAGTATAGTTAACATACAGTGTTATATTCATTTCAGGGGTATAATATAGTGATTCAATAATTCTATATATTACTCAGTGCTCATCAAGATAAGTGTACTCAATCCCCTTCACTGGTTTCACCCATGGCCCCTTCCCCCCCACCACCTCCCCTTTGGTAACCATCAGTTTGTTCTTTATAGTTAGAAGTCTGGTTTTTGGTTTGCTTCTTTTCTTCCCCTTCATTTGTTTTGTTTCTTAAATTCCACGTTTGAGTGAAATCATATGTTTTTTTTTTTCTGACTGATTTATTTCACTCAGCATTATAACTTCTAGATCCATCCATCCATGTTGTTGCAAATGGCATGATTTCATTCTTTTTTTTTTAAGTTTTTATTTAAATTCCAGTTAGTTAACATACCGTGTAATATTAGTTTCAGTATACAATTTATAGTGATTCTACACTTCCATGCAACACCTGGTGCTCATCACAACAAGTGCGCTCCTTAATCCCATCACCTATTTCACCCATTCCCCCAACTCACCTTCCCTCTGGTAACCATCAGTTTGTTCTCTGCAGTTGAGAGTCTGTTTCTTGGTTTGTGCCCCCCCCTTTTCTCCCCCTGCTTGTTTGTTTTGTTTCTTTTACTCTTGAAATTTTCCCTTTTATAATTTTCTTCTAATTATTGTCTTGTCTTTTTTACTTAAAGAAGTCCCTTTAACATATCTTGTAAAGTCAGTTTAGTGGTGATAAATTCTTTTAACTTTTGTTTGAGAAACTCTTTGTCTCCTTGAATTCTGAGTGATAGCATCAGGGAGAGTATTATTGTTTGTAGTTTTCTCCTATCAGCATTTTGAATATGTCATGCTACTACCTTTTGGCCTGCAAGGTTTCTGCTGAAAAATCAGCTGAATAGCATTATTATAGGGTTTTCTTGTATATAACTAGTTGTTTTTCTCTTGGCACTTTTAAGATTCTCTCTTTATCTTAATCTTTGCCATTTTAATTATTATGTGTTGTGGTGTGTGCTTCCTATGGTTTATTTTCTTTGTGGCTGTCTGTGCTTCCTGGACCTGGATGTCTGTTTCTTTCCCCAGGTTAGTGAAGTTTGCAGCCATTATTTCTCCAAATAAGTTTTCTGCTCATTTCTCTTTTACTTTGGGATCTCTATAATGAGAGTATTAGTATGCTTGATGTTGTACCAGAGATCCTTTAACATATCCTCATTTAAAAAATTTTTTTTTAACTTTTCTGCTGTTCAGCTTGGGCACTTTCTATTACCCTGTCTTCCCAATCATTAATTCATCTGCTTTCTCTAATCTGTTGTTGATTCTCTCTAGTGTATTTTCATTTCATTTATTCTATTCTTCAAGTCTGATTGTTTTTTATTTTTTATTTTTTAATATTTTATTAATTTATTTGACAGAGAGAGACACAGTGAGAGAGGGAACACGAGCAGGGGGAGTGGGAAAGGAAGAAGCAGACTTTCCACGGAGCAGGGAGCCTGATGCGGGGCTCGATCCCAGGACCCTGGGATCATGACCTGAACCAAAGGCAGATGCTTAACGACTGAGCCACCCAGGCGCCCCCAAGTCTGATTGTTTTTTAAAAAAAGATTTTCTGTCTCTTTGTTGAAGTTCCCATGAGTTCATCCTCTCTTCTTTCCAGTCCAGTGAGCATGTTTTTCTTTTTAAAGATTTTATTTATTTGTTAGAGAGAGAGAGCATGAGCAGGTGTGGGGGAGAGGGGCAGAGGGAGAGGGAGAAACTAACTCCTCCCTGAGCAGGGACCCCAATGCGGAACTTGATCCCAGGACCCTGGGATCGTGGCCTGAGCCGAAGGTAGACACTTGACTGAACCACCCAGGCGTCCCTCCAGTGAGCATGTTTTTGACCATTACTTTTATCTCTTTATCAGGTAGGTTGCTTACCTCTGTTTTGTTCAGCTCTTTTTCTGAGGTTTTTGTCTTGTTCTTTAGTTTGGAGCATATTTCTCTGTTGCCTCATTTTGTTTTTCTTTTTGCATTTGTTTCTATGAATTAAGTAGAACAGCTACTTATCATAGACTTGAAGAAATGACTTTTTATAAGAACATCCCTTATGGACTGTGTGTGCCTGATGGCTTTGGTTGCCTTGCTGGATCTGTAATGCGTGTGGGCTGGAAGTCCTGGGACATCTCATACTGCCCTGGTGGGATGGGTGGAGCTGAAGTGGGCACTCGCCAGGGGGTTCTGGGGCTTTCTGTATAGTGGGTTTTGGCCTGGAGTACCTCAGGATACTTTGCACATATGTCACCTTGGTGAGATGGCTGGTGCTATTGTCGACACTGTCCAAGGATATCCCTGTGTGTGCCACATTGGGGCCACCTTGTGAGGCTTTTTTGGGGGGACCACTGGGTGTGGTGTGGGCCAGGATTCCAGGGCTCACTGAGGCACTAGGCTGGCTAGGGTGCCCTGACCCTGCTTTTGTCTGTGCTATCATGGTGGAGGAGGAATGTAAGCAATGGTACTCTCCTACCCCTCTGGCCCTAGAGAGGTTCCAGAGCTCCCTGGCCACTTGATAGAATTCTAGGGCTGGTTCCTTTATATTCTAGTTGCTCTTTAAACTGTGGCACTTTTTTCCCCTGTATTCCAGAGTGTCCAGGGCTGGTGTTGGCTAGGGGCCCAGGGTTGGCTAAGGTGGTGGGCTGGCTAGGGTGCCTGAATTTTGCTCCCATCCGTGCTATCAAATTAACAGGATAATGTAAACACTGGTGCCAGCCTCTCTGATTCCCCACCACTTGGTGGAGGGTTAGTTCCTTTATATTCTAGTTTCCCTTTTAAATTCTGGCTTTTATTTTTTACTTATTTATTTTATTTATTTTTAATTTATTTTTTAAATTTTATTTTATTATGTTATGTTAGTCACCATACATCATTAGTTTTTGATGTAGTGATCCACGATTCATTGTTTTTGTATAACACCCAGTGCTCCATTCAGTAAGTGCCCTCTTTAATACCCATCACCGGGCTAACCCATTCCCCCAGCCCCCTCCCCTCTAAAACCCTCAGTTTGTTTCTCAGAGTCTATAGTCTCTCATGGTTCATCTCTCCCTCTGATAACCCCCCTTCATTTTTCCCTTCCTTCTCCTTATGTCTTCCATGCTATTCCATATGTTTCACAAATAAGTGAAACCATATGATGATTGACTTTCTCTGCTTGACTTACTTCACTTAGCATAATCTCCTCCAGTCTCATCCATGTTGATGTAAAAGTTGGGTATTCATCTTTTCTGATGGCTGAGTAATATTCCATTGTATATATGGACCATATCTTCTTTATCCATTCATCTGTTGAAGGACATCTGGGCTCTTTCCACAGTTTGGCTATTGTGGACATTGCTGCTATAAACATTGGTGTGCATATGGCCCTTCTTTTCACTACCTCTGTGTCTTTGGGGTAAATACCCAGTAGTGCAATTGCTGGGTCATAGGGTAGCTCTATTTTTAATTTTCTTTTTTTTTTTTTTTTAAATTTTTATTTTTTTAATTTTATTTTTTTTGCGAGAGAGAGAATGAGAGAGAGCACGAGAGGGAGGAGGGTCAGAG
>NC_138370.1:29872075-29896580 GCF_054177405.1 Leptonychotes weddellii
GCAGTTAGAGCCTCCATTTTTTATTGCACCTCATTAATAGCCTTTTTGATTTCGACTTGTTTAGATTTTAGTTCTTTTATTTCTCCAGAAAGGGTTTCTCTAATATCTTCCATGCTTTTTTCAAGCCCAGCTACTATCTTTTAATCATCCTTCTGAACTCTAGTTCCGACATCTTACCAATGTCTGTATTGATTAGGTCCCTGGCAGTCGGTACTGCCTCTTGTTCTTTTTTTTGAGGTGATTTTTTTCTGTCTTGTCATTTTGTCCAGAGGAGAATAGATGAATGAGAGAACAAAATGCTAACAGGGTAACAACGACCCCAGAAAAATAGACAGTAAACAAATCAGAAGAGACCCAAAACCAGGGAAAAAGAAAGGGAAAGAAAGAAAAAAAAAAAAAAGAAAAAAATTAACCCCCCCCCCAAACCAGAATATGATCAAATATGATCTGGCTGGTGCATAGATCAGTGCCACACACTAGATTTTGGGCATATTTTGGTCTGTTAGAAGAAAGTGCCTCCCAAAATTTTAACGAAAGAAAAATTTATATATGTACAAAAATAAGAGTATATATGATGAAGGGATGGAATATGACTGTAAAGATGAAAATTTAAAAGATTTTTAAAAGGAATTGATATAATAAGAAGTTGGTTGAAAATGAAAGAAGAGGATTTAAAAAAAAAAAGAAAAGGGAGAGAATGTGATCAGGCAGGAGACTAGAACAAAGCCATACATAGAGATTTAGGGTATATTTTGGTCTGTTAGAAGAAACTGTATCCCAAAATTTTAAAAAGAGAACAACTTATATATATATACCAAAAATAAGGTTAACTACTATGAAGGGATGGAATATGACTCTAAAAATGAAAAATAAAAAAGATTTTTTAAAAAAGGGATTGATAACATGTTGGTTGAAAAAGGGAAAAAGAAAAATTAAAAAAAAAAGAAAAAGGAAAAAAGAAAATTAAAAAAATTAACTTTGAAAGACTAAAGAGTCATTGGAAAAAAGCCATGAATTCTTTTTTTTTAAAGTCATTAATTCCATGTGCAGTATTACCCTAGTGCTGGAGTTCTGCCATTCTCATTGATGGGTAAACTTGGTTTTGGCTCGCTGTTCTTGCCGATCTTCTTGGGGAGGGGCCTGTTGCCATGGTACTCAAATGTCTTTGCCGGAGGTGGAATTGCCCTGCCCTTGCTGGGGGCCGGTCTAAGTAATCCACTCGGGTTTGCTCTCTGGAGCTTTTGTTCCCTGCAAGCTTTCCATATAGCTTTGGAGGACAAGAATGAAAATGGCGGCCTCCCAATCTTTGACCTGGAGGAACCGAGAACTCGGGGCCCCACTCCTCAGTGTGCCCCCAGAGAAAAGCAGTCAATCACTCCCATCTCCCTGGTCTCCGGTCGCACTCCGTGCTCACCCGGCCTGTGACCGAGCATTTCTATCTCTGGCACATGACCACATGTGGAGTCTCCAAACCCAGCAGATCCCTGCTATGTGCTCCCACGCCCCTCCTCCCACCCTTCCTCCCCGGGGGAGGAAGGGGAGTCTCCCTGGATCTGTCGCTTGTTGGGTCCCTGCTAGAATAGCAGTGGCCCGACTCTGCTGCCCATCACGGTTTATGGCAACCCCAAGCTGAGAGCCCACTCCTCAGCTCCGTCTTTGCAGCCAGCTTCCCCGCTCTGATATCTGGGAGTTCTGCCACACTCAGGCACCCCCAGTCTTTCTATGACACCGACGGTCCTGAGACCACACTGTCCCAGTGAGGGTTCCACCCCCCGCCTAGTCACTGGAGCGATGTCCCTCAGTGGAGCCGACTTCTAAAAGTTTCGATTTTGTCCTCTGTTGCTCTATCACTTGCTGGTAGCGGCTGACCGAGGCCCCCTTCCCCTGCTGTCTATCCTCCCGAATATCTCCTCGGATTCACTTCTCCGCACGTCCTACCTTCCAGAAAGTGGTCACTTTTCTGTTCAGAGAGTTGTTGCTATTCTTTTCTTTGATCTCCTGTTGAGTTCATAGGTGTTTAGAATGGTTTGATTCCTATCCAGCTGAATTCCTGGGATCAGACGAAACCCAGGTCTCCTTCTCCTCCGCCATCTTGCTCCTCCCCCCTGATTTAATTCTTAATATGGACCTGGAGGCCATGATGGTTGGTGAGACAAATGACCTAGGTATTGTCATCAAAAGTTATTTTTGATGGGGCTCTGTCATATTGTTTAGAGGGAGGCTTCCTATCCTGGAAAGGGAAATCCAAGTATATTTGTCCATGTCACTCCCAATTGTTCCCTTCCCAAGGTTCAGATTCTAACTCCTTCCCTATCAGATCTGGTAGATTTGAGAATTAAGTTAGTGCTGTAGCCCTGCAGTCCTTATGCTTGGTGCATGATCCTCAGCCATGTCAATCCAACCACTATAGGAGATGAGGAGTTACTACAGTGCTGCTGCAGAGGCTTACTAACTGCCTATTTGCATTCAGTTGCTCAGTCATAGCTTTCCCTTTATATTTCTCATAATATGTATCCTCTAGTGCTATCATAACAATCCAGTTGAACCCTAAGTTTTTATTAGAGCTTGTCATTAGAACAGTGAAGTGCCTTGATCTTCCTCACAACCTGCCCTCACCTGTACCTTATTCAATGCCAGACGTGGTAGTAACTGGAGAAATCATGATGTTATTGCATATCATGAATTACCAGTGTCACATTTCTCCTTGGCAAGGAAGTTATCTCTGCACTTGTTAAATATGTGAGCGGCATTATACAAGAATGCTACCTTGGATGTCTTTCTGTTGTTTCTCCTGATATGAGTTACTGAGTCATGGAGAATCCTGTTAGGAAGCTGATAGCACACTTAAACGGAGTAATTGGTTACATGGCCACTTTCTGTGCTGGGAAGCAGAATATCATGTGGACTATTCTAAATGAATACAAGAGCTATCATAAGAAATTATGTAAATTGAAGATCATGTTCTATATAGCCAAAAAATATAATGAAAAACAGCCCTTTTATATAGTTATGATAGCTACTTAAGAATTATATTAGGTATTCTGTTGTTAAATCATGATAGAGATTGGCATAGATTCAATTTGCTTATATCTCAATAAAATTTCATAAGAACTTTAGCTTTTCACCTGTCCAAGGAGCTGTATTTTCTATTCTTAAGTATTTGATAAAATAATAAATATGTTCAAAATTAGAAAATTATTACTTTTTATCACCTTTCAATGACTTGTCTTTCATTTGAATTTTTGTTTTTGTTAATGTAGTACCCCAAGGAGATAACTTTGGAGGCATTTTCCATTATTGTTACGCAGATGCTCGGACTCAGTCTGGGAATATCATATGATGACACAACAAAATGTCGCTGTTCAGGAGCCATTTGTATAATGAATCCAGAAGCTATGTAAGTTTATTTAAAAGTAAGATTTATTGGTTATGTTTATTTTGTTTTAAATATTTGAAGTGCAAAATTTAGTGTTAACTTATAGTACCAATTAGCCATAAATGGACCAAGTACTACAAAATATAAATCTGAAATTTTAAGTGTAAGAGAGTTGGAAAGAGATGTACCATTAAGAACAAAGATAACAAATCTAATTTCAAAGATATATTAGCAAGGGAATGAGACTGTATTTTGTGAAATCTCATAGTGAGGATTGTTAAAAATATGTCAGAATAGAGTGGCAGGATGGATAAAAGAACAAGACCCATCTGTATGCTGCCTACAACAGAAAAACACAAACTGAAAGTGAAAGTTTGGAGAAAGATATTACATGCAAGTGGAAGCAAGAAGAATCTGGAGTAGCAATAGCTGTATCAGACAAAATAGACTTTACTTTTTTTAAGGCAACAAAAGTATTTATTACAGGAAATGTCAGAACTTTGCTTCATTACAAATAATTTGTTTTTAATATTATTTTGATTTTGATTCTTTTTTTTGTTGCATTTTTTTTTTTTTAACATTTTAGGTAGTTAACATACACTGCAATATTGGTTTCTGGAGTAGAATTCAGTGATTCATCACTTACATACAATACCCAATGCTCATCATAACAAGTGTTCTCCTTAATACCAATCACCTATCTAACCCATCCCCCACCCACCTCCCTCCATCACCCCTCAGTTTGTTCTCTATTGTTTAGAGTCTCTTACAGCTTGTTTCCCTCTCTCCTTTTTTTCTTTTCCCCCTTCCCATATGTTCATCTGTTTTCTTTGTAAATTCAACATATGTGTGAGGTCATAGGGTATTTGTTTTTCTCTGGCTGACTTATTTCACTTAGCATAATACACTCCAGCTCCATCCAAGTCATTGCAAATGGCAAGATTATATTCTTTTTAATGGCTGAGTAATATTCCATTATATATATCTTTATCCATTCATCAGTTGATGGACATTTGGGCTTTCTCCATAATTTGGCTATTGTTGATAATGCTGCTATAAATTTTGGTGTGCATGTATCCCTTTGAATCACTATTTTTGTATCATTTGGATAAATACCTAGAAGTACAATTGCTGGGTCATAGGGTAGCTCTATTTTCAACTTTTTGAGGAACCTCCATACTGTTTTCCAGAGTGGCTGCACCAGTTTGCATTCCCACCAGAAGTGTAAGAGGGTTCCCCTTTCTCTGCATCTGGCCAACACTTGTGGTTTTAGCCATCCTGACAGGTTTGAGATAGTATCACATCATGGTTTTGATTTGTATTTCCAAAATGATGAGTGGTGTTGAGCATTTTTTCATCTGTTAGCCATCTGGATGTCTTTTTTGGAACAGTGTCTGTTCATGTCTTCTGTCCATTTCTTAATTGGGTTATTTATTTTTTAGGTGTTGACTTTGATAAGTAAAGTCTTTGTAGATTTTGGATACTAACCCTTTATCAGATATGTCATTTGCAGATATCTTCTCCCATTCCATATGCTGACTTTTAGTTTTGTTGATTGTTTGCTTTGCTGTGCAGAAGGTTTTTATCTTGATGAAGTCCCAATAGTTCATTTTTGGTTTTGTTTCCTTTGCCTGTGGTGAGTGTCTAGTAAGAAGTTGCTATGGCCTAAGACAAAGACATTTCTGCCTATGTTCTCCTCTAGGATTTTCATTATGGTTTCCAGTCTCACATTAAGGTCTTTCATCCATTTTGAATTTATTTTTGTGTATGGTGTAAGAAAGTGGTCCAGTTTCATTCTTCTGCATGTTGCTGTCCAGTTTTCCCAACACCATTTGTTGAAGAGACTGTCTTTTTTCTATTGGATGTTCTTTCCTGCTTTGTTGAATATTAGTTGACCATATAGTTTTTGGTCCATTTCTGGGTTCTCTATTCTGTTCCATTCATCTGTGTGTCTGTTTTTATGCCAGTACCATAATGTCCTGATGACTATAGCTTTATAATATAGCTTGAAATCTGAAATCATGATGCCTCCAGTTTTGTTTTCTTTTTCAGAATTGCTTTGGCTATTTGGGGTCTTTTGTAGTTCCAGACAAATTTCAAGATTGTTCTATTTCTGTGAAAAGTGCTGGTGGTATTTTGATAGCGATTGCATTAAATATGTAGATTGCTTTGGGTAGTATAGACATTTTAACAATGTTTTTCTTCTAATCCATGGGCATTGAATGTTTTTCCATTTCTTTGTGTCTTCCTCAATTTCTTTCATAAGTGTTCTATAGTTTTGAGAGTAGAGATCTTTTACTTCTTTTTTTTAAAAAGGTTTATTTATTTATTTATTTATTTGAGAGAGAAAGAGAGAGATCACATCTGGGGGGAGATGTAGAGGGAGAGAATCTTCAAGCAGACTCCCCGATGAGCACAGAGCCTGATGTGGGGCTGGATCTAACAACCCATAAGATCATGACTTGAGCCAAAACCAAGAGTCGGATGCTTAACCAACTGAGCCACCCAGGTGCCCCTAGGTATTTTACTTCTTTAGTTAGATTTATTCCTAGGTGTCTTATTGTTTTTGGTGTAACAGCAAATGGGATGGATTCCTTGATTTCTCTTCCTGCTGCTTCATTATTGGTGTATAGAAATGTAACAGATTTCTGCACATTGATTTTATATCCTGTGATTTTGCTGAATTCATGTATGGGTTCTAGTAATTTTTTGGTGGCATCTTTTGTGTTTTCTACATAGAGTACCATGTCATCTGTGAGTAGTGAAAGTTTGACTTCTTCCTTGCCAATTTGGACGCCTTTTTTTTTCTTTTTGTTGTATGATTGCTGTGGCTAAGATTTTCAGTACTATGTTAAATAGTAATGGTAAAAGTGAACATCATTGTCTTGTTCCTGACTGTAGGGGAAAGGCTCTCAGTTTTTCCCCGTTGAGGATAATATTAACTGTTGGTTTTTCATATAGTGCATTTATGATGTTGAGGTACGTTCCATCTATCCCTACTTTGTTGAGGGTTTTTATCATGAAAGGATGCTGCATTTTTTCAAATGCTTTTTCTGCATCTATTGAGAGCATCATATGGTTCTTATCCTTTCTTTTATTAATGTGGTGTGTCACATTGATTGATTTGTGGATGTTAAACCACCCCTGCAGCCCAGGAAAAAAAATCCCACTTGGTCATGGTGAATAATCCTTTTCATGTAATGTCGAATTTGATTTGCTAGTATTTTATTGAGAACTTTTGCATCTATATTCATCAAGGTTATTGGCCTGTAATTCTCCTTTTTAGTAGGATCTTTGTCTAGTTTTGGAATCCAGGTAATGCAGGCTTTGTAGAATGAGTTTGGAAGTCTTCCTTCCACTTCTATTTTTTGGAACAGTTTCAGAAAGGTAGGTATTAACTCTTCACATGTCTGGTAGAATTCCCTTGGGAAGCCATCTGGGCAGGACTTTTGTTTGTTGGCAGATTTTTGATTACTGGTTCAGTTTATTTGCTGGTTTTGGGTCTCTTCAAATTTTTTATTTCTTCCTGTTTCAGTTTTGGGAGTTTGTAAGTTTCTGTGAATTTGTCCATTGCTTCCAGGTTGCCCAATTTGTTGGCATATAATTTTTTATGGTATTCTCTTACGATTGTTTTTATCTCTGCAGTGTTGGTTGTGATCCTTCCTCTTTCATTCATGATTTTATTTATTTGGGTCCTTTCTCTTTTTCTGTTTGATAAGTCTGGCTGGGGGTTTAACAATCTTGTTAATTCTTTCAAAGAACCAGCTCCTGGTTTCGTTGATCTACTGTTCTACTGTTTTTGTGTGTTCTATATCATTGATTTCTGCTCTAATCTTTATTATTTCCCCTCTCCTGCTGGATTTAGGCTTTATTTTCTCTTTCTTTTCTAGCTCTTGTAGGTGTAAATTTAGGTTGTGTGTTTGAGACTTCTCTTGCATCTTGAGGAAGGCCTGCATTACTATATACTTCCCTCTTAGGACCACCTTTGGTACATCCCAAAGGTTTTAGACTGTCATGTTTTCATTTCCATTTGCTTTCATGTATTTTTAAAGTACTTCTTTAATTTCCTGGTTGACCCATTTATTCTTTAGTAGGATGTTCTTTAACCTCCATGTATTTGTGGTCCTTCTACATTTTTTCTTGTGGTTGACTTCAAGTTTCATAGCACTGTGGTCTGAAAATATGCATGCTATGATCTCAATCTTTTTGTACTTTTTAAAAAAAGATTTTATTTATTTATTTGTCAGAGAGAGAGAGAGAAAGCACAAGCAGGGGGAGCAGCAGACAGAGGGAGAGGGAGAAGCAGACTCCCCGCCAAGCAAGGAGCCCGATGTGGGGCTCGATCCCAGGACCCCAGGATTGTGACCCGAGCCAAAGGCAGACGTTTAACCGACTGAGCCACCCAGGCATCCCTCAATCTTTTTGTACTTGTTGAGGGCTGATTTGTGACCCAGTGTGTAATCTATTCTGGAGAATGTTCCATGTGCACTCAAAAAGAATGTATTCTGCTGCTTTAGGATGAAATGCTCTGAATATATCTGTTAAGTCCATCTGGTTCAGTGAGTCATTTAAAGCCCTTGTTTCCTTTTTTTTTTTAATAATGCTCCTTGCTTTTTCTTTTTAATTTTTTTTATTAACATATAATGTATTATTTGTTTCAGGGGTACAGGTCTGTGATTCATCAGTCTTACACAATTCGCAGCGCTCACCATAGTACCTACCCTCCCCAATGTCCATCACCAGCCACCCCATCCCTCCCACCCCCCCTCCACTCCAGCAACCCTCAGTTTGTTTCCTGAGATTAAGAGTCTCTTATGGTTTGTCTTCCTCTCTGGTTTCATCTTGTTTCATTTTTCCCTCCCTTCCCCTATGATCCTCTATCTTGTTTCTGAAATTCCTCATATCAGTGAGATCATATGATACTTGTCTTTCTCTGATTGACTTATTTTGCTTAGCAAAATACCCTATAGTTCTATCCACATCGTTGCAAATGGCAAGATTTCATTTTTTTTTTGATGGCTGCCTAATATTGCATTGTATATATATATACCACATCTTCTTTATCTATTCATCTGTTGATGGACATCTAGGCTCTTTCCATAGTTTGTAAAGCCCTTGTTTCCAGTTGTTGATCTGTCCATTGCTGTGAGTGGGGTGTTAAAAGTCCCCCAGTCATATTGTATTATTATCAATGACTTTAAGTTTGTTATTAGTTGATTTATATAGCTGGCTGCTCCCAAGTTGGGGGCATAAATATTTACAGTTGTTAGGTCTTGTTGGGTAGAGCCTTTTATTATGATATAGTGTCCTTCCTCATCTCTTATTACAGTCTTTGGCTTAAAATCTAGTTTGTCTAATATAAAGATTGCCACCCCAGCTTTCTTTTGATGTCCATTAGCATGGTAAATGGTTTTCAACCCCCTCACTTTCAGTCTGGAGCTGTCTTTGAGTCTAAAATGAATCTTTTGTAAGCAGGATATCAATGGGGCTTTTAAAAAAATCCATTCTGATGCCCTATGTCTTTTATTAGAGCATTTAGTCCATTTACATTCAGAGTAATTACTAAAAGATAGAATTTAGTGCCATTGTATTACCTGTAAAGTCACTATTCCTGTAGATTGTCTCTGTTCCTTCTTGTATTTGTTACGTTTGGTCTCTCCTCCCCTCTCAACAGGTCCCCTTTAATATTTCTTGGAGATCTGGTTTAGTGGTTGTGAACTCATTTAGTTTTTGTTTGTCTTGGAAACTCTATCTCTACTTCTATTCTGAATGATAGCCTTGTTGGATAAGGTATTCTTGGCTGCATATTTTTCCCATTTAACACGTTGAATATATCATGCCAGTCCTTTCTGGCCTTCCAGATCTCTGTGAACAGGTCTGCTGCTCACCTTATGTTGTTCACCCTTGTAGGTTAAGAACCTTTTGTCCCTAGCTGCACTGTGAATTCTCTCTTTATCTTTGTATTTTGCAAGTTTCACTATGGTATGTATTGTTGACTTGTTTTTGTTAATTTTGAGGGGAGTTCTCTGCGCCTCTTGGAGTTGAGTGCCTCTTTCCTTCCCCAGTTTAGGGAAGTTCTCAGGTATAATTTGTTCAAATAAAGCTTCTGCCCCTTTTTCTTGCTCATCTTCTTCTGGGAGTCCTATGATATGGATATTATTTTGCTTTATGGTTTGCTGATTTCCCTAAGTCTGCCTTCCTGATCTAATAGTTTTCTTTCTGTCTTCTTTTCAGCTTCATTATTTTCCATAATTTTATCTTCTATATCACCTATTCTCTCCTCTGCCTCTTAAGTCCTCATTGTGATTATATCCAGTTAGTTTGCATTTCAGTTATAGCATTTTTTTCTTTTAATTTCAGCCTGACTAGTTTTTAGGTCTTTTATCTCTGCAGCAAGAGTTTCTCTGGTGTCTTCTATGGTTTTTTCAAGTCCAGCTAGTAGTCCTATGACTGTTGTTCTAAATTCTTGTTCAGATATATTGTTTATATCTGCTTTGAGCAAGTCCCTGGCTGGGATATCTTCCTGACCTTTCTTTTGGGGAGAATTCCTCCATCTTCTCATTTTGGCTAAGTTTCTATCTTTTTCTGTGTTATAAAAGCTTGTTATGTTTCCTGCACCTCAGATTAATGCTATATTAAAAAGAAGTCATACACTGTCCAGGGGCTGGCACTTCAGAAAGTGTTTTTGGTGTGTGCTGTGTGCACTCTGCTGTTGTGTTTTGGCTGCCCTTTCCCATAGGTCAGTCCTCTGCAGAGTTCCTCCTTGCTTGCAGTGAGGAGTGTTTGGAACTTTATCTAGGTGTGCTTTGATTTGTTTGTTAAAGTAAGCCTGGACAAAAAAAGAAAAAAAAAAGAAAAACACCCCCAAAACCCAAAAAACTTGATCCAAAAAAAGCCTGATCCAAAAAAATAAGAGAAAAGGAAAAGGAATGAAAAAAACCAAATGGGCAATCAAAAACTATTAGTCTGATTACAAGGAAAAAGAGGCCTGATCCCCCCCCCCAAAAAAAGAAAAGAAAAAAAAGAAAGGAAAGGAAATGTAAAAACAGTCTAACAAACAAAATACTATAAGCCTGATTCCAAGAAAGAAAAGAAAGAAGAGGGAAAAAAAAGAATAAGGAAAAGATAAAAAAAAAGATAAAAGAAGAAAAGATTAAAAAAAAAAAACACCCCACAGCCTGGTCCTATTTGCACCGGAACTGAAGAATTGAAGGGGACGCGTTGAAGCTCTGTAGATCAGTAGACTTGGTGCCCGCGGTGTCCAGCCTGTGTGGCTCTTCTGGGGCAGAGGCCCGCTGCACTGGCTCAGAGTCAGTCCTGTCCCATTGAAAATGCATTTGCCAATCGCAGGGGGCAGGTTTTGATGTCAACGGCTCCTTCCTCCGCTGGGGCTGCTGTGTTGCTCTCTGAAGTCCGACCGTGTTGGTGGTGAGGGTGAAATGGTGCTACGCCACTCTCTCATTCCTGGACAGGATATCTCACATTTTATGCTGTTCAGGAAGCCCTCACAGAAAAGCAAGGGCCGTCAGCACCCCTGGCACAACAGCTTTCCTGTGTTTTATTTTGGCATGCAGCTGGGATTCAAAATTCCAAAACTTAAGGGACCCAGCGCCACAGGGATCCACTCCCTTCTTCAGATTAGAGCCTCACTGTGCTCTAACTAGTGCCCTTTGTCCCAGAAAAAAGTCCCACATCTGCGTGGTGTGCAGAATATATGGTGTGGCACCAGGAAAAGCAGAGACCAGGTTCTCCATCCTCTGCATGCTCCTTTGTCCCCTGCCAGTGAAAGGCCCTTTGCCGGCGCCCAGAGGGTCTTTTGTCCTTGGAGAGGCAATACACCCTTTTCCAAATGGACTTCAGGAAGGGGAACAGTTTCTCTCAGTGCATTGCAGGAGATCCCTACACCACTTTGTGTGCTCTCCAGCCACCGTCCTCCTTCTCCCCAGAAGCACATGCCACAGTTCCCCTCTGGCAAAAGTCTTGCACTTCCAAAACCTGAGACTGAGCTCCACACTGTTTGCAAAAACACCTGCCACACTCAATTCCCCTGGCTCCTTAGCCTGTGGTCCGTAGAAGTTTTCTCATGCAAACCCAAGGCCACACTCTCTTAAGCCTTCTCAACCTTTCTCTCCCCATGGAAAGGGTTTCCTACCCTCCTCAGCACAGCACTTTTTCTCTCCCCCAATTCACTTCCACATGCCTCACAGCTGCCATGCTATCTCCCTTCAGCTGTTGAGACCCTTCTTCCAATCCTCAGATTAATTTCTGGGGTGTTCCAAGTGATCTGACCTCAATACAGCTCTGCTTGAGGGACAAGGAAAGCCCAGGGTCCCCCTATTTCTCCACCATCTTAACTCCTCCTGGCTTTCTTTTGATGTCCATTAGCACGATAGATGGTTCTCCATCTCCCATTTTCAATCTGCTGGTGTCTTTAGGTCTAAAACGAGTCTCTTGCAGGCAGCATATAGATGGATCTTGTTTTTTTTTAAAAAAATCCATTCTGATACCCTATGTCTTTTGACTGGAGCATTTATTACATTTGCATTCAGAGTGATTATTGAGAGATGTGAATTTAGTGTCACTGTGTTACCTATAGAGTTGGTGTTTCTGGTAATGTTCTCTGGTCCTTTCTAGTCTTTGTTGATTTTGGTCTTTCCCCCCCCCCCACTCCAAGGGTCCCCTTAATATTTCTTGCAGGGCTGGTTTAGTGGTTGTGAACTCCTTTAGTTTTTGTTTGTCTGAGAAACTCTTTATCTCTCCTATTCTGAATGACAGCCTTGCTGGATAAAATTTTCTTGGCTGTGTATTTTTCCCATTCAGCACATTGAATATATCTTGCCACTTTCTAGTTCAGACATTTTACTTATATCTGGATTGATATATCCGGCCATGAGTGCTATTTCCTGTTGTTTCTTTTGAGATGAATTCTCCATCTTGTCATTTTGTCCAGAAAAGAAAAGTAGAAAAAGAAAACAACAACAACAAAACTAGATCCTGGGTGTATTTTATAGTCTGCTTGTTAAAAGAAGGTCCATCCAAAAATAAATAAATAAACAAACAAGCAAACAAATAAAAATATAAAATATATGTAAATAAAAATTAAAAAACAAAAACAAATAAAAAAGGAATTAAAAAATGAAAAAGTAATAATAAAAAAAACAAAAAGGAAGTTAGATCCTATTTCCCTTAGAGCTGAAGCTCTGTAGCACTCTAAGATCAGTAGACTTGGTGTGTGCAAGATGTTTGTGCTGGTCTTCTGGGGAGGGGCCTTGTTGCCCTGATTCTCAGGTGGACTTGCCCTGGTGGGGATGTCTCTCTAGGGTGCAGGGGGCTCTGGCCTCCACTAGGTGGCTCGGTTTTGCTCCCTGAAGGCTTTCAGTGCTGATGGGCTGGACGAAAATGGCAGCCCCCGCCTCTGCCACCCGCCCTCTAGCCCTAGTGCTGAGAGTTTATGCCCCCAACTCTTTAGGAAGCCGTCACAAGAAGAACAATCAATCTTGTGTCCCCAGCTGCCCTCAGATCCCTGCCTTCACCTTGCCTGTGTCTGAACTGTTTCATCTCTGGAATGTGACTGAGTTTCAGAACTCCAAATTTTAGGGACTCCCCTGGTGCGGACCTGCCGCGCTCCCGTGGGGGAGGGTCTCACTGCACGTTTGCCTGTGGCCTGCCTGTGCCAGGGCGCAGCCACACCACGGCGCAGCAGTTCAGAGTTCATGGCGGCGCCGAGCAGAGAGCCGGCAGCACACTCGCTGCCCTCAGCCGGAGTCTCCACTCCTATGCCTGAAAACAGAGCAGCACATCTGCGCCACTTGTTCTTGTGACCCAGGAAATCCTCAGACCACCCTGTCCGCTCCTGGGCTTCTAACCCTCTTTGCCCCCTGAGCACCTTTAAGCCAGGCACAACGCGGGCAGTGGCGGATGTCTAAGATTTCAGATTTTGTGCTCCTCGGCTTATACCGCCTTGCGGTAGTGTCCCTAAGCAGGACTCTCCTGCGCATTACCCACAGTTCTCTCTCTCCCGGATCAGCGCTCTGCGCCGCCTGTCTTCCAAATGGCGTTGCTTTTCTACTAGTAGACTTGCAGTTTTCTCTCGACCTCAGATTGATTTCTTGGTGTTAAGAATTTGATAATTATCTAACTGTATTCGAGGGACGAGGCAAGCTTAGGGCTCCCCTACTCCTCTGCCATCTTAACTCCTGCCCGCAGGTTTATATAGTGTTCTACATTTTTTTATTTGTGAGGTGTTGCAGATTGCAAGGTTCTGGTCTCAGGGAGTCGAAGAATGAATCTCGCAGACACAAAAGTGAAGTGAAAGTTCTTTTTTTTTTTTTTTCTTTTTTCCAAATGCTGTCAAGTGCTAGCCTTACCTTCAAAAAAATGGTAGAGAGCATTTCCCATTTCCAGTGGGAAAGTACCATTACTTTTTTCTATCACTTAATTTCTCTGTCTCTGAACCTAGAACTTAGGCTAGTTATATCATAGTTTCAGTAAGCATTTATAAAATAATTTGGGAACAAAGCTAACATTGCATTAGAATTCAAAGTATAAAATCTCAACAAAATAAATGGAAAAAATTCTGTATAATTGATTACAAGTAATCTTGGGAACACTTGTTCTTAAGAACTGCTGTTTTGGGGAGCAAAAAGGTGAATAACTTGCGATGACATATAGTTGACTAAAAATAGTTTCCAGAGCCAAAATATCATATAGTTTTCAATTAAAATTTTCCTCACTTTTCAATTCTGGTGATACTATTATCAAAACTTATGGTTTACAGTAAAAAATTTATTAATATTTAATAGTAAATATTTTATTATGTAATGTTCAAAGATTAATTTGGGGGTAAAAAAATACGTGAATTTGAAGTCTTAAACGACTGTGTGTGAATGCTGATCCTGCTAATTTACAAACTGAGTTTTGTGAGGTTTTTAGCTTTTCTGAACTTTAGTTCAATTTCTATAGAATGCTGGTGACAATACCAATATCCCTGATTTGTAGTGAGGATTAAATATTCAAGTATCTAAAATATCCAACTAATAATAGGTACTTAATAAATGTCAGTTTTCTCCTTGTCTGATAGATTTTTACTACATATTGAAAGTGACTCATCTTATGGAAATATTCTCTGAAGTTATCTTTATTAGTGATATGTGGACATAATGATATAAAATTTTGATTAATAAACAGTTTCTCTGAGATCTGTGAGAAAGCTCAGAACTAAGCACAGTATGTTTAATAAAAGTTTTTTGTTATTATGAAAAACCAATAGACAATTGATTCTGTGTTTGCTAAGTACTGTACTTGTAATAAGTAATACCAGTAATAAAGATGATAAAGTTCCTGCCTCAAACAACTTACTGCTTAATGAATCATCTGTCGTATTACATATGTACTACAAACCTGTGAATAAATAATGAAAAAAAACATTGAAATAGAAACGATTCAAACTTTCAAAGATAATTTTATACCTTCATAATTTTATAATGGTCAGGGGAAAGACTGAGGGAGTAGAAGAGAAGTTTGAAGAATTGTTGATATATATCTGGGAATTGACATAAATGGATACAGGGTTTTCTCCATTCCTAGGCAAGAGACATTATATACATGTATAAATATTTTTTTCTATATACAAGAATTTATATACAGTCATGCCCGGAAACTCAAAATTTTCTCTTAGGTACATGTAGTTTATAATGTATATAAAAATAAAGTTAATCTATTCTTAATTTTTTTTATTGTGGAGGAACACTTAACAGGAGTTCTCTTAAAATTTTAAATGTGCAATACAATATTGTTAACTATAGGTACTTGTTGTGCAACAGGTTTCTAAAATGTACTCATATTGAATAACTGAAACTTTATACCCATTGAATAACTCCCTGTTTCCACCTCCTCCTAGCCCAACAACCACCATTATACATGGTACAAACTCTGCATCCATGAGTTTGACTATTTGAGATATATATGTGAGATCATGCAGTATTTGTCTTCTGTTACTGGCTTATTTCACTTAGCATAATGTCCTCGTGGTTCATCCATGTTGTTGCATATGGCAGGATTAACTTCTTTTCTTAAGGCTACATAATATTCCATTGCATATATATTCCACTTTTTTTTTTTATCCATTCATCTGTCAATGGAAATTTAGGTTGCTTCCCTATCTTTGCTATTGTGAATAATGCTGCAGTGAACATGAGGGTGCAGATATCCCATTGAGATCCTGGTTTCAGTTATTTTGGGTATATACCCAGAAGTGGGATTGTGGGATCATATGGTAGTTCTATTTTAATTTTGTGAAGAACTTCTCTACTGTTTTCCACAGTGACTGCCCCAGTTTACATTCCCACAAACAGTATACCAAGGATTCCAATTTCTCCATATCCTTGCCAAATCTGATCTTTTTAATGATAATAGCCATCTTAACAGGTGTGTGGTGATATCTTATTGTGGTTTTGATTTGCAATTCCCTGATGATTACTGATATTGAGCACCTTTTCATTTTCCTGTTGGCCATTTATATGTATTCTTTGAATAATCTATTCAAGTCTGTGTCCATTTTCTAATTGGCCTGTTTGAGTTTTACTATTAAGTTGTACTTAATTTTATTTGAATAAGGACATGTATCCCAGTGAATAAAATCACAGGACCTACCCAGGAATAATTTTGACCTTTAAGCACTTGTTATAAACATTTATCATTACCTATTAAATTTAACATTTTAAAATTAATTTATATTATATAGAGTTGTGTTTTCAGAAGTGTATTGCCAATGACATTGTATGGATTCACCTCTAGGCGATCAAGTGGTATGAAGACGTTTAGCAGTTGCAGTTTGAGTGACTTTGAAAATTTCATTTCAAATATGGGTGCCAAATGTCTTCAGAATAAGCCACAAATGCGAAGAACCATGGTAGCAATCTGTGGCAATGGCAAAGTGGAACTAGGTGAAGCGTGTGACTGTGGTACTGAGGAAGTAAGTCTGATAAATAGGAAAGTTAATTAATAAATTTATTGTTTTAGCTCATCTCTTTGTCAAATATGTATATATATATCTGTGTATCTCAAATATGACTGAGTACCATGACGAATATTTACAGTAAGTGAAATCAAGTTTGAAATATATACAAGAATATACCATATAGATGTAGGCTGAAGGATTTTGAACAACTATAAAAATGTACTCCTAAAAATTATTGCTGATGGGAAAAATAGGAGCCTAGAATGAGCTTTTGTATTCTAAACTAAATATATAAGATCTTTCCAAACCTGTACTTAACCTCTGGATATTTTATAAATGTTTTATTGAAGATTAATGTGTCAGCCGACCATCAAGTATCTTTTAGGGTATTATTTCACAATGGAATCAGTAATATGGTAAGGTAAGGCTATTAATATTACAGTCTGAACATAGGGTGATTTTAATTATTCACTTGGTAGGGAAGCTCTGAAAATATAGTGAATGCAAAAGGTCCAGGTTGTAGTACTTTTAGATTATTCAGTATTTGCAGCCATACTGCAGATATTGTACATTTCCATGATTACAAGATAGATGGAAGTGATATTAGGGTGTGATACATATATGGGTCTGAATATACTTGTATCCATACCACACTGTTTTAATTACTGTGCCTTTCTAATATGTTTTGCTATTTGATAGAACAAGTCCTCCCTCTTAATTCTGCTTGCCTGCCTGCCTGCCTGCCTTCCTTCCTTCCCTCTTTCCTTCCTTCCTTCCTCTTTCTCTCTCTTTCTTTCTTTCTTTAATTTCTTAATTTCTTTTTCTTGTAATTTCTTTCTTTTAAAATATAATTAACATACAGTGCTATGGTAGTTTCAGGTGCACAGTATAATGATTCAACAATTCTATGCATTTCTTGGTGCTCATCATAATAAATGTTCTCTTAATCCTCTTTATCTGTTTTCTCCATTCCCCTGCCCACTCCCCTCTAGCAACCACCATTTTTTTCTCTATTTTTTTGTCTTTTTATTGTTGTTGTTGTTGATTTGTTTCTTAAATTCCACATTTGAGTGAAATCATATGGTATTTGTCTTTCTCTGACTGACTCATTTCATTTAGCATTATATCCTCTAGGTCTACCCATGTTGTCACAAATGGAGGGATTTTATTGTTTTCTTTATGGCTGAGTAATATTCCATTATACCTATCTATCATCTATCTATCTATATTCCATTATATCTGTAGATATAGATACAGATATAGATAAATCTCCCACATCTTCTTTGTCCATTCATCTATCATAGGATACTTGAGTTGCTTCCATATCTTAACTATTATAAATAATTCACCTATAAACATAGTGGTACAAATATCTTTTTGAATTAGTGTTTTTGTTTTCTTTGGGTAAGTACCCTATAGTGGAATTATGGGTTTGTTTGATATTTCTATTTTTAATTTTTTGAGGAGCCTCCATACTGTGTTCTATAATGGCTACAACAATTCGCATTCCTAAACATTGCATGTTATTTTTTCCCACATTTTCACCAAGTCATGTTATCTTGTGTTTTTGATTTTAGCCATTCTGACAGGTGTAAAGTGATATCACATTATGGTTTTGATTCGCATTTCCCTGAGGATGAGTGATGTTCAGTATCTCTTCATGTGTCTGTTGGCCATCGGTATGTCTTCATTGGAGAAATGTCTATTCAGGTCCTCTGCCCATTTTTTAATTGGATTTTTTTTTTTTTTTGGTGTTGAGTTGTATAAGTTCTTTATATATTTTGGATATTAACCCCTTATTGGATATATAATTTTGCAAATATCTTTTCCTATTCAGTAGGTTGCTCTTTTGTTTCATTGATGGTTTCCTTAGTTACACAGAAGCTTTTTATTTTGGTGCAGTCCCAGTAGTTTAATTTTGCTTTTGTTTCCCTTGTCAGAGGAGACATAAATGGAAAAATAATATGTCAAAGATATATCAAAGAAATTACTGCCTATGTTTTCTTCTAGGAGTTTTATGGTTTCAGGTTGGTCTCACATGTAGTTTCTTAATCTACTTTGAGATTATTTTTGTGTATGGTGTAAGAAAGTTGTCCAGTTCTTTTGCATGTAGCTCTCCAATTTTCCTGACATTGTATGTTGAAGAGACTGTCTTTTCCACATTGTATATTCTTGCCTCCTTTGTTGTAGATCAATGGCCCATATAAGCAGAGCTTTAGTTCTGAACTCGGTATTCTGTTTCATTGATCTAAGTGTCTGTTTTTGTGTCAGTACCATACTGCTTTGATTACTATATAGTACTTTGTACTATATCTTGAAATCTGAGATTGTGATACCTGTTCAGGAAACATCTGATTGTCAGTTTTGTCTGATCTAGAAAGTCATGTGAATAGAATGATGCAGCACATTTCCTTCCTTCCTTTCTTCCTTCCTTCCTTCCTTTCTTACAGTTTATTTATTTATTTAAGTCATTTCTATACCCAGTGTGGGGCTCGAATTCATGCCCCTGAGATGAAAGAGTCACATCCTCTTCTGATTGAGCCAGCCAGGTGCTCCTTTCAATACTGTGTTTTGAGATTCATTCAGTGTTGTTTTATGTCACAATAGTTTCTTCCTTTTTATTATGTGTAATACTTTGTTGTTTAAATATAGCACAATCTGTTTTTTCATTTACTTGCTAATGGATATTTGGGTTAAGAGTAGTGGGCCATTATTTCAAATTCCTAAAAGTAGAATTGCTGGATCATATAAGTGTATACGTTCATGAGAAATTGGCAAACTATTTTCCAAAGTGTTGTATTATTTTACACTCTTATCAGCAACACATGAAACTTAATTTCCTCCACATCATCACCAAAATGTGATGTTGCAGCCTTTTAAATTTTAGCCATTACAATGGTTTTCGTTTGTATTTTCTTTGAGTATAATGATGTTGAGCCTGTTCTCATGTCCTTATTAACCATTAAGTTGTTTGGTTTTTTTTATTATTGATTTGTAAGAGTTTTTTTCCCTATAGGCTGTATACTAGTCCTTTGTCAAACATGTATATTACAAATATTTGTTTCCAATCCATGTATTACCTTTTTGGTTGCTTAACAACATCTTTGAATAGCAGGCATTTTTTATTTTTTATGAAGACCAATTTATCATTTTTTTTCTTCTGTGGTCATGCTTTTTGTACCCTAAGAAATCTTTGCTTACTCAAGCTCATGAATATTTTCTCTTATGTTTTCTATGAGAAGTTTTACAATTATCGCTCACATTTAGTCTTTGATCCATTTTGGGTGTGTTTTGTGTTTGGGGAGATTTTTTTTGAGGTTAATTATGCTCCATTTGAATATCAAATTTTTCTAGTAGTATTTGTTAAAATGACTATCTTTTCACCATTGTATTACCTTAGCATTCTTATGAAAGTAAATTACTATACATGTGTATCTATCCCTGTATTCTTTTCTGTTTATTTATGTAACCATACTGACGCCAATTCTACACTATTTTAATTAATGTGTTTTCACAGTAAATTTTGAAAACAGGTAATGTAAATCATCCAACTTTGTTCCTTTTTTCCAGGATAGTTTTATTATTGTGAGACCTTTGTATTTCCATATAAATTGGAGAATCAGCATGTGAATATAGGGACTTTATTGGAATTGTGTGGTATTCATACATCCATTTTTGGAGAATTACTTTTTTTTTTAATTAAAATTGTCTGCAAATCAATGTACATGGTGTATATCTCCACTTATTTAGCTCTTCTTTCATTCATTTAGTTTTTCTATGGTTGTTTCTATAGCATTGTTTTAAAATTTTATTTAACAATTATCCATTGCTAGTATAGAAAATACAATTGACTTTTGTGAATTCACCTTGGATCTAGTGTCAATTAGAAATGTTGAGAATGGTCTTTGCTTTGTTTTTATTGGGGGGGAGGGAACTTTCTGAGTTTCACCACTAAATATGATGTTAGATAAAAGTTTTTTTGGTAAACATATACCCTTAGCATGTTGAGGAAGTTCCTTTCTATTTCTAGTTAGTTGAGAGTTCTATTTCTAGTTAGTTAACCAATTCTTAAATCAAGAATTGGTGTTGAATTTTGTCCAATGTCTTATTTTTGTGTCTATTGAGCTGATTCAAATGAGTTTTCTCCTTTTAAAAATTAATTAATTAATATGGTGCATTTCATTGATTGGTTTTTGAATGCTAACCCAACCATGCATTCTGACATTAGCTTCACTTGCATTTTTCTGTATATATAGTGCTAGATTTAATTTGCTGATATTTTGTTTGGGATGACAGCACTTATCTTCACAAGGGGATTGTATTGTGCAGTTTTTTCTTTTCTTGTAATATTTTCTGGTTTAAGCATCAAGGCAATTCTGAACTCAGTACTTTCTGAAAGAATTTATTCACGATTGGTATTATTCCTATTTATTTATTATTTTTATTGTGGAAGAGCACTTCACATAAGATCTACTATCTTAAATCTACCCTCCTAGAGATTTTATAGCTTTACATTTTACATTTAATTTATGATCCATTTTGAGTTATTTTTTGTGAAAGGTAGAGTCAGTGTCTAGTCATTATTTCCCATGTGAATGTCCAGTTTTTCCAGCACCATTTGTTGGAAAGACTATCCATTCTCCTTTGAGGTGCATGTACTCCATTGTTAAAGATTTATTATCTGTGTTGGTCTGTTTCTGGGGTTTTTATTTTGTTCCAGTGATCTCTTTGTTTATTCTTTTGTGAATACCATACTGTCATTATAGTTTATAGTAAGTTTTGAAGTTGGGTGTTGTCAGTTCTTCAGTTTTCTTCCTCATTTTTTTTTCTTCTCCTCCTCCTTTTTCTTCTTCTTCTTTCTTTTCCTTCTCTTCAGCATTATGTGACTATACTGCATTTTTTTGCATCTCCATATAAACTTTAGAATCAATTTGTCAATATCTACAAAATAACTTGCTGGAATTTTTATTGAAATTGCATTAAATCTCTAGATAAAATTGGGAAGAAGTGACATTTTTTTTTTTAAGATTTTATTTATTTACTTGTCAGAGAGAGAGAAAGACGGAGAGAGAGCACAGGCAGGGGGGAAAAGCAGGCTCCCTGCTGAGCAAGGAGCCCGATGAGGGACTTGATCCCAGGACCCTGGGATCATGACCTGAGCTGAAGGCAGACGCTTAACTGACTGAGCCACCCAGGCATCCCAAGAAGTGGCATCTTAACAATATTGAGTCTTCCTATCCATGAACATGGAATATCTCTCCATTTATTTATGCCTTCTTTGATTTCTCTCATTAGAGTTTTGTAGTTTTTCTCATACAGATTCTATAATAGTTTGTTAGAACTATTCCCAAATACTTCATTATTTTGGTGCTAATATAAATGGCATCATGTTTTTTATTCAAATTCCCATTTTTCATTCTTGGTATACAGGAAAACAATTGACTTTTTTTTTAAGATTTTATTTATTTGACAGAGAGAGAGTGAGCATGAGCATAAGCAGGGGGAGCTGCAGAGGGAAAGGGAGAAGCAGACTCCCTGCTGAGCAGGGAGCCTGATGCAGGGCTCCATCCTAGAACCCCGGCATCATGACCTGAGCTGAAAGCAGACACTTAACCAACTGAGCCACTCAGGAACCCCAACAATTGACTTTTGTATATTAACTTTGTATCCAGCAATCTTGTTGTAATTAATTAGTAGTCCAGGAGATTTTAATTTTTTTTTTTTTGCTTTTTGGTCAATCATTTGGGATTTTCTTTACATAATCAATCACAGAATCTATGGAAGAAACAGTTTTTTTTTCTTCTCAACCTGTATATTTTTCATTTCATTTTCTTTTCTTACTGAATTAGCTAGAACTTACAACAAGATGTTGAAAGGAGTGGTGACGACCATCCTTGTCTTGTTCCTGATCTCAGGGGGAAAGCTTATAGTTTCTCAACATATATAAGATATTAGCTGTAGGTTTTCTCTGTATGTTCACTATCAAATTTAGGAAGTTTCTCTCTATTCCTAGTTTGCTAATATTTTGTATAATTCATTAAGTGAGTATTGGGTTTTGTCAAATGCTTTTTCTACATCAGTTGTTATGGTCATATGGTTTTTCTTCTTCAGCCTGTCAATATGATGAATTGATTGATGTGTGAATGATTATGAGAGATATTGTTCTGTAATTTTCCTTTTTTGTAATGTTTCTGGGTTTGGTATTAGAGTAACACTGGCCTCATAGCATAAGTCAGGAATTTCACACATCAATTTTGGAAGAGTATTGTGTCTGTAATTCCCTGGAGTGAAGGCAGTATGAACTTTTCCTGGGTTCTGTCCTAGTTGCTTCTTCTCTTGGCTAATTTTAATTTGCATACTTTCCATATAATAAACCATAACTGTGAATATAAAAGCTTTCAATGAGTTCTGTGAGTCCTTCTAGTAAATTACCAAACCTGAGAGTGGTTTTGGAAATCCATTGAACTTGTGTTTGGTGTAAGTAGTGAGGGAAGTTTTGGGGGTGTTCTAACTGCAGTGGGCATAAACTCTACACACCCTTACCCCCCCAACATTATTGAAGTATGACTGACAAGTAAAAATTATGTTTTTAAGGTGTTCAACATGATGTTTTGATATATGTATACCTTCTGAAATGATTACTACAATCAAACTAATTAACCTAACCTTCACTTCACATAGTTACCATTTTTTTTTTTTTTGTATGTGGTGAGGACACTTTATCTATCCTCTTAGCAAATTTCAAATATACGATACAGTATTGTTAACTATAGTCATCATGTTGTACAGTGGATCCTGAAAACTAATTCATTCTTAAATGAAAATTTGTACCTTTTGAACAGTATCTCCCCTTTTCCCTCACCCTCCAGACACTATTAACCACTGTTCTGCTCTCTCTTACTATTCTCTATTTTCTGAAAAAAGTTGTTTCATATATTTTTCCTAGTTTTCTAGTTGGGTAAGAGTTTCTTGGTACCAGTTACTCTGTTTTGACCTGAAGTGAATGTCTTAATTTAGTATTTTAATTGTTTAGAGATGCAGAACTATAAATGTTGACAGCATTCATATTCTCAAAACTCAAAAAATAAGTCCAGTAAGTATAGTTCCTGCCAAAGTTTATATTATTATCATGATGTCTTTTTACTTGTACATTCCATTAATTCATAGCAATGTGGAGCTGCTCCCTGTTGTAATTTTCGTACTTGTACACTGAAACCAGGATCACGGTGTGATGCAGGATTATGCTGCAGGGACTGTCAAGTAAGATTTAAGTTTATTAATATCTTCTAAGTATATAATGAATCATGTCTTAGATACTTTAAATCACTTAGACCTATAGCTGTAAATAAAAATAAATGAATTTTCTGAAACTAATATTATACTGTATGTTAACTAACTGGAATTTAAATTAAAACTTAAAAAAATAAGTGAACTTTCAAATAAAGAAAAATATACTAAATTCAGAATCAGATTTTTGATTTTGTGAAACTTAATTGGATGGTCAGGTTTTCTTCTTATGCCATTATTCTGCCTGACTTGATCCTGTTGTTCTTAAGCCTTGATTGAGAGCTATCATACAATTTTCAATACAGAAGATCTCCCTTAAAAGGGACTTTTTATTGGGCGCCTGGGTGGCTCAGTTGGTTAAGCGACTGCCTTCGGCTCAGGTCATGATCCTGGAGTTCCAGGATCGAGTCCGCATCGGGCTCCCTGCTCGGCAGGGAGTCTGCTTCTCCCTCTGCCCCTCCCCCCTCTCATGTGCTCTCTCTCTGAAATAAATAAATAAAATCTTTAAAAAAAAGGGACTTTTTATTTACTCTATTCATTATTTATATTTTTAGAAATAATATTGTTACTGGTTGTGATAGGTATCTGTAGGTATGTAATTGAAAGACACAGCAGTTTCCCATAAATGTATAAATAATGAAACTTACTAGAATAACACTTTTTTATTTTATTGTTATGTTAATCACCATACATTACATCATTAGTTTTTGATGTAGTGTTCCATGATTCATTGTTTGCATATAACACCCAGTGCTCCATGCAGCACATGCCCTCTTTAATACCCATCACCAGGCTAACCTATCCCCCCACCCCCCTCCCCTCTAGAACCCTCAGTTTGTTCTCAGAGTCCATAGTCTCTCATGGTTCGTCTCCCCCTCCGATTT
>NC_138370.1:29896680-29923801 GCF_054177405.1 Leptonychotes weddellii
TATGACAGTCCCTCTATTGAACTACCTAACATGGGTTCTGTGTTCTTGACTATCCTCGACTAATGCAGTTTTGTTATTTTTTTCTAGAATCTTATCATGTGGTTACATTCTTACCTCTGTGATCTTTTTGTTGTCAACTGGAAATCATCAATTAAGAAGTATGAGATAGATGCCCCTTTAAGATTGTTTATATACATTTTCAGATTCTGTATATGAAAGTGTTAATTAACTACAGGATAATTCAGGAGAACAATTATGATTGAGTTTCTTCTCTAAGAACCGCCTCTTTAACTACCCTTTGGTTTTCCTCTGTTAATTCTCAGTTATTTATGTATCATATTTGTCATAGAATTACAAATATTCCATACTTACAAACTATACTTTGAATAAGTGTATTTTGTTTGGAAATTGTCTGAATTACACTGTTTTCACCCAAGAAATAATTATTTCAAGCTAAAAGTGATTTTTCCTCCCTTGTACTGAAACACAGACAGAACTTTGGCTATCATCACATCATATTTGTGTTATACTTTTCATGTGCATATGCTTATTTCCTGTTGTAGTTAATAACATTCAATTTTTTTCAATATGATAAACATAATGCTTTATACAAAGAAGGTACTAATAGACATTAATGAATAAATAGATCATTAAACTATAAATAGAATTAATTTTGAAATAGAACAATTTTGAAATAAATACTGAGAAACACAACACTCTTAAATGTAGTGCTTTATTTTTTATATTTTAATTTCTATTAGATTGAAAGAGCAGGTGTTCAGTGTAGGGGAGCAAAACATCATGAATGTGATATTGCTGAGTTTTGTGATGGAAGCTCACCGCAGTGTCCATATGATGTAACTATACAGAATGGACATGTATGTAAAGAAAAATATATGTGTTATGATGGAGGCTGCCAGGATCCAGATGCACGTTGTGAGATCACATTTGGAAAAGGTAATGTTGTTTTGTAAAATCTACATAGTTGGTACTTCATATTTTTATTTACATCACCAAGACAAGTGGCAATTAATTATATATATAATTATATATGTGTATATATATGCATATTACATTTATAAATATAATTATAATAATGTGCATATGTACACATATATAATTATATGCATAATTATATACATATGTATGTATGTATAATTTAAATTTTATCTATATATTTAAATTCTTTATTCTATTGAACATCTATATTTTTATTTTTTCAAACTTTATTAAGGTATAACTGATAAAGAAAGATACATATTTAAGGTATATGAATTAATGTTTTGATGTTTTGTGAAATAATTGCCACAATCAAGGTACTTAAAATATTAGTTATATATATATATACCAATAAATGAAATTGCTTGATCATAATGTTCATTTTTAATTTTTGAGGAGTCTATATATAGTTTTCCATAATGGCTGTGCCAACTTCATTCCCAACAACAGTGTATAAAGGTTCCCCTTTCTCCACATCCTTGCTAGCACTTTTTATTTTTTATCTTTTTGATAATAGCTATCCTAAAAGGTGTAAGTTGTGGTTTTGAGTTACATTTTTCTGATGATTAGTGATGCTGAGCACATTTTCATAAATCTGGTGGTCATTTGTATGTCTTCTTTTGAGAAATGTCTATGCAGGTCTTTTGCTATTTTCAAATCTCATTATTTGTTTTTGCTCTTGAGTTGTATGAGTTATTACATATTTTGTAGAGTAACCCATTATCAGATACGTGGTTTGCCAATATTTCTCCTACAGGTCTCATTTTCACTCTGTTGATTGTTTCCTTTATTAAGAAGTTTTTTAGTTTGGGCGCCTGGGTGGCTCAGTCAGTTGAGTGTCTGACTCTTGGTTTCAGCTTAGGTCATGATCTCATGGGTCTTGGGTCCAGCCCCACATCGGGCTCCCTGCTCAGTGGGGAGTCTGCTTGAAAGATTCTGTCCTTCTGCCCCTCCTCCCTTTCTTGCTCTCTCTAAAAATAAATAAATAATTTTTGTAAAAAAAGAAGTTTTTTAGTTTGATGCAGTTCCACTTGTCTATTTTTGTTTTTGTTGTCTGTGCTCTTATGTCATATCTAAATATTATTTCCCAGACCAATGTTCAAGAGCATTCTCCTGTTTTCTTCTTGTAGTTTACAGTTTCAGGTCTTAAGTTTAAACCTATCCTGACCCTTACCGCCTTCTGCAGCTTCATTGAGATGTAATTGACCTATAACATTGTGTCATTTTAAGGTATATAACATGTTGATTTGGTATGCTTATATATTACAAAATGATTACCACTATATTGTTAGCTAACACCTCTATCATGTCCTATAATTACCATTTGTTTCTGTGGTGAGAACATTTAAAATCTTTTCTCCTAGTAACTTTCAAGTATGTTATACAGTAGTATTAAGTATAATCATCATGTTGTACATTAGAACCCCAGAACTTAATTCATCTTATAACTAGAAATTGGTACCCTTTGACAAACATCTCTCCCTTTCCCCCACCTACCAGCCTATGGTAATCACAGGCTATGTATGCTTTGTTTCTTTGAGTTCAGTTTTTTGTTTTTTAGTGATTTCACATATAAGCAATATTATAGAGCGTTTGTCTTTCCTTGTCTAACTTATTTCACTTGGCATAATGCCCACAAGTTTATCCATGTTGGCACAAATGGAAGGATTTCCTTCTTCCTCATGACTGAATAAAATGTTATTTTATATAAATACTACATTTTCTTTATTGATCCATCCATTGAAAGACACTGTTTCCATATCTTGCCTATTGTGAATAATGCTGATACAAACATGAGGATGCAGATTTCTGTTCAAGATCCTGTTTTCATTTCCCATGGATACGAAGTGGATTAGAAATGGGATTGCTGGATCATATGGTAGTTCTACTTTTAACTTTTTGAGAAGCCACCATACTGCTATTCATAGTGGCTATACCAATTTACGTTTCCACCAACAGTGCGTAAGTGTTTCATTTTCCCCATATTTTCGCCAACGTTTGTTATTTCTTGAGTTTTTGATGAGAGCCATTCTAATAAATGTAAGGAGTTATCTCATTGTGGTTTTGGTTTGCATTTCTCTGATATTAGTGATATATTGAGCATATTTTCATGTACCTTTGGCTATTTTTATGTCTTTGAAAATAGTCTATTCCTTTGCTCATACCTAAATCAGATTGTTTGGGTTTTTGCTATTGAGTTTTACAAGTTCTTTATATATTTTGGACATTTTCCTTACCAAATACATGATTTGCAGATATTCTCTCCCATTCCATAGATCGTTTTCATTTTTTGATTGTTTCTTTTGCTATGCAGGAGCCTTTTAGTTTGATGAAGTCCCATTTATTATTTCTTGTTTTTGCTGCATGTGCTTTGGTGTCATATCTAAAAAGTCATTGCCAACAACAATGTCAATGTCAATGCTTTTTCCCTATGTCATCTTCTAGGATTTTTATGGTGTTCATTCTTACATTTAAGTCTTTAATCTATTTCAAGTTAATTTTTGTGAATTGTGTAAACCAGGGGTTTACTTTTATTCTTTTGCATGTGAACATCCTGTTTTCCCAATGTCATTTATAGAATAGATTCTCCTTTCCTTGTTGAGTATTTTTAGCTCCCTCATCAGATTATTTGTTGAGCGTATACATGGGGTTTTGTTCTGGGCTCTCCATTCTGTTCCATTGGTTTGCTCTTCTTGTAACAGTATCATACTGTGTAATTGAAATCAGGAATTGTGTAACTCTAGTTTTGTTTTTTTCTCAGGATTGCTTTGGCTTTTCAAAGTTTCTGTGGTTCCATACAAATTTTAGGAATTTTTTTCTATTTCTGAAAAATGCCATTGGAATTTTGATATAGATTGCATTGAAACTGCAGATGGTATTGGGTAGTATTGACTATTAATTCTTCTGATCCAGGAACACAGGATATCTTTCCTTTTGTATCTTAGATTTTTTTCCAACAACAATGATATGGAACTGAAAATTAACAGTAGAAAAGAAAAGAAATCTGGAAAACACCAATATGTTTCTCCCTTCAGTTTTCTTAGTACTTGCATATGATATTTAGGTACTACAATGTTGGGTGCATATATATTTATGATTGTCATATCTTGAAGAATTGACTGCCTTATTGTATAATGATCTTTTTTCCCTTCTTGTTGCCATTTTGGCTTACAGTCCATTTGTCTGACATATAGCTATCCCTGCTTGCTTGTTTTCCACTTGCATGGAAAATCTTTTTCCATTCCTCTACATTTGCTTATGTGTGTCCTTATAGCTGAAGTGATTCTCTTGTGGGCAGCATATACTTGGGTCTTGTTTTTCTACCCATTCATGAAGCAACTCTATGTCGTTTGATTAGAAAATTCAATTCATTTGCATTTAGAGTGTTTATGGATAGGCAAGGACTTACTAATTCCAACTTGTTGATTGTTATTTTGCTGTTTCATAGTTTCTTTGTTTCTTCCTCTCTTCCTGCCTTCCTTTGTGAATTTGTGATTTTTCATAGTAGTATGCTTTGATTCCCTTCTCTTTTTAAAAAATTTTTAAAATTATTATGTTATGTTAATCACCATACATTACATCATTAGTTTTTGATGTAGTGTTCCATGATTCATTATTTGCATATAACACCCAGTGCTCCATTCAGTACGTGCCCTCTTTAATACCTGTCACCAGGCTAACATAACATAATAAAATTAAAAAAAAATAAAAATAAATAAAGAAATAATGGGTAAAAATCATATGACTCTTTCATTAGATGCAGAAAAAGCACTTGACAAACTATAAGATAGTTTAATGGTGAAAATTTAAACAAATTCCTGGATTTTTTGTGTTTCTTTTGTCTTTGCATTTTTTGCATATTTGATGGAGTAGTATCCTCTTCCAGAGTTTATGGACTGGTTTTGATGGGGAAATACCTTTACCTGTGGGTGAGTGTGTTGGGAGGCATTCTCTCAGTGAAGTATAGAGATTACAGCTCCAGGGAAGGCCCTGTGGCACAGTCTCTATGCAGCTTCTTCAGCTGAGGTCAGTGCCAGTGAAGATTGAAGGGGTCCTCAAATGACCAAAGCTGTGGCAAGGTTGTTGGGTTCTTCAGCGTTGGGTTCTTCACTTCAAGGTGATGGTGGTGGTGGTGGTGGAGGTGGTGGAGGTGGGGGCAGTGGCAGTGGCAATGGTGTCTGATGCACAGTGCCTCTGTTGTAGTGATAGGGCTGAGGTTGGAGCACTTATAGAGTGAAAGCATGCCAAGGTCTGGGGCCATGGCTAGCCCAGAGTGTCGGTGGCTCTGCTGCCTTGGGCACAGGTGTTCTTGGAGGATTCCTGGAGGTAGGGACTGGGAAGCATGTGCTCACTGAGCAACAGTGGATCCAGGGTCTATTTGAGTAGCACAAAGGGGCAGCGGCTCTTGTGCCTAAAATGTGGGTGCATGTGGAGCAGCTATAGCTCTGGCATCTGCGGCACCTGCAGTATTTGGAAAGAGGGGTGGCAGCCCTGGTTCTGAGAGAGCAGAACATCAACTCTTTCTGAGTGGGGCATAGCAACGTCTCTTATCTGGAGGGTCAGCAGTGGGGATGGCTGTTGATTACCTCAGTGGCAAAAACTACTAGTGTCTTTCTGGAGCTCCAGGTGAACACTGGGATTTTCTACTGTGAAAGCTATGGGAAGTCTACGGCTGTCATGGGGATTGTTGAGGTCCCCAGTGGCAAAGTCTGCCAGTGTCTTCTGCAGAGCAGGCCACTGGGTACTATGGTGGCATCTGCTGCATGTTACTGAGAGCTCCCACCCATCTTTGTTCTAGTTGTTTCCAGGTGTCTCCTCCTTTTTTTGGGGGGGGGGGCTCATCACATAGCTGTAAGTTCTTAAATGATACTCTTGAGCCCTTCCAGTGCTATTTTCATTTGTAGATAGTGGTCTTCTTGGTTTTTTTTTTTGTGAGGGGATGAAGGCTGGCATCCCCTACTTTGCCATCTGGCTGATCTTATTCTTCCTCAGTACAATTTTTTAAATGGAAGAAAGGTAAGTGTGTGTCCTTAGCTTACTAGATCTTCCTAGTTCATTTCTTTATAAAATATATAGGATAATCTTTTTTTTTTTTTTTTTTTTTATTCATGAGAGAAAGAGAGAGAGACAGAGGCAGAGGGAGAAGCAGGCTCCCCGCGGAGCAGGGAGCCCGATGCGGGACTCGATCCCAGGACCCTGGGATCATGACCTGAGCTGAAGGCAGACGCTTAACCGACTGAGCCACCCAGGCGTCCCTATATAGGATAATCTTAATAAGAAATCAAGGCCTCAGAAATTCCTTACCATAAAGTACTTTCTAAATGTTAATATTAAGAGGGAGTCAACTTATTTAATTAATATTTGGCCCCAAACTCCCAGACGGTCATACATTTTCAGTTCCAGTATAGATGATGCCCCACTGTCTTTGGGCCCTAGAAAACTTCTTTGTAAGTACACTTGTTGGTATAACCAATACAAGGAAGACAGGGACTGTGGCTATTGATAGTACTTGTGATAGTACTTGTGCATTTATCTGAGGTAAAATGAAGTTATCTTAGAAACAGAAATGGTAGAATTTATAAAGGTGAGAATAAGATCAATAGGAAGTTTCAGGAATTACATAATGGAAAACAAGTATTCAAGCGGTCATTCAACTGAGCTTAGTGTGTGATCTCATGAATGGTAATGGATTGCTTATAAAGTGTTTGTAAGACTGCTTATGTTAATAGCTGATCTCACTTAACTCAATATTCCAAACTCTCCAATTCCTAAAATATATTTACATAGGTTGAGCTGGCTACCTGAGCTCCCACTGTCCTCAAATACTGGCTCAGTTTGGAGCTCTATATGGATCAATCTGATCTTCCTGTTACTAGTAAACTGTGGCATCTGGTATAATATATTTTGTATAGGACACACATTCCTAAGGTGTTTTGGTTTACCACAGTGGCAATTCCCTTTATGGGTTAAAGAATAAAGTAAATTGTTACTATACAAATACAGTGGTTCAAAAGTTTTTTCTTTCTCATATAATATTCCAGAGGTAGGCATGTTGTTAAAGACATCTCAGCAACTTCGCTCTATGACATTTTCTAAGAATCTGTGGTCTTTCTTCTTGCTCAGCCATACCTTATGTCTCTGGTAGAAGATAGTTTCCCAAAATAATGCAATATATGTTAAGGAAAAAAAAAAAGAAGAAGAAGATAGCTGGAGGGGAAGAATGAAGGGGAGAAAATCGGAGGGGGAGACAAACCATGAGAGACGATGGATGCTGAAAAACAAACTGAGGGTTCTAGAGGGGAGGGGGGTGGGAGGATGGGTTAGCCTGGTGATGGGTATTAAAGAGGACACGTTCTGCATGGAGCACTGGGTGTTATACACAAACAATGAATCATGGAACACTACATCAAAAACTAATGATGTAATGTATGGTGATTAACATAACAATAAAAAAAAAGATAGTTTCCCAGCACAAAATCTTTATACCAGCCTATGGAATCGAGGAAAGAGGAAATGAAACTGTAACTACCTTTTATTTACTGCCATTAACTTGATGATTTGGATATATAATGTCTGCTGATTTTCCAATGACCAGAACCTAGTCACATAACCGCATCTGGTTGCAAGAGAGTCTGAGAAATGTTTTTTTTTTTTAGCTTGGGGTTTGTTGCCCTGCTAATAATAAGAAACTTCTATTACTAAATGGAAAAAAAAAAAGGAGTGGATATGGGGAACAATTGCCAGTTTCTGTATTATCTTTCCTCTCTCTTTAGCTCAGCATTAGTCATTAGAGGTGTTGGTAGCAGGATACTCTTCCTACTAGTCATGTTTGTCTGGAGTGCCAAAGTTTATATAGAGAAGGCAGAGATCAGTATGGATCAAAGTGTCATGAACTGTTTTATTGATGATAAGCAAGATTTCACAGTAAGCTTCTAGATTCATCTTTTTCTGTACAGATCTCAGATAGGATTTTCCTAGTACCACTTTCCAGGAACTGTCCAGTATCCACATGGTTACTGTGGGAAATATCCTATTAGTACAGTATGGTCTTATAATACCTTTATTCATATTTGATTGTACTGTAGTGGGTACCTACCCAGGCCTGGTCCAATTGCCGTACTCTCCAATCTTGATACAGTTGGTCCATGTTAAGTGAGCATCTGACTCATGTTAAGGGAGTTGGAGAAGTTCTGAATCTCTTTTCTGGAATTTCTAGACAGTTGAACCAAGAGAAATTTCCCTCTAATGACTCAAAACTATCATATGTAAAGCCCTAGAGTTTTTAGGAGCTATGCTTTTGACCATGTGGAGGAAGGTTGGCCTAATGAAATAGAAAAATGAAGCTGGAGTGTAAACATAAATGAAAACAAGAGAAAGAAAGAAAAAATACCTGTATTTCTTCCTTCAATACCAGTGTAATAAATTATGTTTCATTAGTCTGTCTGTTCTTAGTCTCATAATTTTTTATGAATTTTCTGGACTTATTAGAAATGATATTTCTCCATCATTTCAGCTGGTGTACAGTAGTAATCTATAGTTTATTGGAGGTGGAAAAGAATTACAGGTCCAGGGGCTTCAGATTTAGTAAGTTTATGCTTATCTTCAATGCCTCTTTAAGACTGTTTTAGAAGCCATGAGGAAAAGATTTCTACTCTCTCCTCTCATCATTCATTTGTGGAAAATTTAAATTGGTTTGATCTGAAAATTCTTTGAAAAATGTAGGATTTATATTCCCTCTTTCAATAAAAATATTTGGGGGACCACAAAACAGAAAATACAATGAAATTAGTGAGTTGACATTGGGAACATAATTTAGAAGATATCACTAAGAAGTTTGTTTCAAATATTAATCTTTAAAAATCTCTATTGCCTCAAATAGAATAAGTGTAATTCATGTTGGAGACCTTGGTTTTGGATGTCAAACTCCATAAGGAAGAAAGATTATGGGATATAGTTACTCAAGGTGTTGATTTTTTCATTCACTCAATAAATATTTATCTAACACCTTAATTGGGCATGGCACTACTCTTCTAGCACTGGAAACTCAGTGATGTACAAGACAAAAAAAGATTTCTGTTGTTATGGAGGTTATAGTCCAGAGAAGGGTTCAGGTAGTAAACATAAAAAGAAGGACAGTGTTGCTGAGTTGTGATGAACCAAGCTGAGTAAAGATCATGGTAAGAAAATTAGATTTTATCCTTGGTGTAAATAGGAAGCCATTTGAGATATTTAAGTCAGAGACTGATACATGATTTTTATATTTAAAAAATCACTCTGATTTATGGTATGCAGAATGTACTATAGGGAGTGGAGAACGGAAGTAGGGAGTCAATTAGAAGGCTTTTATAGAATATTAGAAGAGAAATTGATGAAAGCTCAGCCTAGACTTGTAGCCATTGAGAAGGTAAGAAGTGATCATACTCTGGCTATATTTAGGAAATAGTGTCAGTAAGAGTTGGATTAGGTGGTAGAGGCAGGTAGTGAGGAGAAGAAAGAAATCAAGGATGATTTCTGCTTTGGCCTGAACATCTGGTTGACTAATGGTCCTGAAAACTGAAATAAGGAAGTCTAGGGGTAAATCAGAATTTGGTTTTAGGGTATGTTAAACTGTAAATGCCTGTTAGTCACAAGATGAATCTGAGTCAGATATCAGGTTATGAAAGCTAAAATTTTAGCTAACATTTCAGTGGCTCTGTTTATTCTAGTTGAGATGGGTGGCCATTCAAATGGAAACATAAGCTAGTAGTCTCTAATAGTTGTCAAGGAGTATAGCCTCAAAATTCCTAATGCTCAATGCTATTTATGAAAATTGCCTAAATTATTTACAATAATTTTCCAACATTCACATTTACTGCCCTAGTACCAGCCATGCACAAGTATCTATGCCAGTGCATTCATTATTTAATTGTACCTCATGGTGTTTGATAATAGGATACAGGGAACCTAAGTACACTATTTGGACTATGGAAGGACAGATTCTCTTAGTAGATTTGGTCAGTATACTGGATACAAGGGAACATTTTGACATGTGACTTCACATTTGCAAAGTGTTGCCCTTTTAGTGTTTCCATCTCACCCTGGAAAACCCACACTGATCTGAGGGAAAGTCCCTAACACTAATGAAAGAGGGTATTCAAGAGAGAAATTAATAATAAAGTTCATTGGTACCTTTAGATGCAATAGATGGACTAATAAAAAAATAGGCTAGATGAAGAACATCACTTTCAACAGAATTCACCTGACTACAGATATTCCTCAACTTATCATGGGGTTGTATCTTGATAAACCATGCATTTAATATACTTAGCTTACTGAACATCATAACTTAGCCTACCCTCCCTTAGAGATGCTCAGAAAGAACACTTAATTAGCCTATAATAGAGCAAAATCACCTAACACAAAGCCTATTTTGCAATAAAGTGTTGAATATCTCATGTAATTTTTTGAATACTATAAAAATAGAATTGTTATATGGCTACAGAATGGTTGTAAGTGTATTGGTTGTTTACACTTAAGATTGTATGGCTGACTGGGAACTGTGGCTTGCTGCTGCTGCCCAGCATCATAAGTGACTATAGTTTCTACTGAATATATATTGCTTTTACACCATCATAAATTTGAAAAATTGTTAAGTTGAACCATTGTAAGTTAGTCTATGACTAAATACAATTTTTATATTATCTCTCCAAATGGGACTGAATTATCCAATTTCTGACTTTTCTTGAATAATATCTTGGTGTTTAACAAGCCCTAAATTGGCATTCCTAACCTGGTATCTCAGGTTTACAAGTGAACTGATTAAACATTGTGAATACTTAGAAATAACATCACCATTCCTAATGGTATCTATACAGTCACCTTTGATGGACCAATGTTTAAAAGTGGTGAAAAGAGAATTAGGAAATGGTAAAGGAAGGAAAAGAATGTGGGGGGAAATGTAATTAATGAAAGGAGCAGGTAAACAAGAAAAACCCCCTTGATCATAAAAGAAAATGGGGAAGGATTAGATGGGAATTCACAGTGGCTAAATAAACATCATCTTAATTCTCCTTACAATCCATTGAGGTAGATATTGTTTCTTTTATAGATGAGGCAGCTGTATTTAGGAAGTTTCATTTTACAGAAGGTAACTGCTAGGCAGAATTCTTTTTTTCTTTAAGTTTTTATTTAAATTACATTTAGGTAACATACCGTGTAATATTAGCTTCAGGTGTACATTATAGTGATTCAGCACTTCCATACAACACACAATGCTCATCACAAGTGCACTCCTTAATCTCCATCACCTATTTAACTCATGCTTCCACTCACCTCCCTTCTGGTAACCATTGGTTTGTTCTCTATAGTTAAGGATCCATTTCTTGGTTTGTCTCTCTTTCCGCCTTTGCTCATTTATTTTGTTTCTTAAATTCCACATATGAGTGAAATCACATGGTATTAGTCTTTCTCTGACTGATTTTGCTTAGCATAATATTCTCTAGCTCTATTCATGTCATTGCAGATGACAAGATCTCATTCTTTATTAATTAATTTATTTATTTGAGAGAGAGAGCACACAAGCAGGGAGAAGGGCAGAGGGAGAGGGAGAAGCAAGGAGCCTGGTGAGGGGCTCGATCACAGGACCCTGGGATCATGACCTGAGCTGAAAGCAAACGCTTAAAGACTGAACTACCCAGGTGCCCCAAGATCTCATTCTTTTTTATGGCTGAGTAATATTCCATTGTATATGTATACCACATCTTCTTTATCCTTTCATCAGTCAGTGGACATTTGGGCTTTTTCCATAATTTGGCTGTTATAGATAATGCTGCTATAAACATCAGGGTGCATGTGTCCCTTTGAATCAGTATTTTTGTAGCTTTTGGGTAAATACCTAGTAGTGTAATTGCTGGATCCTAGGATTGTTCTATTTTTAACATTTTTAGGAACCTCCATACTGTTTTCCAGAATGGCTGCACCAGTTTGTATTCCCACCAACAGTGCAAGAGGGTTCCCCTTTCTCCACATCCTTGCCAACATTTGTTATTTCCTGTTATTAATTTTAGCCATTCTGACAGGTGAGAGGTGATATCCCATTTTAGTTTTGATTTGTATTTCACTGATGATGAGTGATGTTGAGCATATTTTCATGTGTCCGTTGGCCATCTGTATGTCTTTTTTGGAAAAATGTCTGTTCATGTCTTCTGCCCATTTTAATTGGATTATTTTGGGTGTTGAGTGTGACAAGTTCTTTATCTATTTTGGATACTACCCCTTTATCACATATGCCATTTGCAAATATTTTCTCCCATTCCATAGGTTGCCTTTTAGTTTTATTGATTGTTTCCTTCACTGTGCAGAAGCTTTTTATTTTGATGTAGCCCCAATAGTTTATTTTTGCCTTTGTTCCCCTTCCTTCAGGGGACATATCTAGAAAGAAATTGCTACAGCTGATGTCAAAGAGATTACTGACTGTATTCTCCCCTAGGATTTTCATGATTCCATGTCTCACCTTTAGATCTTTCATCCATTTTGAATTTATTTTTGTGTATGGTGTAAGAAAGTAGTCTAGTTTCATTCTTTCCACGTTGCTATCCAGTTTTCCTAACACCATTTGTTGAAGAGAATGTCTTTTTCCTGTGGATATTCTTTCCTGATTTGTCAAAGATTAATTAATTGAAAAGATTAATAGAAAACCCATTTCTGGGTTTTCTATTCTGTTCCATTGATCTATGTATATATTTTTGTGCCAGTTTTACCATACTGTTTTGATCACTACAGTTTTGTAATATAACTTGAAGTCCAGAATTGTGATGTCTCCAGCTTTGCTTTCTTTTTCAAGATTGCTTTGGCTATTTGGGGTCTTTTGTGGTTCCATGCAAATTCAGGATTCTCCTAGTGTACAGGCCTTGGATAATCCCCTCCCTTTGAGTTGGAGCAGAACCA
This sequence comes from Leptonychotes weddellii, assembly GCF_054177405.1. Classification (NCBI taxonomy): domain Eukaryota; kingdom Metazoa; phylum Chordata; class Mammalia; order Carnivora; family Phocidae; genus Leptonychotes; species Leptonychotes weddellii. The sequence goes on from NC_138370.1 coordinate 29,909,605, forward strand.
GTGAATATGTGATGGAATATCATTCCTGTGATTATAGTATATAGTAAAAATAAAGGAATTTTGAAGATGAAATTAAGGTCCATAATTAGTGAGCTTTGAGTTAATCAAAAGGGAGATCATTCTGAGTGCGCCTGACCTAATCATGTGAGTCCTTTAAAAGATGGGAGATGTCAGAGAGATTCTCTTGTTGGCTTGGAAGAAATAAACTGTCATGTTGTGAGAGGGCCATGTGATTAGGATGTGAGGGGAATTCCTAGGAGCCAAGAGCAACCCCTGGCAGATAATAAGAAAAGGAATGTATGGCTATAAAAAAAACTTGAATTCTACCAACAACCAATGAGCTCACAAGAGGACTTTCGCCTCTGATGGGAGTGCAGCCCCAGCCAATAACTTTATTTGGTCTTATGAGTCTCTTGAGCAAAAAGAGAACTCACTTGTGTGATATTATAAATGGGTGTTGTTTTAAGTTCCCAAGATTTTGGTAATTTTTTACACAGTGATGAAAACCAAATATAGTAATGAAGGAAAAAATAGTTAATAGTTTGGCAGTTTTGCTTCCTTCATTTTAGACATCCTGAAGATACAATTAGGTTTCTTCAATGAGATTTTGTTATAGACCTGGTTTTTTTTTATGAATTCCTACTTGTAATCTAGGAAAGCAAGTATAGTTTTCTTGGATTCTCTCTCTATTGCCTTGTTTCACAGAGCACTCTCACGGTTTACGCTTCTATAACTCTCCTTACCCCTCGTGATATCTTTTGTGATGGAAATGACCGAAAATGAAACAAAAAGATTTATAACCATGAGCACTGCTTATCACTTTAATTCTCTTTTCTTAAAATCTCACTAGGAAAATTTCTGAATTAGATACTAGTAGAGAAGGCAAAGCAAACATAAAATATATGAGGGAATGGACTAAGACGAAAAAGGAAGGGAGTTTTAATCCAAATATATTTCTAATGTTGGCAGGTTCAAAAAATGCACCATTTGCCTGCTATGAAGAAGTACACTCTCAAGGTGATAGGTTTGGGAACTGTGGTCATAAAAGAGGCAGTTATCAATACTGTTTATGGAGGTATGCTATGCAAATTTTAAAGATACTTTTCTTATGTTCTATAAGATTCTATTTTTAGTTTTTCTTTATATATGTCATTCATTCCAGTGGTTTCAAGTATCACATGTGTATGGGAGTGAATCTTAAATCAAATTCTGTAGCCCTGACATCTTTCTTGTGCTACAGGCTTAAATTTCTGTCTAATTTTTATACGTTTGTATGTGACTGATCATTAGGCTTCTAAATTCAATCCAAGATTGAAAGTAATAATATCCATTATGCCTTTCCTATTTGAACCTGCACATTCTTCCTTATAAAAATACTATCCCCATTCACTTCATTGCTTGCCCAAGCTGAAGACTGCCCAGTGTCTATAAAATGAAATTAAATTTCTCCTGCATCTGAAGAGCAAGCTCTTTGATATTTTGGTCATGAATTTATTTTAACAAACATTTATTAAGAATCTACTCTGTGCTGGACACTGGGCTAGCTACTTGTTATGAAAGCATTCATGGCCTTTGTACTTATGGAATTTGAACACGCCATGTAGTTTTGTTTCCTTGGTTTGTTATGCTGTTACTTTGTTTGGTAATACCTTACTCTCTGCCTATTGAAATTCTACTAATTAGTAAGCTTTGACTCAGATGGCAGAATCTTTTCCATGAAGTTTCCCCTAATTGTTAAGTTAAAATGTGTCCTCATCTTAAATCTCTGTAAGAATTATTTTATTTGTAGCACTTTTAATGGGATTTATATTACATTTAATATTAAATTGTAATGCCCGCGAGGGTAGGGGTCACAACTTATTTATCTTTCTATCCCTCTACAGAGGGATGTGGAATACTTGAGTGAATTGATTATTTGAAAATAAGTATATAAATCTGCACAGGGAATAAAAGACCACTAGAGCCATTGAAAGATAAGCTTATAAGCTTACAAGAACATTTACTTTAAATGTCAGTGTTAAAATATTACATTTCCCTAGTAACATTTGACATAAATGAAGAACCATTCTTTTTTTTTTTTTGTCAAAGAAAGCAAATCTGAAGCATTCCTAATAAATGCCTAATGTGTAATAATCATAATTTTATTATGTTTGCAGGAATCTTCAATGTGGAAGATTAGTTTGTACTTATCCTACTCGAATTCCTTTTTACAGAGAAAATGGTGCTGTGATTTATGCTTTTGTACGAAATGATTTATGTGTATCTGTATTCTACAAATCGGCTCAATCACGAGAAGATCCAATGGTAGTCTTAAGTGGCTCTCCTTGTGACATAGGGAGGGTAAATGATTTAAAATCTGTTTTTTTTTTAAATCTAGTTTTATTCATTTCTTAATATTGTCATTTAAGTATCAAATTTCAGTTCATTTCTAGTGCTATGTAACTTTAAATGTTTAGATAAGAAGAAAATGAATAAGCTTCATTTTGTCTCCACATATTGAGGGCAGTAGGAATGTTTGATCTTCTTCAGAATTTCAGTATTATGACCAAGGATATTCCAAGCATTTTGGGGCTGGAGTGTGGAGGGGAGAGATCTTGGGAATGTATTAAGTACTCCATAGCATGGAAATTCACTTTTCTCCTTAGAGAAGAAAGAAGAAATCCCGCTTAGTAATATATGTCTCTTTGTAGTCCAGTAGATAAGAGCACAACTTAGATCAGGCTTCTTAGAATCAAATCTTCAAAATTGATTTTTTTTTTACATTTTGTAAGTTACATAACTAGTCTGAGATACTACAACTGTATGTAAAGTGGGGATAATAATAGCATTTACTCAATGGGGTTATTGCAAAGTTTAAATGAAGTAACTGTAAAGTGCTTAGTATGATACCTGGCACATGGTGAGAACTAAATATAGATAGGCTATTATTACTGATTATTATAATCATTATCTCTGAGGCTAACCCAAATCTGGAGAAAACATAGAAGGAGTAAATTTACTTCAAAATGTCATTTAATTCCTGACCAGATCTTTGCTTATGAGGAACCATAATATAGTATACGCTGTAGGCATTAAAGATTAAGATGTGTATGCACCTATGTTCTGATGTTTCCACTTAATAGATGATTTTTAACAGATTAATATGTGAAATGTATATGTTAATAGCCACTTGTGGTTGTTTTATAATTTAATGAAGTTTACTGCAGGTACAGTATATAGTCTTAGTATATGTGCTGCTGGAGTGAGCACAGTATGTTGTCTTCTCAATATTGATGTTCTCTTCATGCCTCGGAGTCATAAATGCCTCCTTAATGGGGGTATACACCAAGGAGTTCAGTAGATATATTTAGGCCAGGAAGCCAAAACAACTAAAAAATGGTTGTCAACAGATGATTTGATATTCAGTTGATAATTTAGTAAGAATAGAATTCTTTTTATAACATGGACAATCCTCAGTGATAAGCAAGAGAACCCATTTTACGAGGTAGTTTTTAATGATATTATATTGTAAGTCACATACGATGAAACATTCTTGGCAACTTTTTTTTTTTTTTGTCAGTAGCATCCTTATATAACAGGACTCTTCATTTCAGTTTCAACTAAGGCAACCAGACAATAAAGACTACATTCGAAAAGGAGTTGTTAGACACACCACCATGGCCAAGAACTAATGAGAAAACTCAACACACACAGTAAAGGTTTAAAAGGTTTAGTTTGATTTAGAAAGGGGTTTGTGAGGCCATTTCTTTGAAGAGAGTTGTGCTGTGCTATAATGTTTAAAAGGAAATCATTTTCACATACAATATTTCATTTTAACCTCAAAACAAATCTCAAATTCTTTAGAAAAAGTATGATGGTACTCATGTAAGAGAACTGCAACTTAGAAAAGCTGATATTGCTGTAAATATTGGAGTTGGGAATATATCCTTAATCCTCTGATTATTACACTTCAAACACAAAGGGGTTATATCTGGATGTTTCATACATTACATAATAGAATGTTAGATATGTATGGCATATTTTAATAAGATTCCTATTATCTTTATTAGGGGACTCTAATAATAGCTCAAATTTGATTAAAACTTAATATATGTCTTGATTATATTGAACTGATTTTCTTCCTGTTTTTTTTTTCTTTCAATCAAACTTTTGATATATGGACCAAAAACAAATACAAATCGAAAGATTACTGTGCTCTTAGGGATAGTTTTGTTAGATTTCAGGATATTATAATAAAAAGTGGTTATATGGATATGATATTTTTGTTGGTCTTGTTTTATTTGTATCTCCCATTTCCCTACACTGAATTATTTTTTTATGACTACTTTTTAGGTTCACAGCAAAACTGAGAGGAAGGTACAGAATTCCCATACACTCCCTTGCTCCCACACAAGCATAGTCTCCCCCATTATCAACAATCCCCCACCAGAGTGGGACATTTGTTACAATTGATGAACCTACATTGACACATCATCATCCCATCCATATTTTACATTAGACTTATCTGAAAAATCCCCAAATACTTGGAGATTAAACAAACATTTTTGAATAACACATGTGCTAAAGGAGACCTTTTAAGAGAAATTGAAAAATATTTTGAACTAAATGAAAATAAAAATACAACATATAAAAATTTACAGGTTATAGCAAAAGCAGTACTTAGATGGAAATGTATTACAATGAATGGTTATGGTCTTATGGTATAAAGTTACTGATTGTAATGTTAAGACAGTTGGATTCCTGTAACGTGGAAAGTTTTTTGTATTTTTTCTTTTTTTAGGTATGTATAAATCGTGAATGTGTAGAATCAAGGATCCTTATGGATTATTCAAACCTTTGTTCACAGCAGTGCAGAGGACATGGAGTAAGTAAGCACAAAATTTATGTTTCCCCAAATCACATCTATCTTGGACACTTTACAGCATCATTTAATTTACTCAACATTTATCATGTTTCTTTTATTTGAGAGTCTGTATTGTATCTTGCTTCAATGTGGTAACCAAAAGTAGTATTAGAGAACATTGTATAGAATTAAATTGTTGTTGACCTTAACAGATTTATTCTTATAGACAGCTACTTTTCAAAGGTGTTCAATGAATACATTCACCTGTTCATTAAGGGAAGATAATTATGCCATAATTTGTGTGTCTGTGAATATATGCAGTGAGGGAAAACTATTGGTTTTATCCTCCTTTTTAAATATACTATTTTTTTAGCAGTTTTAAGTTCATAGCAAAATTGAGAAAAAAGTACAGAGATTTCGATATACCTCCTAACCCCAATACATACAGCCTCTCTCACCATCAACATTCTCCACCAGAGTGGTACACTGGTTACAATCATAAACCTACAAAAACACCATTATCACTCAAAGTCCATAGTTTAAACAGGGTGTGCTCTTGGTGTTGTTTGTTCTATGTGTTTGGACAAATTTATAATGGCAGGTATCCATTGTTAATGGTATCATACAGAGTAGTTCCATAGCCCTAAAAATCTGTGCTCTGCCTACTCATCCCTCCATCCCTCTTACTCCTGATAACTATCAATCTTTTAAGTATCTCCATAGTTTTGCTTTTTCCAGAATGCCATATAGTTGGAATCGTATAGTGTGGATCAGACTGGTTCCTCAGACTTAATAATATGCATTTAAATTTCCTTCATATCTTTCCCCGCCTTGATAGCTCATTTTTTTTTAGTGCTAATATTCTGTTGTTTGGATGTAGCGTAACTTATTCATTCACCTACTGAAGATAGATATCTTGGTTGTTTCACATTTTGAGTTATAAATAAAGCAGCTATAAACATTCATGTGCAGTTTTTTATATGGGAATAAGTTTTCAGCTCATTTGGGTAAATTCTAAAGACTGCAATTGCTGGGGGCACCTGGATGGCTCAGTCGGTTAAGCATCTGCCTTCAGCTCAGGTCATGATCTCAGGGTCCTGGTTGAGGCCTGCATCAGGCTCCCTGCTCAGGGGGGAGTCTGCTTCTCCCTCTGCCACCTTCCCCCCCGCCCCACCTCCCCCCTTCCCTGCTCATGCTCTCTCTCTCAAATAAATAAATAAAATCTTAAAAAAAAGAACAAAGGTCAAAAGACCTTTTCATTTAGGTCTTTGGCTATGATTTTGTCTTATTATTTCACTTGGGATGTATTCCACTTCTATTCATTTTGTCTAACTCTCTGTGTTTGTTTTTATGTATTAGGGAGGTCAGCTACATCTCCTGGTCTTGAAAGTAGTAGCTTTGTGTAGAGGAGTTTTTGTGGTGCCCTGTAGCACAATGCCCCCTGGTCACCAGAACCAGCACTCTAAATGTGTCTTCTCTGTGGGCTGCATGTACCCTGCTATTGTGGCTGAGCCATGTTTGCCTTAGCCCACCCAGCTGCAATGACCTCCTTTGAATATTGTTGGCTCACTGAGCAGGGTTTGGTTCCTGTGCTGTTGAGAGACCTGTCTGAGGTCACCAAAGGTTCACTGGTGGACAGGGTTGGCAATCAGACTAGGTGCCTACAATCAGCCTCTGTGTTACAACTGTGGGTGCACTGAATGGCAGGGCTTGCTCCTTATCTGGCCAACTGAGAGGCTTTTGTTGGTTGGTGGGGCTGGTAGGCTGACTAGATATCTGCAGTTGGCTTCTTTGTCACAGTTGCAAGCATGCCAAATGGCAGAGCTTGCTCTCTGTTCCGTCAGCTAAGAGGCCTGGCTGAAGCTGTATGCTGGTGTGTGTGGTTGTCTCCCCCTCTCCCCAGGGCAGAAGTCACTCTGGAGAGGCATTCATCCCTGCTGGGGCTGCTTGCAGGGTGAAGCAGGGCAGGAGCTGTTTTGGAGAGATGCTTGCTGCGGCATGCAGGTTGGATGGGACAGGTCTGATGGAGAGTGCGGAGACAGGGCCTGGGGTGCTAGCTAGATAGATGGAGAAAGCACTGGCTCCCACTAGTGTCAGCTATCTAAGCTGGGGGAGGGGAAGAGAAATGGTGCCCACCAGCAGTTTTGTTCCGGGAGATATCTACTGAAGATACAGTGTACGTTTTGAGATTAGTAAATAAACATTCTTCATGTATACCCCACGCACTTTTCAAACTATTGCTTCTGTGCTGTCTCAGGTCGAGCTATTTATTATGCTGACTCTTTAAGGGTGGGGACTCAGTTTCCTATCATCCTCTAGCTTTCCCAGGTTACACCCTGCTGATTTTAAAACCTCCTAAAGTTAAGCCCCACCAGTTTTCAAACCTAGATATTACGGGGACTCGTCTTCTCAATGCAGGTCCCTGGTGCCTGGGATGCCTGGGGTGCCTAGGCTGGGGTCTGATCCTCTCACTTTGTACTTGGGGTGTTCCTCCTGTTTGAGGTTAGTCTTACTGGGGGTTTGGTTCCCAATGACATCTCTACCCCTCCTACCCTTTTTAATGTAGTCTCCTCTCGATGGTGGAACATCTGTTCTGCCAGTTTTCAGGTCATTTTCAGAGTTAGTTGCATAAATGTAGCTGTTATCTCAGTGTGTCTACGGGATGAAGTGAGCTCAGGATCCTCCTACTCTACCATCTTCCCTGAACCTCTTCTATTATTTCTTTAAATAGACACTTTCTGTCCCTTTTCCTCACTTTCTTCTGGAACTCTAATTATTCTAATATATATGTTTGATGGTTTCCCATTAGATCACGTGTTATTTTCTTCACTCTTTTTCATTCTTTTTTCTTTGTTCTACTCTGACTGGATTATTTAAAAGTTCCTATACTCTAGATCAATAATTCTATCTTCTGTTTGTTCTATCCTGCTGTAGATGCTCTCTATTGCATTTTTCTTGTCATTTATTACATTCTGTATCTCCAGAATTTGTTTGGTTCTTTTTTATGATTTCTGTCTCTTTGTTAAATTCCTCAAAACAGCTTTCTTGAATTCTTTTTCAGCTAAATTGCCAAATTCTGTGTTTTGAGTTCAGTTACTGGAGTATTATTGTTATTTTTTGGTAATAACATGTTTCTAGGATTCTTCATGTTCCTTGGAGTTTTGTGTTGCTGTTTTCACATTTGAAGTAGTCACCTTCTTAAATCTTTACTAGTTGTCAGCGGGTGGGAGATAATATTTGCTGGTCTTACTTATGTCTAGGTCTTTCTACAACCTTGTATAGATATACTTGCTCCACATTTCTTGCACCCTCTCGGGGCAGAATTCTTAAGCTGGTATGTGTTCTCTGTCTCTTACGATGCACCAAGCCAGCTGCTGGAAAACTCTGTTTTCTAGGAGGTGCGCTACAGCTTAAGTTTGTGATTTCTCCCTTGTTCAAGGACCCTGGCCTGATTTTCTGAGGGTACTCCCTGTCCACCAGAGCTTTTTGCTGCCAAACTCAGGAGCAAACACAAGGAACAGGCTGCAGATTGTGGAGAGTTGTGGGCTTAGCACTTGGGGTGTTGTGGGTGCCCCTGGATCAGGTAAGGGGTGATCTTTGGGTGAGGATTTCCCAGCAACTTGTGGGCAGGCTTCCTACTGGAGTAATGAAAGCATATAGCAGGAACTGTGTCCCTTTAATGCCCTCTGATAGTCTTTTCTTATCTACCACTTCCCTGATTTCTTCCTTCCCCTCAGTTGTGGAGATTCCTGCCTCAATACTCTGGGTGCTGTGGGAGAGAAATGGATTTCTCCAGCTGTGTCCTGCACCTCACCACTTTCTCTTTTTTCTGTCGGAGAGGTCACTGCTGGCTAGTTCAGCCCCGGACTATGTGCCGTTGTGGGAGGGATAGCACTGGCAACTACTCTTACCCTCTTCAGTGCATCTGAACTCTTATTTTATTTTATTTTATTTAGGGAGGGGGTGCTTCAAAGGAATGCAGGAATCTATTTTTGGGAAACTATTCCTGGGGAGACTTCTGCAAGGCTCTCTTTTCAATGGGTTTCTGCCCACATTAGCATTCTCTATGTTTTCCGCAACTGCATATAAGAGGAGCTGAGTCCTCTTCACTGGCTCCTTCTGATTCCACAGCCCATACTGAAGTCTGTCTGCCTATTACCTGATACACAAGTGGGCAAGACTCCTCCCAGGTCTCTTGGTGTGTAGTGCTTGATTCCACAACTCTCACAGAGGTACTTTTGTTCATGGATGGATGCTGAAATTTAGTTGTTTTTATAAAGGGGGACCAAAGGAAGGAGTTCTTATGACACGATAATTCTTTTGTCAAACCCAAAGCCAGTTTTATCTCTTCCTTCCCAATCCTTATACCTTTTATTTTCTTATCTTGTCAGTATGATGTTGTAAAGAGGGACTCTCTTACCTTGTTCCTGATCTTAATGGAAAAGCTTTATCTACCATTAGGTACTGTCAGGTTTTTAAAAAAGATATTCTTTATCAATTTGAGAAAGTTTCCCTCTATTTATAGCTTTCTGATAGTCTTTTATCATTACTGGGTGTTCAATTTTGTTAAATAACTTTCTGCAGTTATTGATATAGTCATGTGATTTTTCTTTTTTAGCTGTTGATATATGATGGATTACATTAATTGATTTTCAAATGTTGAATCATCTTTGCATACTTGAGATAAAACTCACTTGCTCATGGTATATAATACTTCCTATACATTAATGGAATTAATTTGCTAATATTTTGTTGAGGATTTTTACATCATTTTTCATGAGAGGTATTGATCTATAGTTTTCTTATAATGTCTTTGTCTTTGGCATTAGGGTAACGCTGGCCTCATAAATATGTCAAAAAGTATTCACTCTACTTCTAATTTCTGAAAGAGATTATAGGGAATTGGTATGATTTCTTCCTTAAATGTTTGGTAAAATTCACTAGTTAACCCAACTCGACTTGTGCTTTCTGTTTTGGAAAGTTATTAATTGTTGATTTAATCTCTCTTTTTTTAATGCCTTCAGAACACCCTGTTCAAATTGCCTAGTTTTTTTTAACAGTCACCAATCTAAACTTTTTAATTTTATCTTATTTTATTTTAAAATTTCTTTTCAAGTATAATTAACATACAGTATTATATTAGTTTCAGGTGTACAATATAATGATTCAACAATTCTATGTATTACTCAGTGTTCATCACAATAAATACACTTTTAATCCCCTTCACCTATTTTACCTCCCCCCTGGCAACCACCAGTTTGTTCTCTCTATCTAAGAGTTTGTTTTTTGTTTGTCTTTTTTCTTTGTTCATTTATTTTGTTTCTTAAATTCAACTTATGAGTAAAATCGTATGGAATTTGTCTTACTCTGACTGACTTATTTCATTTAGCATTATACCCCCAAGGTCTGTCTATGTTATTGCAAATGACAAGATCTCATTCTTTTTTTATGGCTGAATAAGTTTCCTTTATATATATATTCACACACACACACACACACACACACACACACTATGTCCTTTATCCATTCATCTGTTGATGGATACTTGAGTTGCTTCCATATCTTGGCTATTGTAAATAATGCAGCAATAAACATAGGGGTGCATATATGTTTTTGAATTAGTGTTTTTGTTTTCTTTGGGTAAATACCCAGCAATGGAATTACCAGATCATATAGTATGTCTATTTATAATCTTTTTTTAAAGATTTTATTTATTTATTTGACAGAGAGAGATATAGCGAGAGAGGGAACACAAGCAGGGGGAGTGGGAGAAGGAGAAGCAGGCTTCCCGCGGAGCAGGGAGCCCAATGCGGGGCTCGATCCCAGGACACTGGAATCATGACCTGAGCCAAAGGCAGATGCTTAATGACTGAGCCACCCAGGCAGCCCTCTATTTATAATCTTTTGAGGAACCTCTATACTGTTCCCCACAGCGGCTGCACCAGTTTACATTCCCACTAACGTGCACCAGGGTTCTTTTTCTCCACATCATCACCAACACTTGTTATTTCTTGTGTTTTTGATTTTAGCCATTCTGACAGGTATAAAATGATGGTTTTAATTTGCATTTCCCTGATGATTAATGATGTTGAGCATATTTTCATGTATTTTGTCCACCTGTATGTCGTCTTTGGAAAAATGTCCATTCATGTCCTCTGCTCATTTAATTGGATTTGTTTTTTTTTAATGATAAGTTGTATAAGTTCTTTATATATTTTGGATATTAACCCTTTATCAGACATGCCATTTGCAAATATTTTCTCTCATTCCATAGGTTGCCTTTTTGATTTTTTGATGATTTCCGTTGCTGTGCCTAAGCTTTTTAGTTTGGTGTAGTCTCAATAGTTTATTTTTGCTTTTGTTTTCCTTGCCTTAGGAGACATGTAGAAAAAGTTGCTCTGTCCAGTGTCAAAGAGATTATTGCCCATGTTCTCTTCTAGGATTTTTATGGATTTAGGTCCCAAATTTAAGTCTTTAATCCATTTTTTTTAATTTAAATTTTAATTAATTAATTAATTAATTTAAAAATTTTATTATGTTATGTTAGTCACCGTACAATACATCATTAGATGCTTAATAACTGAGCCACTCAGGCGCCCCCTTTAATCCATTTTTAAAATTTAATTTCATTTTATTATGTTATGTTAGTCACCATACATCATTAGTTTTTGATGTAGTGATCCAGGATTCATTGTTTTCATATAACACCCAGTGCTCCATGCAATATGTGCCCTCCATAATACCCATCACCGGCTTCACCTATCCCCCGGACCCCTCCCCTCTAAAACCCTCAGTTTGTTTCCCGTAGTTCATATTCTCTCATGGTTCATCTCCCCCTCCGATTTCCCCCCCTTCAGTTTTCCCTTCCTTCTCCTAATGACCTCCATGCTATTCCTTATGTTCCACAAATAAGTGAAACAATAAGATAATTGACTTTCTCTGCTTGACTTATTTCACTTAGCATAATCTCCTCCAGTCCCATCCATGTTGATGTAAAAGTTGGGTATTCATCCTTTCTGATGGCTGAGTAATATTCTATTGTATATATGGACCCCATCTTCTTTATCCACTCGTCTGTTGAAGGGCATCTCAGCTCTTTCCACAGTTTGGCTGTTGCAGACATTGCTGCTTATGAACATTGGGGTGCATATGGCCCTTCTTTTCACTACATCTGTGTCTTTAGGGTAAATACCCAGGAGTGCAATTGCTGGGTCATAGGGTAGCTCTGTTTTTAATTTTCTGAGGCACCTTGACATTGTTTTCCAAAGTGGCTGTACCAACTTGCATTCCCACCAACAGTGTAAGAGGGTTCCCCTTTCTCCACAACCTCTCCAACAATTGTTGTTTCTTGCCTTGACAAATTTCGTCATTCTAACTGGTGTAAGGTGGTATCTCAAGTGGTTTTGATTTGAATTTCCCCAATAGCTAATGATGATGAACATTTTTTCATGTGTCTGTTAGCCATCTGTATGTCTTCTTTGGAGAAGTGTCCATGTCTTCTGCCCATTTTTTGACTTGATTATTTGTTTTTGGAGTGTTGAGTTTTAGAAGTTCTTTATAGATCTTGGAAATCAGCCTTTTTTTTATTATGTTATGTTAATCACCATACATTACATCATTAGTTTTTGATGTAGTGTTCCATGATTCATTGTTTGTGTATAACACCCAGTGCTCCATGCAGAATGTGCCCTCCTTAATACCCATCACCAGGCTAACACATCCCCCCACCCCACTCCCCTCTAGAACGTTCTACCTCAGTTTGTTTCTCAGAGTCCATAGTCTCGCATGGTTTGTCTCCCCCTCTGATTCCCCCCTTCATTCTTCCCCTCCGACTATCTTCTTCTTTTTTTTTAAAACATATAATGTATTATATGTTTCAGAGGTACTGGTCTGTGATTCAACAGTCTTACACAATTCACAGCGCTCACCATAGCACATACCCTCCCCAATGTCTATCAACCAGCCACCCCATCCCTCCCATCCCCCACCACTATAGCAACCCTCAGTTTGTTTCCTGAGATTAAGAATTCCTCATATCAGTGAGGTCATATGATACATGTGTTTCTCTGATTGACTTATTTCACGCAGCATAATACCCTCCAGTTCCATCCACGTCACTGAAAATAGCAAGATTTCATTCCTTTTGATGGCTGCATAATATTCATATTCATAATATTCCATTGTATATCTATACCACATCTTCTTTATCCATATCCAAAATCTATAAAGAACTTATTAAACTCAACACCCAAAGAACAAATGTTCCAATCAAGAAATGGGCAGAAGACATGAACAGACATTTTTCCAAAGAAGACATCCAAATGGCCAACAGACACATGAAAAAGTGCTCAACATTGCTCAGCATCAGGGAAATCCAAATCAAAACCTCAATGAGATACCACCTCACACCAGTCAAAATGGCTAAAATTAACAAGTCAGGAAACGACAGATGTTGGTGGGGATGCAGAGAAAGGGGAACCCTCCTGCACTGTTGGTGGGAATGCAAGCTGGTGCAGCCAGTCTGGAAAATAGTATGGAGGTTCCTCAAAAAGTTGAAAATAGAGCTACCATACGATCCAACAATTGCACTACTGGGTATTTATCCAAAGATTTTGGATACTAGCCCTTTATCTGATACATCATTTGCAAATATCTTCTCCCATTCTGTCAGTTGTCTTTTAGTTTTGTTGACTTTCTTTGTTGTGCAAAAGCTTTTTATCTGATGAAGTCCCAATAGTTCATTTTTGCCCTTGCTTCCCTTGCCTTTGGTGATGTTTCTAGGAAGACGTTGCTGTGGCTGAGGTCGAAGAGGTTGCTGCCTGTGTTCTCCTTTAGGATGTTGGTGGACTCCTGTTTCACAGTTCTTTCAACCATTTGGAGTGTATTTTTGTGTGTGGTGTAAGGAAATGGTCCAGCTTCATTCTTCTGCATGTGGCTGTCCAATTTTCCCAACACCATTTGTTGAAGAGACTGTCTTTTTCCCACTGGACATTCTTTCCTGCTTTGTCGAAGATCAGTTGACCATAGAGTTGAGGGTCCATTTCTGGGCTCTCTATTCTGTTCCAGTGATCTATGTGTCTGTTTTTGTACCAGTACCATACTGTCTTGGTGATGACAGCTTTGTAATTGAGCTGGAAGTCCGGATTTGTGATGCCGCCAGCTTTGCCTTTCTTTTTCAACATTCCTCTGGCTATTCGGGGTCTTTTCTGGTTCCATACAAATTTTAGGATTATTTATTCCATTTCTTTGAAAAAAGTTGATGGTATTTTGATGGGGATTGCATTAAATGTGTAGATTGCTCTAGGTAGCATTGACATCTTCACAATATTTGTTCTTCCAATGCATGAGCAAGGA